>NC_080181.1:55782339-56082339 GCF_950295315.1 Erinaceus europaeus | reverse complement strand
TCATGAAGGGCTACATCCCTGGGTGAGCTGGGCTCTGGTCAGAGGGACACATCCTAGCCCGGGGCCACTGCGCCCTGACCTGGGTAGACACTGCCACCTTCTGGCTCTTTGTTGTTCCACCCTATCCCCAGAAGAGCCTTCCTGTGGCCCAGAGATGAGGCTTCCTCTGCAGCTGACAAGCCTGCCTGACTTGCGGAGTCTTAGTTGTCTCATCTTTCCTCGCTTCCTGGCCTTTCCCCACAGTGACTGTTAGAACTCTTCTAAGATGCCTCCTTTTGTCTTCACTCTTTGCTGAGGGGGCAGCCCGAGGGGCCTCTAGCCCAGAGGGTAAATGCCCTCAGGCGGCTCCACAGGCTCCAGTCCTTCCCAGGCTCAGCTTGTCAGTCTCTATTTTTTTTCCCCCTAAGGAAAGAGAAGAGAATGGGAGAGATAGAAAAATGGAGGGGGAGGCAGGTGGTGGTGCACCTGGCTAAGCAAACACATTACACTGTGCAAGGACCTGGGTTCAAACCCCTGGTCCCCACCTGTAGGGGGAAACTTCATGAATGGTGAAGCAGGGCTGTAGCTGTCTCTGTTTCTCTCCCTCGCCCCTCTTAATTTCTCTCTATCGCTATCTAATAATAAATGAATGACTAAAAATTAAAAAAATAAAAAAGGAGAGTGGTGAGACAGCATAACACTGCTTCACCATCTATGGAGTTGCCCCAGTGCTGTCCACGGTACTGACATGTGGCGCTTGGGCTCGAGTCCTTGGCCTTATATAACCAATAGTGTGTTTGCTCTACCCACTGGGCCGCTTGCCAGGTTCTGTTGTTTCCTTTGAAAGGGCTCACTCTCCCCATGTCTACCCAATGAACTGTATGAACTACAGGCCTCAGAGAAGCAAGGTCCACTTGGGCCTGGAGTCTAGGGCCAGGCTGTACCTGGTGCTGGCCTGGCTATTTTGACCGGCTCTTGGTCTCTCCAGGCCGTGGTCCGTGTGCCAAGAGGCAGCTTGTCCAGGAATCTGTAGCTGGGAGCCTGGAATACTGGGGTTGGGGTGGGAGTGGGGGCTGGCCACACCCCCAGAGCCGCTGTCTGTGTTCCTTCCTTCTGCATTCCACTGGCTCCATGCCCCCCAACAGACCATAAACATTTCCAAGGAGAGGCCCTACAGGACTTTCAACCACCCAGCAAGCAGAACCACAAACCTGCTGTAGAATCTTTTCCTCTCCCAGCTCTTCTGGGACACCCACTCTCACACCTGTCACCCACACATCTGACCAGTCAGGCAGACAGCATACAGGCTGAACCTTCCTACGCCTCACTCTGGGCTCACTCTGGGTGGAGCTGCAGAATCGATATACTCCGTGGAATACTACTTTGCAGTAAAAGAGAGAGAGAGAGAGATGCACTGTGTCGGGGACAGGGTGATATGCCTGGTTAAGCACACATATTATAGTGCATAAGGACCCAGGTTCAAGCCTTTTGGTCCCTACCTGCAGGGGGAAAGCTTCATACAAGTGGTGAAGCAGGGTTGCAGATATATCTGTCTTTCTCCTTATCACCCCTCTCAATTTCTCTCTCTATCCAATAAAAGAAAAAGAACTGCCTCACTTTTAAAAATATATTTATTTAGGGAGTCGGGCAGTAGCACAGCAGGTTAAGTGCAGGTGGCACAAAGCACAAGGACAGGCGGAAGGATCCCGGTTTGAGTCCCCGGCTCCCCACCTGCAGGGGAGCCGCTTTACAGGCAGTGAAGCAGGTCTGTAGGTGTCTGTCATTCTCTCCCCTTCTCTGTCTTCCCCTCCTCTCTCCATTTCACCACCGCCTGACTTCCTGTGCTTAATTATTTATTCTGAATAAGCACTACTCAATTCTTGCTACTGCTGATGCTGGGGATTGAACCGAGGGTTTCTTGCATGCAAGTCCTGTGCACTACCTCTGTGTCACTCCCTGCCACTAAGATACTTCTAGTTTAAGCATTAACACACCTAACAGGCTGGTGAGATGACATATGCCTGAGGTTCTGAGGTTCCAGGTTCAGTTCCTAGCATCACCAAAAACCTGAGCTGAGCAGGGCTTGTCTCACTCATAAAAAAAAACTAAAAACCGGTGGTCAGGCAGTAGCGCATCAGGTTAAGCCCACACAGCTAAAGCGCAAGGACTGTCGTAAGGATCCCAGTTCGAGCCCCCGGCTCCCCACCTGCAGGGAGGTCACTTCACAGGCGATGAAGCAGGTCTGCAGGTGTCTGCCTTTCTCTTGCCCTCTTTGTCTTCCCCTCCTCTCTCCATTTCTCTCTGTCCTATCCAACAACAATGACATCAATAACAACAATAATAACTACAACAACAATTTAAAAAAAAACAAGAGCAACAAAAGCAAAAAAAAAAAAAAAAAGCCTCCAGGAGCAGTGGATTTGTGGTGCAGGCACCAAGCCCCAGCAATAACTCTGGAGGCAAATACACACACACACACACACACACACACACACACACAATCACCCAAACCTCCACAGAAGATCAATCGCTTTCTCCTTTATGGTGCCAGGGCCTCGTGCAAGCACAATGTTCACTGCTTCAGGCTACTGTTTCATTCCAATAGAGAGACTACAACCCTTCCCAAAAGGAGTCAGGGTTTGAACCTGGGCCTTGAGTAGGGCAAGACATGCACCCTACCTGTGAGCTCTCTCGCCAGTCCCTTCTGCTTTCTTCTTCTGGGAAGAGAAGTCCACACTGACTGACCCACCTCGCCTCGCCTGAGCCTTTCCTCATGCCACTGCAGTAGGGTTCCTGCCTCCCTGCACCAGCCTCCCCTCACTCAGCACAGAAGTGGAGATGTGGCCCTGCCCAGGGCACTGCCCAGGTCACCTTCTGGGCTCACTTACCTGTTGTATTGGAAGCTGTGGTCCATTCCCACAGATCTCACCCTTCCTGTGGCCAGCAGCGTATTCTCCACAGTGGTGAAGAAGGAAATGCTGTCCTTGGAGACAGTGTGGATGCATCTCGAGGACATTCTGCTAAGTGAAAAGAATGAGAAGGAAGAGACAAGGGCTGTGTGATTGCACGATGGCCCCTCAACCAACCTAAGTTGTGGAAACACAGGGAAGGTTGGTGGTTTCCAGGGTCAAGGTGGGGAAGACAATGGGTTCTGTCCCTGGTGCAAAACAGACACAGAAAAAGAGAGGGGGGGGCAGGCGGTAGTGCATCAGGTTAAGTTTACATGGCGCGAAGCACAAGGATCCAGGTTCGAGCTCTTGGCTTCCCACCTGCAGGAGGGGTCACTTCATAAGCAGTGAAGCAGGTCTGCAGGTGTCTGTCTTTCTCTCTCCCTCTCTGTCTTCCCCTCTTCTCTCTATTTCTCTCGGTCCTATCCAACAACGACAGCAATAATGACAACAATAACCACAACAATGATAAAAAAACAAGGGCAACGAAAGGAAAAAACAGTCTCCAGGAGCAGTGGATTCGTAGTGCAGGCACCAAGACCCAGCAATAACCCTGGAGGCAAAATATATATATATATACAGAAAGAAAGAAAGAAAGAAAGAAAGAAAGAAAGAAAGAAAGAAAGAAAGAAAGAAAGAAAAGGAGAGTGCATGGTGGGGAACGGTATACAGCCCCCATTGGACAGCCGGTGCTCCCGTCAGGGTTCATGGTAGAGGGATAAACTGGCAGCAGTGCCCCCACAGTGCTCTCTGGTGTACACGCTGATATGTTGAGAATGGCAAGTGACTTCTTAGACTTGTTTGCTTAAAAAAAAAAAAGATTTATTAGAGGGGGCAGGGAGAGGAAGAGGTATGAGAGAGAACCAGAGTCTCACTTGGGTATATGTGATTCAGGGGATCAAATTCAGGAGCTTATGCTTGAAAGTCCAACACTTCACTCACTGAAGCACATTCCAGGCTGATATTTGTTCCCAGAACACTGCTTTGCTCTGCTTGCTAGTGGTGCTGGAGGCTGAATCTGGCATCTTGGGGCCTCAGGCATGGAAGGTGTTTTTTTTTTTTTCTTTTTTTTGCACAACCACTATGCTATCTCCTTGGCCTGGTGTTCTTAGAATTATTAAGAAAACAGTTGTATGTGGCTGGAGAAATGCCTCATCTGGCAGAGACTGGACATACATGCCTCGGGCACCTCCAGCTCTGCCTGTGCTGGGAGGTGGTGGGGGAGGTGTCCTGGCATCTCCCTCTCTCTGCCTCATGTGAACCTCTCTCTCTCTCTCTCTCTCTCTCTCTCTCAATAAATAAAGAAAATGAGTTCTGACCTCTGGGACACTTGTCCTCTGTGGGTCTGGATCACACTTGGAGAACTGACCTGGATCACACCTCCTGGCCCTATGCAACCTCCACCTAACATTGCATTTTGTTCTCACCCCTCATCCTTCTGGTTCCCCAGGTGGGATCCTGGGGCTCCTCTGTAGCGTCTATGGGTGTGGTGCCCAACTGTGGGGCATGGCCAGCTAAGGGTGTGTGTGTGTGTGTGTGTGTGTGTGTGTAGGGAGCCACCTTCCTCTATCTGGCTGCCTCTTCCCTCCCCCAGGACCCTCGGCTCTTCCCCCAGGATGCAAAGAATGTGAGAGGAGCAGGTGGGACTCTACTGCGATTTGTTGAGAAGATACAGACATACACATCTTGGTCTTTTCAGATGACAACGGTTTGCTGTTTGCTCTGCGAGGACCACACCTCTGAAGCCTGTGTGAAGGGAAGGGTGGGAGTGGGACCCTCCCCACTCTGTACTCTGGGTTTGAACCCTCAGTGCTTTGAATGCAATATGCATACGAGGATGGGATGTGGTCTATAGCTTTCTTTCATTTTTAAAGTCTTTTTGATTTTATAATTAACTTTCTTTATTCTATATTCTTTAGAAACAGTAAGAGAAAGGGAGAGATACCAGAGCACAGCTCCACCATCCACAGCATTAATTTCTTTCCGTTGTCCATGCTCTCATGGGGTGCAGGTGATTAAGTCCAGGGCCCATGCATAGAAAGCTCCCAGACACCTTTTAAAAAATATTTATTTATTTATTCTCTTTTGTTGCCCTTGTTGTTTTATTGTAGTTATTACTGTAGTTGCTGATGTTGTCATTGTTGTATAGGACAGAGAAATGGAGAGAGGAGGGGAAGACAGAGAGGGAGAGAGAAAGATAGACACCTTCAGACCTGATTCACCGCCTGTGAAGCGACTCCCCTGCAGGTGGGGAGCCGGGGGGCTCGAACCGCGACCCTTACGCCAGTCCCTGTGCTTTGTGCCATGTGCGCTTAACCCGCTGCACTACCGCCTGACTCCCCCAGACACCTTTTTTGTTTGTTTGTAGTGTGTATGTGTGCACACATGTATGTGAGATAGGGACTATAACTTTCCAACTTCAGTGAATAATTACAGAACATTTTCCTGCATTATATATGGACAACGGCCTTACTTTTTAATTTCTGAAGGGTTCCCAGTCATCTCAGCTGCACGGCATTAGGCAGTGGGGAGAAACTGCAGGTGCCTGAGCTGCACAGTACCTGCGAGCAGCCATGCTGCAGGAAGACGGATGGGCAGCCTGAGAGGGGAGGGTGCTGACTACACAGACAGATCAGTTTAGGGGTGGCCAGAAATAGCACGGCCCCTCCTCATGCTGTTCTGTGATTTCTAATAATGGCATCACGTTCTTCCAGTCCCAGGACTGGAGTCTGACTCACTTGCCCCAGGGCAGCTGCCAGCTGCAATTCCAGCCATTCCATCTCTGTACCCTTGGGAGTCTGGCCAGCACCCGTGTCTGGACTGCCCCTCATTCTCGCACCTGGGCTCATATTCCCAGGCTTGATTCCCTTCTCCCTAACGCCCCTCACCACCCACCAGTGCCCACACTGCACTGCTGCAGATAGGACCCTGGTCTGCAAATACACCACACCAATCCCAGGGTGGGGGGGGGTCCCCTGGACAGTGTGGGAGACCTTTACCTCCCCCAGCCTCCCTGGCTTCTTCCCAGACCTTCAACTGCCTCCAAGAGCCAGTCAAGGTCTCTCTACCAGAGGTGACTTTCTTTTATCGTTTTTCTTTTTTACTGCCAGCAGGGTTATTGCTGGGGCTTAGTGCCAGCACTACGAGTCCACTGCTTCTGGTGGTCATTCTCCACGCCCCCCTTTCTTTTTCCCCATTGATACAGTACTTAACCAGGTGCACCGCCGCCCGTCCCCCCCCAGGTGACTTTCTCTATTACCTAAACTCCTCTGGGGACACTTTTCTCTTGTGCCTGGTTTGGGGTGATTACACAGACGTGGGCCTGGTTCCTGGAGGGGAGACACAGGCATTTTTATGCCTCTGAAAGGAACTGGCTGTGATCTGGACTCAAAAATAAGTTGGAGATTTGAGTGTCACATGTGGAAAGGTGAGGGGTCTCACTTTGGCTCACCTCACAGTGGAAAAGCTAAACTTCTTCCCTTTAAACACATCTTAGTGGGCCAGGGAGGAGACAGAGGAAGAGTGGAGGCCATGCACACATAACGGCCTGGGCTCCGTCTCCGGCACAGAGGAAGAACAGAAGAGACAGCGCTGGGAGACAGGTCGCGGGCAGAACACACGCCTCACCCTCCAAGAGGATCTGGATTTGACCCCTGCACTGTATAAAAACAAAGACAAAAGCAAATATGCCGTCACAAGCGCTAGTGCGATTCTCTAGTTTCTTACACACACATGCACACACTTTCTCTGAAGCAGCTTTCAGAGCCAGTGATCAGCATTACCCTAGAATTCCAAACAACTGTCGTAAGTAGCAGTTCTGGGTCCAAGAAGTGGTGCACCAGAAGAGTGACACACGTTACCATTTGTAAGGACCAGCATTCAAGTCCTCCTTCCCCAGTCCCCACCTGCAGGGGTACAAGTGTGCATAGGTGTCTTTCTCTCTCTCTCTCTCTTTTAATTTATTATCTTGATATATTGGATAGAGAAAACCAGAAATAAAGAGGGAAGGGGGGTATAAAGAGGGAGAGAGACGGACAGACACCTGCAGCCCTGTTTCACCACTTGCAAAGCTTTCCCTCTGCAGGTGGGGGCTGGGGGCTTGAACCCGGGTCCTTGTGCACTGTAATGTATGCACTTAACCAGGTGCGCCACCACCCGGCCCCGGTCTCTCTCTCTCTTTTTTAAAGATTATTTATTTATTTATTCATGAGAAAGATAGGAGGAGAGAGAAAGAACCAGACATTAGTCTGGTACATGTGCTGCCGGGGATTGAACTTGGGACCTCACACTTGACCATCCAATGCTTTATCCACTGTGCCACCTCCCAGACCACGTTTTTCCTTCTCTATCTCCTTGTCCCCTCTCAAGTTCTAGGTTCAAATGCTCTGGTTAAAAAAAAGAAAAAGAAAGAAAGAAAGAAAGAAAGAAAGAAAGAAAGAAAGAAAAAGAAGGAAAGAAAGTTGCCCCTAGTGAATTTACTGTGCAGGCCCCTACGTGGTTCTAGTCTGCTGAGCCACAGACACTGCCTGGCTAGGACTGGGAGAAGGAGGCTTAAGCCAGCAGTTGAAGGTGACTTTCCTGGCCCCAGTCCACCTGGCAGCTGAGGGGAAGAGCTGGGTACACAGGGAAGTCAGAAGGTGGTCTGCTTGGAGAGTGCTAGTGTGAAGAAGTAAGGGCTTTCTAACCCAAACCCAGCCCCCAGCTGGTGTCTGGTTTCAAGGAATTGAAGCCCCACTGCTCCAACAGCATGGCTCAGCCAGGCTCTGTTTAAAAAGAGAGAGAGAGAGAGAGGGAGAGGTTGGGGAGGTGGCGCAGTGGATAAAGCATCGGACTCTCAAGCATGAGGTCCTGAGTTCAATCCCTGGCAGCACATGTACCAGACTAATGTCTGGTTCTTTCTCTCTCTCCTCCTACCTTTCTCATTAATAAATAAATAAATTCTTGCGGGAGTAGATAGCATAGTGGTTATGCAAAGAGACTGTCATGCCTGAGGATCCAAAGTCTCAGGTTCAATCCCCCGCAACACCATAAGCCAGAGCTGAGCAGTGCTCTGGTGTTTCTCTGTGTCTTTCTCTCTCTGCATCTCTCTCAAAAATAAAATAAATAGGGAGTCGGGTGGTAGCGCAGCGGGTTAAGCGCATGTGGCGCAAAGCGCAGGGCCTGGAGTAAGGATCCCGGTTCGAACCCCGGCTCCCCACCTGCAGGGGAGTCGCTTCACAGGTGGTGAAGCAGGTCTGCAGGTGTCTGTCTTTCTCTCCCCCTCTCTGTCTTCCCCTCCTCTCTCCATTTCTCTCTGTCCTATCCAACAACAATGACATCAATAATAACGACAACAATAAAAAACAAGGGTAACAAAAGGGAATAAATAAATATTAAAAATAAAATAAACAAAATACTTTAAAAAAGAAATGAAAAATAAATAAATCTTTAAAGAGAGAGAGAAAGAGAAGAAAAGAAAAAGGAGGAAGTAATGGGTGTTGGGTCGTTTAGGGAAGAATCGCTACAACACAGCACAGCACGCATGGCCTTCTGGTGAGAACCGCAGAAGAAAAAGCGCGTCCTGAGGCTGCCCAGGCTTCGCAGGACAGACAGCAGGGTAGGGGTTGGGTCCGCTCCCGACTTGGTCTACACCCGCGCGGGGCCCCGGGCCCTGGAGCACCAGCGGCAGCCACGGCGCTCCGCGCTCAGGCCGGCACCGAGGGCCCGGCTGTCACGGGGAACCGAGGAGCCTGCGCCGCGCCCCGCCCAGTCCCGCTCCCGCCGCGGGAGCCGCGGGGCGGGGCGGGAGGCGGGCCCAGCTCGCAGCGGGCCCAATGGGGAGGCGGCCCGGCCTCCCGCCCCGCTGACATCACCGCCCCACAGCCGTGGCCCCGACCCGCCGCGCCGCCAGCGCTGGACCTCGCGGGATGGCGGGCTACCTGCGGCTGACGCGCGCGCTCTGCAGGGCCCCGGGCTGCGCGCTCTGCGCCCCCGCCGCCCTCGCCACCCACGCGCAGCCGCGCCGCCACTGTGAGTCCCGGGCGGGGGGCGATCGGGGGCGGGACCCTGCGCCCCCAGCCCGCGCCTCCGAGTCGCCGGGTGGAGACTGGAAGGGCGGTGGCACCTGGTGGCCCTGCGGCCCGAGCTGGCGGGGCCTCGGCCGCCGCACCCCCGCCAGCTGCTGCAGGGGGGCGGCCCGAGATGGGGGTGGGGATGGGAGTTTGCGGACCCTGCGGTCGGGGTGGGCCGGGAGCCTCCAGTCCGCGGGATCGGGTGGGGGTGCGCGCACAGGCGGCGGGGGACGACTGCACTTCCCGTTCCTCCAGGCGCGCGTCTGCGCCCCGATCCTGCGCGGCTATTTTTGGAGACTTTTACTCGACAGCTGGAGCAACGTCCTCTCCTAGCTCTCCTTTTGTTTGGACCTCCCACCCGGCTCCACCTTCCTGCGGCCCCATCCTCGGGCCTCTGGCCTCAAGCTGACTCCCCCCTCCCCCCGTGGAGACCTGGCAGCCCGCGCAAAGGGTCCCTTTCTCCCGCGAGGCTGGCACGGCCTGGGTGGCACGCTGCGCCCCGTCGTGGGTCCTCCGAGGCGGGGTCCCCCACGGCCGCGTGCGCCCGGCTTTCCACGGGGAGGGCGCCGTGTAGGTCCCGTGACCTTGCCTGTTGCCTCGGAGACTGTACCGAGAGGCCTGGCTGGGGGCCCCTTGTGGTGGGGCCTGAGAAGTGAGAAAGGGGGGGGGGTGTGAGGCGGGCTGGCAGGCCTCCCTGCCACAGGAGGTAATCTTTAACCCAGTGTGGGAGCAGCTAGCTGATCGCTCCAACCCTGCCAGGAAGATGGGGGGCATTTCTGCTTCTGCATTTTGAGAATTCGCTGAGGGGACAGCTCTGCAACCCAAAGGCACCAAAAAAAAAACCCTCTAGAGTTTCCTACGTGGCAACATCTTCAGCCGCAAAATGTCAGATACATCTTTGGTTACTGTTCCCAAAAAAGGTAGACATTCTCTTCCCGGTTATTGCTTTAGGAAAGGAAACTAACAAACCCACACAGAAACAAGAAAACAAAACCATTTAGGACCTGAATTTGCTAACACTGGAAAGAGTGGTTGGCTGGTGGCAGTGCCTTCCAGAGGTTCCCATGTCGCCAGTGGGTGCCTGGCTGGACACAGTACTCTGCACAGGTGATACAGACAGCCCTGGCAAGGCTGCTGAAGAATGAGCATCAAAACATCACCTTGGTGACAAGGATTTTCTTCTTTTTTTTTTTTTAATTTTTGTATATTTATTTATTTCCCCTTTTGTTGCCCATGTTTTTTTTTATTGTTGTAGTTACTATTATTATTGATGTCGTTGCTGTTAAGAGAGAAATGGAGAGAGGAGGGGACGACAGAGAGGGGGAGAGAAAGACACACCTGTAGACCTGCTTCACCGCTTGTGAAGCGACTCCCCTGCAGGTAGGGAGCTGGGGGCTCAAACCAGGATCCTTACGCCGGCCCTTGCCCTTTGCGCCCCGTGAGCTTAACCTGCTAGTTACCGCCCGACTCCCAAGGATTTTCTTTTTAAATTTTTCTTTGTTAAAACTGTATTGCGTCTTTGCTGAGGGGTAGTTGCCACCAGTGACTCCTCCCAGTTTGGCAGTCCAGCCCCAGCCCATGGCCGGTGGTGGTTCTGGTTAGTTAGTGCTGAGTTGGACCAGCCAAGGGAAAGAGTTTTGGGGCTGTCCTTTGCTTCAGCCCCAGCCCCAGCCCCAGCCCACTTAGCTTCCATGTTGCATTTTCAATCTTGGTGACTTTTAGATGCCTCCAGTGTACACTGACATTCTAGGTCAGATTCTTTAATGCTCAGAGGTGCAAGTCCAGTTTCTTTAGTGTCTCCTCTTCCTTCCAAGAATTTATTTTTATTAATGAAGGTGTGTGTGTGTAGAGGGGGAGAACCAGAGCATAATTCTGGCAATATGATGCCAGGATTGAGCTCCAGACCTCATGCTTCAAAGTCCAGTATCGTCCACTGTGCCACCTCCTGGGCTGCAGACCCACTTTCAGCCACATCCAGTCTGACCACAACTGTCCCACACCCCCCCCCCCAGCTATTTGGGGTGGTCCTGTAGGCTCAGTAGGTGTTGTTTTTTTTTTTATTTCTTTATTGGGGAATTAATGTTTTACATTCAACAGTAAATACAATAGTTTGTACATGCATAACATTCCCCACTTTCCCATATAACAATACAACCCCCACTAGGTCCTCTGTCATCCTTCTTGGATCTGTATTCTCCCCCCCCACCCCCACCCCAGAGTCTTTTACTTTGGTGCAATACGCCAATTCCAGTTCAGGTTCTACTTGTGTGTTTTGTTTTTTTTTTCTGATCTTGTTTTTCAACTTCTGCCTGAGAGTGAGCTCAGTAGGTTTTGAGGGAAAAACTCAGTGGACAACTTAGCCCCCAAATCCTGCCTTATGAATCAGGCTGGTTTGAGATGCAGGGTATCGGCAAGTTGTTCTGGGAAGCCAGCGTATGCAGCTGCTCCGGGAACTAGGCTTCTGTAAAGTCATGTCCAGAGGGCCTGCAGATTTCAAATCCTGTCAGTGGTGAGCCTGTCCTGGGCCGAGGTGGCACACAGGCTGCAGGGGAGGAGCAATTTTCATCATAATGGAGGAGAGGGCAGTGCAGCCCTTCCTAATGAGAAGGAGACATTCACTCCCAGGTGCTGTGTGCTGTGCACTGTGCACTGCAGGTGCTGGGACTGGAGATGACGTTCCCCTTGGAGGACAGAGGCCGGCGTGGGGACAAATCAGGTGCCAGTGAGATGATGGCTTAGGAGCTAATCACAACCAATGAGCAGCGTGGGGCAGGTAGGGTCAGAGCAGGCTTGATGGAAGGGAACGGGCCCAGACTAGAGCTGCAGGGGACAGGGGCCCACCTTGGTCCAGGGAGAAAGGGGTATGGGAAGTGACTCTGAGGGCATGGTGGTAAGTGACCCCTGGGCCACAGACAGCCTGCACCTGTTCTGCATGGGGGGAAGGGGGCGGCTCTGGAGGCTTAGCAGGGCTTTGAGAGGATGGTGTGCCCTGACTTACACTTAACAGGAGCTCCTAGCCCCAGGGACTGGCAGAGTCCCTGGCAGAGCCCACTCTGGCAAGAGAGGAAAGCAGTGTGGCCTGGGTAACAGCTCAGCTGGTACAACTCACAGAGCTTGCGACTTGGTGCCTGGTGCTCCTGGCTGACACCATCACACTGGGTGGTGCCCTGGCTTCTCTCTTGTGTGAAGCTCTATCCTCATATGCAATAGATAAGTCAATTTTTTTAAGTTAGGGACCAGATGGTGGCTTACCCATTTTTTTTTTTTAGTTTGAGATATTCAATCAATTTCCCCCTCTCATATTAATTAAATAGTGATTTATATGACTGCACATTGATAGGAGTGTACATAAACACCATTCCCACCACCAAAAGACTCTGTCCCGTCCCCCCCACCCCCACCCCATGAAGCTGAGCATTCACCCTCACCCTCCAACCAGGGTTTTTTCTTTGGTGCCCTACTCCAAATTCAGTCAATGCCTGCTTTGAATTTCTCTTTCTGTTCTTCTTTCTCAACTTCTGTTTATTTATTTATTTATTCCCTTTTGTTGCCCTTGTTGTTTTATTGTTGTAGTTATTATTATTGTTGTCGTTGTTGGATAGGACAGAGAGAAACGGAGAGAGGAGGGGAAGACAGAGAGGAGGAGAGAAAGACAGACACCTGCAGACCTGCTTCACCGCCTGTGAAGTGACTCCCCTGCAGGTGGGGAGCCGGGGTTCGATCAACTTCTGTTTATGAGTGGGATCATCCCATACTCATCTTTATCTTTCTGACTTAGCTCACTTAACATAATTCCTTCTAGCTCCATCCACCATGGCTCACCCATTTTACTTATTTTTATTATTATTTTATTATTTATTTATTTTTGCCACTTTACTGTGTGGGGACCCTGCTTTAAGCCCCCATCCCACCCTGCAGGGGGAAATATCACTAGTGGTGGAACAGTGCTGCAGGAGTCTCTCCTGTTCTGTCTTTCTATTCCTTTCTGTTTCTTTCTCATTTGAAAACTTATTTTATTTATTCATGACAGAGACAGGAGGAGAGAGAGAAAGAGAGCCAGACATCATTCTGGTATGTTGCTGCTGGAGATTGAACTCAGGACCTCATGCTTGAGAGCCTAATGCTTTCCCTACTACTCTGTCTCCTAGACTGTATCTCCCTCTCTGTCTTACCCGCTATCAAAAAGAGAGAGAAAAAAAGGTGTGTGTGTAATGTGTATGGGGGGTGGTGGAGGGGAGTCTTCCTGGAACAGTAGAGTTATTCCCAGCAATAACTTTGGTAGGAAAAAAATGATATATAAAGTTAATATAAAAAAGGGAGTGAGAGGAAGGTGTTGTGACCAGGTGGTGGCTTTAGGATGCTGAATGTCTCTGCTTGAAGAAAAGTGCCAATAAGATTTGTGATTTGGGTGACAATGGTACCTGGGGGAGGGGGGCATTCCTCCAAAACCTGCCCTGTCGTCTTCTCCAGCTCCAAGGACTGTGTCCCCCTTGCCCCCACCCCATGGGACAGAGTGAGAGCAGGCAGGCGGGAAGGTGAGGAGGGCAGTTACTGTGAGGTTGGCCTCAGGCCTGTTAATGTACCGAAGGTCCTGGCAGAGCCCTGAAGTGGTTCCAGGTCTTTTGTCTTCTGTGAGGGCTGGTCAATGCAGTGTCCCCATACTATTGGCTGAACACACTTTCTCAAACTGCAATTCGAGAGCAAATAGCAATTTGAGACTCTTGTTTTTATGTGTGTCTGTGCTTTTCTCCAAGGGTTATCTCTGGGGCTCTGTGCCTGTACAATTCCTCTATTCTCCCTCTAGGAAGAGTATATTGGTATACTCTCCCTCTCTCTCTCTCTCTAATTTTATTTTTTATTATAATTTTTTATTATTTTTATTTTGTTTGATAGAAACAGCCAGAAATCAAGAGAGAACGAGGTGATAGAGAAGGAGAGAGGCAGAGAGACACCTGCAACCCTACTTTACCACTTGCAAAGCTTTCCCCCTGCAAGTGGGGACCAGGGACTTGAACCCAGGTTCTTGCTCATTGCAATGCGTGCGCTCAACCAGGTGCGCCACCACCTGGCCCCAAATTATTTATTTGTTTGTTTGTTTGTTTTTACCAGAGCACTGATCAACTCTGGTTTACAGTGATGCAGGGGATTGAACCTGGAACTTCGAAGCCTCTGGCATGAGTCTGTTTGCATAACCATTATGCTATCTACCCCTGCCCCCCCCCCTCTCTCTCTCTGTCTTTTTAAAATTTTATTTATTGGCTAGAGACAGCCAGATATTGTGATAGAAAGGGAATGAGTAAGAGAGAGACCTGCAACACTGCTTCACTAATCACAAAGCTTTCCCCTTGCAGGTGGGAACTGGGGGCTCAGTCCCATGTTCATGTACATTGTACCATGTGTGCTCAAAGGTGTGCCACCACCCAGCTCCCACCCCCCACTTTTTAAAGAGAGTGAAAAGCAGAGAGGGGGAAAGAGAGAAAGGGTGAAGTTTTCTCCATGCAGATCCTATGTGGTGCCTGGGGGCTCAAACCCTGACCTTGCACATGATAAAGTGGACACTCTACTGGGCGAGCCCTCTCCTGCCTCCTGCCCCCCCCCCCCCCCCCCCGCTTTCATTATCTTTGGCCTACACCTAGGAGTGGCTTTGCTGGGCCATATGGCATCTCTCGCTTTAACGTCTGTGGTGCCGTGGTGCTGGTTTCTGTTCTCACCAGGTTTCGCTCCATCTCGGCCAGTCTTACCACTATATTTTTGGACGTTAGTCACCCTCATGGGCGTGAGATGTTGTCTCCTCGCGCTTTTATTGCATTTCCTTGGTGATTAGGGACAGTGAATGTCTTTCCACATGCTTGTTGGTCATTTCCCTTCATTTTTGGGAAAGCATCTGTTCAGTTCCTTTGCCCATTATGCATTTGAGCTGTTTGGTTGTTATTATGTCTTTAGACTATTTGTTGGTATTGTTGATACCTGATTTTTACATCTTGGTCACCAGTGATCATTAACAGAGAAAATATCAACTGGGCCTAACACAGAGCCACCGTCTCCTCTGGAGATAGCATAATGGTTAAGCAGAGACTCTCATGCCTGAGGTTCCAAAGTCCCAGGTTCAATCCTCCGCACCGCCATAAGCCAAAGCTGAGCAGTGCTCGGGTAAAATAAATAAATAACCCCAGCAGCATTAGCAATAATAATAATAGAGCCTGCACCCTAGTTGTGCTGCGTGTTTACCTGCCTTAGGTTCAGGTAGCTGGGTCCTGTGGTCTCTGAAGGCTAGGCAGCTGGACCCACAGAGGGAGGGTTGCCCCTGGCCACCACCACCCTCCGCAGAGCATGGAGCCTGAAGCTTAAAGCTTGAGTGGCGTAATGGTTATGCAAACAGACTCTCATGCCTGAGGCTCCAAAGTCCCAGGTTCAATCCCCCACACCACCATAAACCAGAGCTGCGCAGTGCTCTGGTGTTTCTTTCTGTGACTCTCTCTGTCTGCATCTCTCTCAAAAATAAATAAAATATTAAAAAAAAAAAAAGAAGAAGAAGCTTGAGTGGCTGAGACAGAAACCTTCAGGGGCAATCCCACAATGAATCTTTCCCTAGGAGTCCTGATCATGGTAGCTTCAATGATTTTTTAAAAAAAATCTTGTTCAGGGAGTCAGGCGGTAGCACAGCAGGTTAAGCACAGGTGGTGCAAAGTGCAAGAACTGGTATAAGGATCTCGGTTTGAGCCCCACTCCCCACCTGCAGGAGAGTCGCTTCACAGGCGGTGAAGCAGGTCTGCAGGTGTCTGTCTTTCTCTCCCCCCCTCTGTCTTCCCCTCCTCTTTCCATTTCTCTCTGTCCTATCCAACAATGACGACATCAGTAACAACAACAATAATAACTACAACAATAAAACAAGGGCAACAAAAGGGAATAAATAAATACTTTTAAAAAATCTTGTTCAGCTGTCATTGAATTATAGGAAATGCTCCTAAGAACCAGTCTTATGGCCCCACAGCATGGTGCATTTTCTGCAGGTTGCCAAGTCCTTTTCCCTCTAGATTCAAAGTCAGAAAGGCTGAATAGATTTTGAAACTTGGGTCTCCAATCTGGTCAGATCTTGGGACGCCTGGTGACAGCAGCTGGCAGTGTCCTCCACGTTCCAGAGGGGATGCCATGTCCTCAGTCACCTTTGCTTTCTGCTTCTTTGTGTCTGAGCCAGGAGGGCATCCAGAGGGTGCCCTTACCCCGGGCCTGGAATCTACTCTGACACCACCCACTCTCCGCCGTCTCATTTTTCTCTCTGAATCAACTGTAAGGTTATTCTTAGATGAAAAAGGTCTGTTTGCACATCTTTGGAAAGCCGGTCTTCTTGCTAAGCATAATTGACCTTTGTCCTGGTAAGCTCAGGAGGGCTGTCCCTGCGGGTGGAGGCTGTCGTGGGCAGGACAGGGGTTCGCTGGGCTCCGGTCACACTTGCTTCCAGTGTGCCTCAGGGGCTGGGCTCTTCTAGCTTCAGGCCTACTTTTCATCACTGGCTTCTGCCCTTGGCTGTCAAGCTAGCAGATGCCACTTCTTCCAACCCTGGTGCTTTCCAGTGGCCGCCAGTCTTGTCTGCCCTGTAGACTGGCTGCATAGGACCTGGTGTGGGGAGCCCTGGAGCTGTGTAAGGGTTGTGTGATAGAGGGGGAGGGTAGGCTGACCAGGCCTCCCGACCACAGAGGACACGGCAGTGGAGTGAGCTGGGGCTGGGTGCCCATCTGCCATGGTTCGGCTGAGGTCCTTGGAGTCTCGTCCCAGGTGGATGCATCAACTCCCCAGTCAGGTCATTTGCTTTGGAATCCACTCTCAGATGGTTGCTTTCCTCAGGAGTCAGACCATTCTCAAGTTCCCTGCTCCCTCCAGCATTGCTCTGGGCCAGGGCTAGCAGCTGAGTCCCTCTGCATGCAGGTGCCCTAGGACACTGTGGCATGCCTGCCCCACTGAGGGTGGTGAGCTACGACTTCTCTCAGTGTGCTTCTCCAATTTAAAATGGGGCCAAGGGGGCCTTGGCGGTGGTTCAGTAGATAGAACACAGTGCTTTCTTAGGAGAGTCTGCCCCAGGTTTGACCCCTGGCACCACATACTCCAGACACACTCTGGCATCTCTCAGTAAATAAATAGGGGCTGGGCAGTGGAGCACCTGGTTGAGAGCACACATTACAGTGTGCAAGGGCCTGGTTCAGGCCCCTGGTCCCCAGCCTGCAGGGGGAAGCTTCACAGGTGGTGAAACAGTGCTCTATCTCCATCTTCCCCTTCCTTTTCAACTTCTGTCTATCCAGAATTTTAGAAATCAATAATTAACTCGTAAATAAAAAGTCTCAGTTCTTTAAAAAAAAGTGAAATGGAGTCTGGAGGGTTGTCCGTCAGGCCAGCGGGAACGTATAAGTTAATTTCTCTAAGCTGCACACCTAAGTGGTCTAAAGCAACAAAATATAAGAGAATGAAATATGATGCATAATGCTGGTGGTCTGGGAGGTGGTGCACTGGATAAAGCTTTGGATTCTCAACTCTGAGGTCCCAAGTTCAATCCCCGGCAGCACATGTACCAGACTGATTCTTTCTTTCTCTCCTGTCTTTCTCATGAATAAATTTTTAAAAATATTTATTTATTCCCTTTTGTTGCCTAGCTGTAAATAAATTCTTTTTTAAAAAAAGATAATGCCCAGGCTGCTCTGAGCACTGCTTGGAACCCTGGGAAGGGTGTGTGCCCGCAGGTGCACAGAGGGCTGTCAGCACTGATCTGGAGGTCTCCTTCCTCACTTTAAGGCCACCAGAGGCTCTTGGGCTGCCAGGAACAGGCAGAGTGAGGGACCAGCAGGCTCAGAAGAATTTACCTGGAAGATGTGGGGTAGCTTGTAAAACTGCAGGGAACCTCTCAAACTGACTCTTGGCCAAGAGGAGATTCAGGCCATCACAGAAGTATGACACACTGTGCGGGTTCATTCTAGACGCTGACAAGCGGATCAAGGTGGCGAAGCCAGTGGTGGAGATGGACGGTGACGAGATGACCCGAATCATCTGGCAGTTCATCAAGGAGAAGGTGGGTCCTCCCTCACGGCGGCTCTCCCACTGGCACAGGGCCCTGCTAGACCAGCAGCATCAGGCCTCTCTTCTTTGCCTCCTACTCTTGTCACATTCAGGCCTCAGGCACCGAGGCGGCGGCAGGAGCCTGCTCTAAATCTGTTGCCGCCACAGTCTGCACGTTCAGGGCTGCTCCTGCATCAGAGCTGCCTTGGCCCCCTGAGTCCCACTTGCTTCCTTGAGGAAGTGAGGCAGGACCAGTGGGGGAATTTCCCTTGAGCCTGGGGAGACAGCTTAGCCTGACAGCACCAATCTGCATGTCAAGGCCCCAGAAGTCCTAGTTTCAATCCCAGGCACCACCACCATATGCCAGAGCTGAGCAGTGCTCTGGTCTCTCTCTTGTCTGTGTCTTTACGTGTGCATAAAAATAGATGAATTGGGGTTGGGCAGTAAGTAGCGCAGCGGGTTAAGCACACAAGGCATGAAGCACAAGGACCACCGTGAGGATCCCGGTTCGAGCCCCCGGCTCCCCACCTGCAGGAGGGGTCGCTTCACAAGCAGTGAAGCAGGTCTGCAGATGTCTTTCTCTTCCCCTCTCTGTCTTCCCCTCTCTCCATTTCTCTCCGTTCTATCCAGCAACAATGACATCAACAACAACAATAATAATAACCACAACAATGATGATAAAACAACAAGGGCAACAAAAGGAAAAAAAAAAACCTCCAGGAGCAGTGGATTCATAGTGCAGGCACTGAGCCCCGGCAATAACCCTGGAGGCAAAAAATAAAATAAGTGAATTGATCTTAGGGAAAGAGAGAACTACTCCTGCTGGGAGGACGAGACAAACAGTGCAAAGACAGCCAGTTGCATCAGGACTTGAGGTTGGCCGAGTTGATGGCCTTCTCCAGCCCACGAACCAGCCTGCCCACCTCACTCCACAGCCCCACTAAGGAATGAATGGCTGTCCCAGTCTTCTGCTGGCCTTCCCTGTCCCTTGCCTGTTGTCCCCCCACCCCCAGCGTAGCCTGAAGACTTGCCTTCATGCCCGACTCACCATGGCTAGTGCTGACGACACTCCTTGCTGTGTCCCCAGCTCATCTTGCCTCATGTGGAGGTTCAGCTCAAGTACTTCGATCTGGGACTCCCCAACCGCGACCAGACCAATGACCAGGTCACCATCGACTCCGCCCTGGCCACTCAGAAGTACAGCGTGGCTGTCAAGTGTGCCACCATCACCCCTGATGAGGCCCGCGTGGAAGGTGGGGGTGCTGGGGCATAACCCCAGGTCTCTGGAATTTCTGGCAGACGCAGAACCTTGGAGATCCCTGAAGAAGAAGTTGATGGGGTTGGGGGGAGTGGTGGTGGCACAGTGAGGCTGTCCCTGGGGCTCTGCTGTGCTGTGTGGCTCCAGCATAGTAGTGTCATCAGTGGTGGGAGAAGGAACAGGCTGAAGCTGGTGCGGTCACAGATCACAGCTCAGTCTCGATGGCCTCCATCGGGCCTCCAGGCTGCTTCACTGAGGACTTGGTCCACTTGTCCCTGGGAGAGCTGTGTGTCAGCCTTGAATTTTCCCAGCTGTTCAGGGCTCCAGAGAATGCAGCTAGTGTCCTGTGCCACTATGCTGGCCTTGCAGGCACACCCCTGCCCTGTGGTCAAGGCGGGGGGGGGGGTGTCTCAGGCCCACCCCTACTCCCCCGCTTGAGCTGACTGCTGGTCCTAGAGATTTGGGGCTACTCTGGAAGGAAGGTTCTGTGACATGGCCATGAGGAATATGAGTGAAGCAGGTGATTCCTGAAGCGGTGGTGGGGAGCTTGCAGTGTCATCTTTCCCTGCTTCCTGTAGACAGAGTGGGAAGGAAGCTGCTAGGTTTTTAAGCTCCAGGCCTCCTGTCCCTTCAGCCTTTCCCAAGCTTGAGACAGCAGGGGCTGCCCTTGGCTCACTTCTTCTCTGTCCCCCACAGAGTTCAAGTTGAAGAAGATGTGGAAGAGTCCCAATGGAACGATCCGGAACATCCTTGGGGGGACTGTCTTCCGGGAGCCCATCATCTGTAAGAACATCCCCCGCCTGGTCCCCGGCTGGACCAAGCCCATCACCATTGGCAGGCATGCCCATGGCGACCAGGTTGGCTAGGGGGAGTGGGGCTGGGGGCTGGGCCCATGCTGGACCTGCAGCCCGGGTCTGAGCCCCTCTCGCCTGTCTCTGCAGTACAAGTGCACAGACTTTGTGGTGGACCGTGCTGGCACATTCAAGATGGTCTTCACCCCGAAGGATGGCAGCGGGGCCCAGGAGTGGGAGGTGTACAGCTTCCCCGGCGGTGGTGTGGGCCTGGGGATGTACAACACCGATGAGGTGAGGGCACCCCTGATGTGTTGGGGGTGTATGGGGCCTGGCAGAGTGGGGCGTCGGACTCCTGCTCCAGGTGCTTGTGAAGGCCTCATTGGGCCTCGCTGGCTGTCAGGACCTTGGGCTAAAAAGGCTGGTCTCACAGGCTGTGCCGGCCAGGCTGGCTCCCCAGCTCCAGCTGTCTTCTTGCCAAGAAGACCGTTTTTTCTATGAAACAAAACAAAAACCACAATAGTAGGCTAAGCACTTTCCTGCCCCACCCCATCTCTGTTTTCCTCTGTCATTCTCATTCTCAGGCCACGGGGTGGCAGAAGCAGTCACTGGACTACAGCCACAGGGCCAGGCTGGGATCACATGACCACCCCTGAGCCAATCCTGGAGACCCAGGGGAGGAAGGGCTGAGTGAGATAAGTCAGGGACGTGTTGTCACCAGGGTGGGGATTTGTCCCAGCACAGAGTTCTGGCCTAAGAATCAGGGAGGGGGAGGCTGCCTTCCCCAGAGGTTGGGAGGGGGCTGCCAGCTCCCAGAAAGGGCAGAGGCAGTGCCTGAGGGCCTGAATTGGAGCCCTGGCACCACAGACAGCACCACGGGGAGGCGCTCCAATGATGGCAGAGTGGTATGATGGTGTCTCTCCCTCCTCCTGTGCCTTTCTCTTCGTTTCCCCTAAGCATTGAGAATAAAAACACCTGGGCTAGAGGGGTTGTTCAGTGGTATAGCATATATATGTGAGGCCCTCAATTTATTCCCCAGCAACACATACAAGAAAAAAGAAATGGCTGATACTCGCTTCAGGAAGCTAGTTTTTTTTTTTTCCTCCTCCAGGGTTATTGCTGGGCTCGGTGCCTGCACCATGAATCCACCGCTCCTGGAGGCCATTTTTTTCCCCCTTTTGTTGCTCTTGTTGTAGCCTCGTTGTGGTTATTATTATTGCCCTTGTTGACGCAATTCGTTGTTGGATAGAACAGAGAGAAATGGAGAGAGGAGGGGAAGACAGAGAAGGGGAGAGAAAGACACCTGCAGACCTACTTCACCGCCTGTGAAGGGACTCCCCTGCAGGTGGGGAGCCGGGGGCTCGAACCGGGATCCTTACGCCGGTCCCTGTGCTTTGCGCCACCTGCGCTTAACCCGCTGCGCCACCGCCCGACCCCCAGGAAGCTAGTTAAGAAAGGTTGTGTGCAGGACAGGGTGCTGTGCCCAGCCTGGGCCCAGTCTCCCCCACAGACTGAGCTCCCCCCCTCCACAGTCCATCTCAGGCTTTGCACACAGCTGCTTCCAATATGCCATCCAGAAGAAGTGGCCGCTGTACCTGAGCACCAAGAACACCATCCTGAAAGCCTATGACGGGCGCTTCAAGGACATCTTCCAGGAGATCTTTGAGAAGTAACAGCCTCGCCCTGTCCCCTAGTCCCCTCCTTCCCGGGGAGGCCACTGCCCCTGCGCACTGGGCTCAGCTCTGTGGTTTAAGGAGGGATTCCCAGCCCGCCAGCTGCCTGCTGCCTGCTGCCTGCCCACAACAGGTCCCTCTGTTCCCAGGCACTACAAGACGGATTTCAACAAGCACAAGATCTGGTATGAGCACCGGCTCATTGACGACATGGTGGCTCAGGTGCTCAAGTCTTCAGGCGGCTTCGTGTGGGCTTGTAAGAACTATGATGGGGACGTGCAGTCTGATATCCTGGCGCAAGGTGAGTGGGCAGCACCTCGGGCCCTGCGGAGGGACTGCTGCTCTTCATCTGCTGGGGGGCGGGGATCTGAGCCCCTTTGGGGAAGAAAGCGCAAGGACCTGGAGGTGATTCTTGTCCGTGAAGGCCTGAGGACGAGGCCTGGCTGTAGCGGGGAAACAGGCACTGAGCACCACAGGGGGGTTTGCTGAGCAGAGTGAGGCGAACAGACAGAGGATTCGTTCTGTGGCGATTCTTGAGATGGAAGGACACGGAATGTCCTGAGATAAACTGTGTTGCAGCAGAAGTATGGGAGAGGCACTGAGAAAAATCACAAGAAACAACTTGACTAGGAACAAGAACAGGGACAGTGGTGCAGTCACCACCTGAGAGCTTGGAGAGGGGAGAGAGCCGGGTTCTGTGCAGGGTGGAGGGACCTCCAGATGGGGCAGTGAGGACCCGGCCAGGCCCCAGGACAGGTGAGGGTCTTGCTGCTTTGTGACAACCTCTAGCTTTGCTTCAAGTTCAGTGATGCTCCTCCCCACAACACTCCCCTGCTGGGAAGGAGGGGTGAGGGCCCAGCAGAGGGGGAAAAGCTTGGTTGTTCCCATCCCTCAGTGTGGAGCATGAAGGGCTCACTCCCAGCAGCAGTCTTTTTCAGCGACTGAATGCCAGACCTTCCCATGTGCAGTGCCACTGAACAGCCCTCCAAACCCAGATTTTTCCATTTTTTTTCCATATTCATTATTATTATTACTTTTTACTAAAGCACTGTTCAGCTCTAATGGTGGTGCAGGGATTGAACCTGGGACTTCAGAGCCTTGGGCATGAAAGTCTCTTTGCATAACCATTATGCTGTTTACACCCACCTGCATTTTCTATTTAGAGGAAGAGGGAGACACCACATGGCTCCACCATCTAGAGAACTTTTCATCCAGCAGTTAGCAGTTAGTAGTTCCTAGACAAATAGTTTGTCCACCTTTCATTTCTGATTTTGAGGACACAGGCTGCTTTTGAAGCCCAGGAGACCCTGACAAAGAGAAAAAGTCGACATCTCAACAAAGGCAACAAAAGGGAATAAATAAATAAATAAATAAAATTTTTTTTAAAAAGTCAACATCTGTATTAGAGCAGCTGGGGAGACGGCTCAGTGAACAGAGCTTAGGATTTGTATGCATGAGGGCTTGGGTTCAAGCCCTTATTTTACATATGCTGGACCAGTGCTCTTGTAGTCAAAGTTAAGTAATATTTAAATTTTTAAAAAGAACTGGGAACCACTATTAATCATAACTAAAAATTATTGGCTTGTAAAAAAAAAAGATCTGGGTTGTCAGAATAACTCGTTTTGGTTTCTTTTTTAAATATTTTATTATTTCCTTTTGTTGCCCTTGTTTTTTATTATTGCCCTTGTTTTTTATTATTGTTATTATTGTTGTTGTTATTGATGTTGTCATTGTTGGATAGGATAGAGAGAAATGGAAAGAGGAGGGGAAGACAGAAGGAGAGAAAGACAGACACCTGCAGACCTGCTTCACCACCTGTGAAGCGACTCCCCTGCAGGTGGGGAGCCGGGGGCTCGAACTGGGATCCTTACGCTGGTCCTATGCTTCACTCCACGTGCGCTTAGCCTGCTGTGCTACCACCTGACTCCCCAGAATAACTCATTTTGATAGAGTCCTACTTTGCCAAGTGCACACCCCAGGTTTGAGCCCAGCCCCCACTGCACTGAATAAAGCTTCAGTGCCGGGGTCTCTTACTGCTTCTCTATCTGAGGTTTAAAAAAAAAAAAGTCATACTGGAACAGTGAAGCCCCAACCATGTCAGAAAAAAAAAGTCTGCATTTAGAAATCAGTTACTAAATTTCCAAGTAGCTTAAAAGAGCCACAAACAGTAAAGGGCAGTGCCTTCATTCTACTTGAAGGACCCTCCCCAGTAGGGTCCCCCCAAAAACTCTGGAGGAGGCCTGGGCCCTGAACTCAGGCCCCCGAGAGATAGGCTAGCAGGCAGGTGACTGCCACCACGTCTCTGCCCTGTCCTGAGCCAGGGCAGCAGGGGTCAGGAAAGTTCCCAGAGGCAGTGAGCCACCTGGCAGTGGCTCAGGGCTCAGGCAGATGGGTGGGCTGGCAACCTGAGCGGAGGGTCTTCCCGCCTCCAGGCTTTGGTTCCCTGGGCCTGATGACGTCTGTGCTGGTCTGCCCAGATGGAAAGACCATCGAGGCAGAGGCTGCTCATGGGACAGTCACCCGGCACTACCGGGAGCACCAGAAGGTGAGTGTGGGCAGCAAGACCACCCAGCCCTGGGGGTTGAGGACATGGGCCTGGCCATAGCCATCTTGGGTGGACAGCTGTGTCCAGGCTGCCCCCTTGGGGGTGGCTTTGTTCCGTGATGCCCCTTTGATTCCCTGCCCAGGGCCGGCCCACCAGCACCAACCCCATCGCCAGCATCTTTGCCTGGACACGGGGCCTGGAGCACCGGGGAAAGCTAGACGGGAACCAGGACCTGGTCAGGTGAGCCAGGGTCCCCCAGCTGGGGCTAGGAAGGAGAAAGGGTTTGCTCAGCTGAGCATCATCCTGTCCTCTCCCCTGCAGGTTTGCCCAGACCCTGGAGAAGGTGTGTGTAGACACAGTGGAGAGTGGAGCCATGACCAAGGACCTGGCTGGCTGCATCCATGGCCTCAGCAAGTTCGTGCCTTATCAGGGGAGGAGTGTTGGGGGGGGGGGGAAGAAGGGGGCTTCTGGGCCTTGGGCCCAGGTGGGAGGTCAGCTGAGACCAAGCCTTTCCATTCTCTGCCTGCCCCCTGCACGCACCTCCCAGTTCCCCCAAGGGGAGCAGCTCCTGGCAGCCCAGTCATGCAGGAAAGCAGACAGGCTCCACTGGGGCTGCTGTCTGGCTCACCCGGCCCTGCTCTCTTGCAGTGTGAAGCTGAATGAGCACTTCCTGAACACTTCTGACTTCCTGGACACCATCAAGAGCAACCTGGACAAGGCCCTGGGCCAGTAGTGCTGTGGGCAGTGTGCCCCAGGCTGTGGTCAACAGCTCGGACAACTTGGGGGGGGTGGACCTCAAGGCTCACTGGAGGCCTACCAGGGAAGGTTGTTGTAACCAAGATGGTTTTTTACACTGTCTCCCTTCACAGAGTAAGGAGGCAGGGAGAGTGTGATTTACCTCAGTGGGCAGTACATCTTGCATGCTGCCCTTTATATTGCCTTAGGAACACACGGTGCCATTATTTAGCTACTAAAACGCTCTTGATAAAACGGATCTGCTCTGTGGTGTTTGTTCCTGTGGGGAAGCAGCAGCTGGGGCTCCCAGGTGGTGGCCTCACAGCCTCTGTCCTGTCAGGGGGAAAGAGTGAGCAGTGAGTGTCCTCTCCAAGGTGCTGGCCTGCGGGGTCTGAGGACACGTTGGCATCATCAGGCTCCTATCCTGTTTGTTTTGTTTAATGTCCTGCCAAGACAGAACCCAGGGCCTCACACACACGGGCATATACTTAAGCACTGAGCTACCCCCAGCCCAGTTCCCACTGGGGGTCCCATCTAGCTTTCCTTCTGGGGTGGGCTTCCCCAGGCCTCTTCATCTGCCCCTCTTTGGCGCTAGCTCTCATTCCCATGGTTGCCTGGGGCTGGTGGGTATGGTGCGAGTGGGTCCCAGACTGGGCTCAACTTCACTGCTTTTGGGCAGATGTAGAGAAGCAGGGGCCTAATCTACAGGACACGCAGAGCTCTGGGCAGGGTTTATTTGTGATTTCTGGAGTTGAGATGTCCTTGAGAACACCACCTTTACTTAATAAACATCTGGCAGCTCAATCCACTTCCCAGATTTGGGCCAGGGGCTCTCATGGCTTCTGAGGAACCTTAGCAGCTTTGGGTCGGGCACCTGGAGATGCTCACCCGGGGAAGAGCCTGGATGCTGCTCACTAGGTCCAACCCCGGGGAACTCACGGTTTCCAGCCCCTTCTAGTCCGCAAGAGCAGAGGGCTGGCAGCTCCCAGGCACAAAGTGTCGCACGGTGGGCTGGCTTCTGTCCTGGTGCCCTGCTGGTGAGGAGAGGAAGCGGCTTCTCTCTGCCAGTGGTGGGAGTTCTGGGGCTTGGCCTGTGCCCGTCTCATGGGTTTGGAGCAGCTGGCGGCCATGCATGTGGCTGTTCCAGTGTAAAGGCTGTGGTCCCCTTGGGCCCCTGGAGAGTGGAGCTAAGAGGACAGGTCTAGAGTTCCTTCCAGAACTTGGGGAGGAGGAGGAGGGGTGGGAAACAGGTCCCCTAGAGCCATGGAAGAAAGCAGTCTCAGTCACTTCACTAAAGAATATTCATTTATTTATAATTATTGCTAAGTAAACCTCTCTTTTAAACAGAAACATAAAAACACAGTAGGGCTTTGCACAAGTGGAATTTCTAAACAGTTGGTTTGTATACACATCAAAATAAGTTAGAATGGAATTTGTCCAGGAGCTTCCAAGTCACCCGAGAGGCCGAGTGCCTCCTTTGAAAAGGTTGGGGAGGGGGTGAGGATGGGCGCCGGGCCAGGACCACCCCCAGCTTGGACTGGATCGTGGGTCGGGCTGCTTCCCGCTCCGCTTTGCCCAGCTCCAAGGCACAGGGCCAGGCGTTCAAGTGTCAGCCTCGCAGAGGGCGGCTGCTGATGGCGGGGCTGGGAGGAAAGGGGCACCCGTTCACTCGGGGCCAGAACTTCTCCCTCGGGCTTCCAAGACCAAGGCCACTGCGCTGGCAGGAAAGAGGAGGAGGAGGAGGAGGAGGAGGAGGAGGAGGAGGAGGAGGAGGAGGTACAGGGTTCTTTTTGGTACCAGGGGAGAAAGACGTTGTGGGAAGAGGTAGTTTGCAGGGGTGCTGCTTCTGCTCAGCAGGAGAAAATGTCTTCTACAGTGACGGGTCACTGCCACCTGAGGGTCGTCATGGCGGGATACCTGGAGGGCTGGGGGACTAGGGGTCTGGAGCCATGTGGGGACAGGCCTGGGGAGCCCCCCAGCCCTCTGTATGCTGCGTAGCATGAGCTTGAGCAGAAGGCGGGGCACCCGGTCCCCTCCATCCTGATCCTGGCCACCCTGAGGTGTGGCTTGGTCCTTCACTGAGGATACAGCTTGGACCCGGGACCTGCATTTCAGCTGGTTCCCTCCCCCCAGCAGCCCCCCCCTCTTCCTGGCTTCTGGCTCCCCCTCTGTCAGGGGAACCCATGTTCCTGAATGTGCTGCTTCATGGCCCTGGGCCTACAACATGGGCTCCTGTCTCCAGGAGCCCAGGGCACAGGATCAGAGGCGATGATAGCGGGTCAGAGGGAAGGCCCGAGGGCTCTGTAGGCCCAGGCAGTACAGGGAAGGACAGGCCCACCGGGCAGGGCAGTGGGTGAAGGTCCCCCAGTTCTCTGCCTTGTGAGGCCTCTGGGGTTGTCCTGCCAGCAGTGGCACCTTCAGCTTGAGTGACAGCCCCTCAACTGTCCCCTCAGAATGTCCCACTGGCGTAGCCAAGTAGGGAAGCCACAAAGCACGCACAACACACAAGAAATCTCACACTGAGGAAAAAGGAAAACCACTTTCATCGGAAAGGACTGTAGGCGACACAGAGTTGAAAATAAAATAAATTACCTCCAAAGCACCCCCATTTACTCAAATTGTGTTTTTCTTCTATGGTCTTCATTTTCCTTTTAAAATCATGCTGCTCTTCCCTGGAGCCTGACTCCTCTGCTGCCTTGGCCTCAGTGATGCCTGCTTTTCCTTAAGTGAGAAAATGCTCTGGTCCTTCCCCCCCACCCCAAGGTCAATCCTCTTTGAAGGACAGCCCCTCCTGACCCCCGCGACCCCTTCTCTGTGCCCTGTCCCCTCACTCAAGGGAAGACCACCTGCCCCTGTTGCTGGGTGCCTGCTCAGGGCTGTTCCAGCTCAGGTTAGTTCAAGTCAGAGCCAGATGCCATTGCTGATGTCCACTTTGGGGATACCTATTCCCAGACAGGGCTGTCTGGGGTGGCAGCAGAGGACATGGGGGGAGGGCGTGGAGGGGACAGGATCAGGGTGCATGCAGGCCTGGTGAATGGAGGCCCCAGGAGGTAGAAGGCAAAGGGCCCTGTCTGGTGTCCATGGACGGGGAGGGAGGGGCAGGCAGTGCTGACCGGCACAGGAGCTCAAGCGTCCCTGGAGGAGGAATCAAGGCATGGCTCAGGCCACCTCCTTCCACATCAGGACCCTAGGCCCACATGATCCCTGGGTACCCCCCTCCCACAGCAAGCCAAGGAGTATCAGCCTGTGTCCTCCTTCCCTGCATGCCTGGCGTCTGTGCCTGTGTGCAGCAGAGCCCAGTAGTACAGTGTCCATTTGGTCTGAGAGTCCCTTGTGGTGCAGACACCTGGATGGGTGGGAGCTGCAGAGAGCCCCATGCCCAGCACCCACAGGCTCCCTGGACAGCCGGGGTGCTATAGCACATTGTAGTAGGCCATCTCCTTCATGGCCTGCTCGGTGAGGACGCTGGCCTCAGCGCTGCTGTCCACGCCTGTGTAGCCGTAGGCGTTGTCTTCGAAGTCCTCCATCTCCTGTTGGCCATCCAGCTCCGTGGGGTCAGTGCCTGCCAGCTCCATCATGGGGTCTGCAAGAGAGGGCCGGCCCCATGCAGGGAGCACAAAGTCTTCCTAAGAAAGTCATTGTTCCCAGGAGTCTCCCCTGCCTTTCAGTCTTCTGATAACACAGGGTGTGTGTGTATGTGTGTGTGTCTATAGCTTTCCAGGTGGGTCACTGGACCTGAGCCCTAGGACAGTGTGTCCTTATTGTGAGGTACCTTGCAGGACTTAAGCTGCCTGCAGTCCTGCCTATGGGCCCTGCTAAGTCACTAAGCCTTTTCTTTTCTCTGTACGGTCTCAGTGGACCCGTCACATGAAAGCTGGCCCCTTCCCTGCTGAGGTGCCCCTCCCATAGACCCTGCTGTGTGCCAGGAACCCACACACGTTTCCAGGAATGCTCAAAGCACTGAGTTGAAGCTCAGAGAGGTATGTCAACCTGCCGGAGGGCACTGGCGAGGGCTGTGGCTGGGCTGCCAGGAGCCTCTCTCCCGTCCTGTCCTGGTAGTGCCAGAAACCCTTAACCAATGCTGGTCTAAGGCCCCACTTCTCCAAGGACAGACACCCAGACAACTGAACAAAGATGCACAAAGGGAAAACTTTGTGCCACCTCTTGATGAAATTACATCAAGTGGAAAACGTTTATCAAGTGAAAGAAAGTTTATTATAAAGGAAATTCTTGTGAGGGAGATAGCATAATGCAGAGATTCTCATGCCTGAGGCTCTGAGGTTCCAGGTTCAATCCCCTGTACCACCATAAGAAGTATTAAGACACACACACACACACACACACACACACACACACACACACACTCTCTCACTCTCTCTCTCTCTCTCCCTCTCCCTCTCTTCCCTCCCCTCCATAAAATAAAATAGGTACCAGGCGGTGGTGCACCTGGCTAAGTGCTCGCATCACAGTGCACAGGGACCTGCGTTCAAGCCCCCGGTCCCCACCTGCAGGGGGAACCTTCACAAGTGGTGAAGCAGGGCTGCAGGTGTCTCTCTCCCTCTCTACTCTACTTCTGTTTTTATCCAATAATAAATAAATGTCTTTGAAAAATATTAAAAACTATTATTAAAAAATAAAATAAAATAATGAAGGTGGCCAGGCTGTGGCACACTGGGTTCACTGGGTTAAGTGCACGTGGCATGAAGCACAAAGACTGGCAAAAGGATCCCAGTTCAATCCCCTGGTTCCCCACCTATGGTGGACGTGGGGGGGATAGGTTGCTTCACAGGTGGTGAAGCAGCTCTGTAGGTGTCTTTCTCTCTCCCTCTCTGTCTTCCCTTCCTCTTTCAATTTCTCTCTGTCCTATCCAACAACAATAGCAGTAAAAACAACAATAACAGCAGCAACAAAATAGAAAAAAAAAAAAAAAAAAAGGCCACCAGGAACAGTGGATTCATAGTACTGGCACCAAGCCCCAGCAATAATCCTGAAGTTGTAAAACAAAACAAAATAATTTTTAAAAATTAATTGTTTTGGGAGTTGGGCTGTAGCGCAGCGGGTTAAGCGCAGGTGGCACAAAGCACAAGGACCGGCATAAGGATCCCGGTTCGAACCCCGGCTCCCCACCTGCAGGGGGGTCGCTTCACAGGCGGTGAAGCAGGTCTACAGGTGTCTATCTTTCTCTCCCCCTCTCTGTCTTCCCCTCCTCTCTCCATTTCTCTCTGTCCTATCCAACAACAACAACAACAATAATAACTACAACAATAAAACAACAAGGGCAACAAAAGGGAATAAATAAAATAAATATTAAAAAAAAAAGAAAAAAAAAACTTAAAAAAAAATTTATTGTTTTACCAGAGTCCTGCTCAACTCTGGTTTATGGTGGTGTGGGGGTGTGGGGGATTGATCCTGGGAGAGTGGTGGAATCCCAAGGTGGGGTCTACTCCATCTGTCCATCCACCAGGCAGATGCAAATGTTTTGGAGAGAGCCAGACCCCAGCCAAGGAATAGCTTGGATAGCATTTTTTAAAAAACAATGCTTAAAAATGTATTTTTATTTACTTCAATGTATGAGAGAGAGAGAGAGAGAGAGACCGAGACCCCAGAGCATCTCTCTGCTCTGGTAAATGTGGTGCTAGGGTTGATCCCAGGACCGAATGCAAGTAATCCCTGCACTCTACCACTGAGCCACCTGTCCAGCCTCTAGGGTTCTTTGGCCTAGGCACTATTAACATCTGAATCCCAATTCCTATGCACCACAGGATGCTGAGCAGCAACCTGACCTCTCTCTACTTAGATGACATCAGCTAGGTGCCAGAAGCACCTTCCCTCCCCAGTTCTGACAGAGCTGAGAACCACTGGTTAAGGGTGATCCCACCCCTTGCCAATGAGTGGCTCAGGAGTAGGCAATAGGCATGAGACCCAGAGAAGGAGGAGAAACTCTGCCAGAGCATTCTCACTGGTTTGTTCTCACAGAGCAAATGGGAGCAGGCTTTGAATCTATCCCCCGTCTGCATGAGGAAGCACACTGTCCTGTAGACCACAGGCAGCCATCTTGTGACCATGAGGAAAACCACAGAGAATGCTGTGGACCAACAGGGAACAGGCACAACCCTGCCCTTATGGCCGAGCAGCTGAATCAGCCGATTCAAGATGGCCTGGATGGCAAGCCATTTCTTCATCTATTTCCTTATTGTTCAAGCCAGTCTGAACGGGGTGTCTGTTACTTGTGACCAGAGCATGTGACACACAGGGAGTCTCCCTGGCTTTAGGAAACAAGGCCAGTCAGTGTCCTAGATCTCAGATACCCACCCTGCCTCCTGCTCAAATCCTAGCTCCAGACCCTCACATTACAGGCTTGATTACAGCAACCTGGGAAATGGAGGCTGGGAGGCTGCTCAGCCAGTCGAGTGTTTGAGACCCTGGGTTCTGCCCAGGCACCACATGGGACATAGGGAAGGTCCGTCATGTAGAACAGGGCTGTGGTATCTCTTCTTCTTTGCTTATTTCTCTCTTCCTCAAAATACAGTGAAAAATTGGACTGGGGAGGTGACTCAGTGGAATTGAACATCCGTGGAGCCCTGAGTTTATTATTCCTCAACACCTTTAATGATGACGCAAAGCACTCTGGACCTGTCATCTCCTTGTTATTATATTCTTTAACTCTATAGTCCTGTCTCATTGGCCCCAGGGAAAACTGTACCACTTTTTAGGAGGACACTGACCTGTCCTCCAAATCCAGTCCTGGTGTTTATTGGGTGGCTCCATGGAGAATGTGTGCCACTCTGTCTGCCTCCCACACAAGCCTCAGGCCTGAGCTCAGATCCAGGCTGAGTGTGGGTGGCAGTGGATGCAGGCCCCACCGCTCCAGAGCTAGCCACTGCCTCACCCCACCCCGAGTGGCCACAGGGAAGCTGCTAGTGTTACACATCGCTGCTCACTGGCCTCATGTGGAGGAAGCAGAGTCCGCCCCTCACCGCCATGTCTGAAGGGACTGCTACTTCCCAAGGACTGTGCTGTTCCAGGTCTCCCCACCCCACCCCTGCAACTCTCTAGCTCTACTGCACACGGATCACCTGAGACACTCCCAGGCCAAAGGACAGATCAGGTACAATGACCCTTGAGCAACACGGGTTTGAATGGCACAGGAACCTAGGTGTGGATATTTCTACCTGAAGATCTCACATGTAAACACAAATGTCAGATGGTGATGCAGCAGATGTGACAATCCAAATATCTGGCTGAGCATAAGTTAGATGAAGATTTTTGAATGGGGCGGGGTGTGTGTGTGTGTGACAGCTGACTCCTAGCCCTGCCTTGTTCAAGGTCAGCTGCACATTAGGGCCTCAGGCATTCTCAAAAGTTAGGTCCCCAGTGACAGCTTGAGTCCAGCATGGGAACTTTCTGGAAATGGGAGTTCTCAAAGCCCACCCCAACAGAGCAGGGAAGCCCCTCAGTGGGTGCAAAGACTGATGCCAACAAGCCTCCAGCTGACTCGAGTACTCAAGGAGGATCTGCTCCAGCTCCAGCTCTTAGGCTCACGTACACCTATTTCTTGGGAGCTTTCTGAACAGCAAACTCAATTCAAGGTCTGAGGCTGGGTTGGGCCCCAAAGTTGCTGGAGATCATCAATACCTGTCACCATCATCCCAGCAGGTGCCCCCTGCAGAGCTGTGCCCAGCCAGTGCCCACACCCACCTTGGCTGTCCAGGCCGATGTCCATGACGCCGTGCTTCACCTTCATGTGGCGGCTCAGATTGCCCTTGAGGTTGAACTTGCTGGAGCAGTAGGGGCATTTGAAGGGCTTGCTGCCCGCGTGCAGGTGCATGTGGCCCAGCAGGTTGTACATGCGGTTGAAGGACTTCCCGCACACCTGGGACAGACATAGCCGTCAAGGGGTCAGCTGGGGAAGCTGCCCTCCCTGGCACCGGCCCACTCTTCACATAGCTTCACAGCTGGGCCGGACCCCATCCTGTGGATGGCACACGCCCCATCCTTTCCTTCACAGCCCCAGAGCTCAAGCCACAGACAGCCAAGGCACTTCTGGAGGTCACTGTTCCCGCCGATTTGTCCCACCCTCCCTGGACTGAGGGAATCACCCCCAGGACACAGTTCTCCAGCTGCATCAAGTCCCAGGCACTCCTCTGGATGCACTGTGACCACCACCCCTCCCCACAAGGCTCTCGGAGCACAGTTTCCAGGACTTGTAGGCTCCGAGTCCCTGCAGTCTGCCTCCCCCCGGCCAGAGCCCCTGGTACCTTGCACTTGAACGGCTTCACGGGTGAGTGTACAATCATGTGTGTCTTGAGGGTCTGCTTCTGCACGAAGGTCTTGAAGCAGATGTGGCACTGGTAGGGCCGGACGCTGGTGTGGATCAGCATGTGGCGCTTCATGTTGGCCTGCAGCGTGAACTCCCGGCCGCACACTTCACATTTGAACTCCTTCACACCCTGTGGGGAAAGGCTGGCGGTCAGGGCCACTCAACTGCAGCCTTAGGGAGTGATTCTTCCAGGGGTGTGTGCACACGTGCGCCCAGCATCAGCACAACGCCAGGCAATGACTTCCTGTGGCTAGTCCACACAGGCACATTCCACTGTTCCCTACTTTACTTTTTTTAGATTTTTTTAAAAAATATTCTCTTTTGTTGCCCTTGTTGCTTTATTATTGTTGTTGTTAGATAGGAAAGAGAGAAATAAAGAGAGGAGGGGAAAACAGAGAGGGAGAAAGATATAGACACCTGCAGACCTGCTTCACCACCTTTGAATCGACTCCCTGCAGGTGGGGAGCCGGGAGCTCGAACCGGGATCCTTACGCCGGTCCTTGCGCTTTGCTCCACGTGCGCTTAACCCGCTGCGCTACCTCCCGACTCCCTTTACTTACTTTTATTACTACTACTTCTTACAATGCCAGGGAGGGCCTTACACATGTTTGACACCAGCACTGCTGGTGTGATTTAAAGATTCTTTTTTCATTTAGATAGAACAGCACTGCTTTACCATCCCTGGAACTTCCCCTGGCACTGAGGTGCTCCTCAAGGCTCAAGGCTCACATGCAGGGCTTTCTTCAGAGTAAAGCAACTGCTGTACCAGGTAAGTGATCCCTTGGCACCTAGGGTGTTCTTCTTTTTAAATTTAAAGATTATATGCTGAGCAAGACAAGACTAGAGCAAGGCTTAGTCTTGGCATGTCATGCCAGGGATGGGACCTGGAAGCTCACACTCACAAGAGCTCTGCTCTACCTGCTCACGCACCTCCCCGGCCAAATACAGCACTACAGAAAGCCACCAGAAGACTGTGGCAGGCCACATACTCTGAGAAGTCTTCCATAGACAGGCAGAGGTTACCGAGGTCTTATTATTATTGCTTTTTTAAATGTTTAATTAATTAATTTTGGATAGAGACAGAAAGATTGAGTGGGAAGGGTGAGAAAAAAAAGGGAGGGAGAGAGCAGGGTAGATAGACAGACAGCATAATGGTTATGCAAAGAAACACTCATCCCCGAGGCTCCAAAGTCCCAGGCTCAGTCTTGCCATACCATCACTAGCCAGAACTGAGCAGAGCTCTGTTAGAAATAAAACCAAAATAAACAATAAACAAACAAACAAATGGAGGGAGAGGGAAAACCCCACATCACTGTTTCACTGCTGGTGAAGCTTCCCCACTTCTGGTGAAGACAAGGGCTTGAACCAAGGTCCTTGCACACTGTAATGCATGTGCTACCACCCTGCCCCAGGCCCTATTATTCCTTTTTTTTTTTCCCTCCAGGGTCATTGCTGGGCTCGGTGCCTGCACCATGAATCCACCGCTCCTGGAGGCCATTTTTCCCCCTTTTGTTGCCCTAGTTGTTGCAGCCTCGTTGCGGTTATTATTGCCATTGTTGACGTTGCTTTGTTGTTGGATAGGACAGAGAGAAATGGAGAGAGGAGGGGAAGACAGAGAGAGAGGGGGAGAGAAAGACAGATACCTGCAGACCTACTTCACCGCCCGTGAAGCGACTCCCCTGCAGGTGGGGAGCCGGGGGCTCGAACTCCCTGCGCTTTGCACCATGTGCGCTTAACCCACTGCGCCACTGCCCGACCCCAGGCCCTATTATTCCTATCCACACACCTGTTCCCCTGCTTCAGAGGGCAGCAGGTGTGTCAGTGTGCCAGGGCACAGAGGCAAATTTGTTCATCTGTTCCTTCAGTAACCACCCCTGCCCCCCAGTTTCCTGTTAGACACCAGGAGTCTGTGGCCAAGACGACAGTCATGGTCTGGTGGCTGCAAAAGGTCCGTCAGGTCAAGGACATGTGTGGCTGTGTTTCCCTCTGTGCAGCCTCTGAGTGGCCTTTTGGCTCCCAGGACCTTTGAGAATATGATTACAGTCCAGGAAAAATGACAAAAACGCAAATCTGTGTCAAATTTAAATAGTCCTCAGGAGGGGGAGACAGGTGGTAAAGCACCAGCCTGCATCTCTGGAGCCCCAGAAGCCCAGCACTACATATGCTAGAGCCAAGCATGGTTCTGCTCTCTCTTTCATGAAAACAAATGTTTGTTTCTTTTTCCTTTTCTTTTCTTTTTTAAGTTCTCATGCCCCTGAGACCTACCAACTGACCCTTGAGGCAGTTTTTAAAAAATATTTATTTATTTATTTGTTAATAACAGGAAGGAAAATGGAGGAAGGACCAAAGCACCACTTTGGCTTATGCAATAGCAGGAATCAAACTTGGGGCCTTATGGTTCAATGCTTTATGCACTGTGCCACCTCCAGCCACAGTCCCTCCCCCCAGACAGTCTTCCAAGTATCCCCAACACTAAGAAACACAGTTCCACCGAATACACAGCCTCTTGTGTCTCTCCCTGGAGAGGTCTATTCAGAGGGACGCTGGAGTTTCTAGTCAACAGGCCCCGGGTGATATGATTTGTTCAGTGTGTGTGAGAAAGACCAGAGCCCTGCTGCACAATCTGTGGGGTTTTCCTACTTGCAAGCCCTGCACTCTGCCTGCTCAGCTGGCTTTCTGGCCCTGTTCCCCCTCAGTGATGGAGTTGGAGGTGCTCAGTCCTAGGAAGTTAAGGCCTACTGGGTGGGGACTGTCACCATGTTTATTCATGGTCTGCAGGTGACCCCAGAGCACGATGGGGTGCAGTGGTTGTAATGTCTGGGGAGTAACGCTGGGAAACTAGCTAGGAGCTGATCTCTCATGAGTGACTAAGCAGAAGCCCAGAGCCAGAGGATGGCACAGACTCGGGTCTGTGGGCTCAGCTGCTGCTCTGGACGTCTGGTACAAAGTCTCCTTTTCTAACTGAATGCTGCCCTTGTCTACTTCTCTTGCCAGACACCGACTGTCTCCCTGTGTTCACACACAGACACATGTGACCACCAGGGGGCCCTGCCCCATGGGAGTGTCCTGCAATAGCTGTGCACACTGCACACTTTCGGAGGAGGACGGGGATGTTCTCAGTTTTACTAGCCTTTGATTTTTTCTTTCAGCTTTCCTTCATGGCACTATATGTTTTCAACACTGCAGACTGAGGATTTATCCGTTCCCTTGTGACGAGGAAGATGGCAAATGCACCTGCCCTCCTGATGCTCATCCCTGCAGACGCGGAGAACCAATCAATTACCCGACTTTACTGCCAAGCCCCATTCTGCTTCAGAGTCCTACTTCACACTGCCCTCTAGCCGGGACCTAGTAGCTGCAGGAGACCTGCAAGGAAACCTATGCTCTGTCCCTGCTGAAGAGGCCCACCTGCTAGGGCTGAGGAGTGCTAGATGGGAGCCTGGCCAGGGTACTTGTAGGAGACAGGTGAATCTACTGAGACAGAGAGGGGCACCAGGCCACCTGGCTCTGCCATATTTATCTTCCAAGGGTGATGCTGCAAAGGACTGGGGTGGAGACCATGGGGCAGGTGGAATAAAAGGGGGGTGGCACTGAGAGGCCTTGTTCCAGCTGCCTGCGGTGAGGACTCTGAAGGAGGTTAGGATGGCTGTAAGGTGGGCAGCTCATGCTGGAAGAAAAGGGGCATGAAGGGGAGGAGAGAAGATGTCATGGTTATGTCCAGGGACATTGTGATGGGAACAGTGTTGCTTAGTCTTGCACAGACCACTCTCCTAGTTGAGCTACATTCTGGGACTAACCATCTTTTCTGTAAAAAAAAAAAAAAAAAAAAAAAAAACCCTTTTACATCTATTCTTGAAGGCTGTATATACATAACACACCAAATATGTGCTCAGACTCTTTATGTGATGATGAGACTGCCAATCAAGCAGCGGTTAAGTCTGAGAGATCAACTCATATGTGGCTTTTTTTAAAAAAAAAATGGTTATTTATTTTTTTTTTAATTTTTAAAAATATTTATTTCCTTTTTGTTGCCCTTGTTGTTTTTATTGTTGTTGTAACTGGTGTCGCCGTTGTTGGATAGGACAGAGAGAAATGGGGAAAGGTGGGGAAGACAGAGAGGGGGAGAGAAAGACAGACACCTGCAGACCTGCTTCACCGCCTGTGAAGGGACTCCCCCGCAGGTGGGGAGCCGGGGGCCTGAACCGGGATCTTTATGCCCGTCCTTGCGTATTACGCCACCTGCGCTTAACCCACAGTGCTAACGCCCAACTCCTGGCTATTTACTTATTTGTTTATTTTACCAGAGCACTGCTCAGCTCTGGCTTATGGTGGTGTGGGGGATTGAACCTGGGACTTGAGAGCCTCAGGTATGAAAGTCTCTTTGCGTAACCATTATGCTATACCCCCACCCCGGCTATTTATTTTTTATAATTTATTTATGTATGTATTTTGAATAGAGACAGAGAAATTGAGAAGGAAGGGGAGGGAGGGAGACCGACACCTCACCTGCACTACTCATGAAGCTTTCCTCCCGCAGACGACTTGAATCTGGGACTTTGCTCAGAAATGTGTGGGACTATGTGAACACGTGAGCCCCAGCAGAAGTGGATTTTATTTTTTTTAAGAATTTATTTATTTATTTATTCACGAGAAAGATAGGAGGAGAAAATAACCAGACATCACTCTGGTACATGTGCTGCCGGGGATTAAACTCAGGACCTCATGGTTGAGAATCCAATGCTTTATCCACTGCACCACCTCCCGGACCACAGAAGTAGGGGAATGTCTCTTAGTCCTGTGGTGTTAAAGGGTCCACTGTATACATTGTGCTCAAATTCTCATGAAAATAAAAGCGTGGGAGTCGGGCAGTAGTGCAGTGGGTTAAGCGCACGTGGCGCAAAGCGCAGAACTGTCGTAAGGATCCCAGTTCGAGCCCCCGGCTCCCCACTTGCAGGGGAGTCCCTTCACAGGCGGTGAAGCAGGTCTGCAGGTGTCTATCTTTCTCTCCCCCTCTCTGTCTTCCCCTCCTCTCTCCATTTCTCTCTGTCCTATCCAACAACGATAACATCAATAATAACTACAACAATAAAACAACTAGGACAAGAAGAGGGAATAAATAAATATAAAATTTTTTTTTAAAGTTTATAAAAAAAAAAAGAAAAAGAAAATAAAAGCGTGACTATGAAAAAGAGACATACGCACCTGTGACCCACCAGCGCCAGCCCCGGCGACGCCCTCCAGTCCTGGGAGGGGGCTGGACCTGGAAAGTGGGGGCACGGGAGCCTTACCTTGTGGGTGAGTGAGTGCTGCTTGAGATGGTGGATCTGGCTGAACTCCATGCCGCACTCGGTGCACACGAAGGGCCGCACGTTCTGGTGCTTGAGCATGTGGTTCTGCAGCTGACTGCGGTAGTGGAAGGACTTGTCACACTCCAGGCACTGGTAGAGGGTGGGGCCCTGGTGGGAGGCCAGGTGGCGCTTGAGCTGCGTCAGGGTGGAGAAGTCCAGGCCACACTCGACACACACATGGCAGCGGCCGCTCTCATGCTTTACCTCGTGCGCCTTGAGCTCACTGGGGTAGGCGAAGCCGCGGCCGCAGAAGTGGCAGCTGTAGGGCTTGACCTCTGAGTGCAGCAGCATATGGCGCTTGAGGTGGCTGGTCTGTGTGAAGGCCTTCTGGCACACCTGGCACTTGTGCGGCCGCGTGCCCTGGTGTGTGAGCAGGTGTGTCTGCAGGTGGCTGGGCTGCTTGAAGAGCTTGCTGCAGTGCGGGCACGAGTGCGGCTTGATGCCGTTGTGGCCCAGGATGTGCGTGACCAGGTTGTACTTGGACGTGTAGGACTTCTCGCACATGCGGCACTGCCAGCGCTTCTGGCGGTCGCCCGCCTCCACCAGGTACGAGTCATCGATCTGCACGTTGATGTCCAGCCGGTCCAGCTGCGCCTTCTTGTGCCGCTCCACCGTGGAGCCGCCCGCGTCCGCCTCTAACTCACCGGCCTCCTGCCACACGAAGCCCTGCTCCGGCTTCACGGGCTCCGGGGACTCCAGGCTGGGGGCCTCGGGCTCGCTCAGGGGGCCAAGGTGCGGTGGTGATGGTGGCGACTCAAAGTTGCACTCGGTGGACAAGGCCTCGGGGCCGGTCAGGGCTAGACTGGGCTCCGGGAAGCCATCCCGGGCCGGGTCAGTGAAGTGGGGGTCATAGGGTGCCACGTCAAGCTCTGGGGGCCTCACAGTGCGGGACAGGTGCCGCAGTGTCCGGGGCTTGCGGCTGAAGGTGCTCAAGTCGATCATCTTGACGGCAGAGCTCTGCACCAGGGCCTCACAGCCACTGCTGGCCACCTCGTCAGGGCCCTCCCCGGGGCTGGGGTCCTTGTCGTCGCCAGGCACAGACACCTCATAGATCTCCTGCTCCTCCTCTTCCTCTTCCTTCTCAAATTTGACCTTGGGTACCAGACGCACGGGTGGCCGAGTCTTCCTACGGGTGTGCTTCTCAAAGGCCGCCTCCACCTCCAGCACCTCCTCCTCGGCTGGTTCCTCCAGGGCCCGCCCATTGCAGGCAAGCTGGTAGATATCGGGGTCTGGGGGCCCCGGCTCCCCCAGCGCAGCTCCCGCCAGCTCAGACCCCAAGTCCGGGTAGAAGGCTTCAGCGCTTATGGTGGCTCCGAAGAGCTCATTTTCTGAAACCAGGCCCAGTACAGCAGCCTGGGCCAAGGACAGCACCACCACAGCATCTGTCTGTGTCCCTGAGTCCATGAAGCCCTCCATCCCGCAACTGGCTAGGAGGGCATCGCTGTGGGAGAAGAGGGGGTGTTAGTATCACTGCTCACTGCTGCAGAGACAGACAGACAGCATACTGACACACTCTCAGCAGGGCCCAGCCAGTGCTGGGTGTGGCTGTCTCTGCCTGGGGAACAAGACACATGTCAGTTATGGAGCAGTGACAGCCGGGGTGTATCTCCTGCATCTCCCTGTGGAATCTGGGGTGCGCCCGGCCCCTTCCAGCCTCAGCCTCCCAGCCGTCCAGCCACACAACTAAAAACTGGGGGTTTCCTCTGGTTCCCAGATAAGAAGTACCCTGAATGCCCTCCAGGAATTCCTCCAAAGTCTAATAAAACAAGACATTTTAGGGAGTCGGGCGGTGGCGCAGTGGGTTAAGCGCACGTGGCACAAAGCGCAGGGACCGGCGTAAGGATCCCGGTTCGAGCCCCCGGCTCCCCACCTGCAGGGGAGTCGCTTCACGGGCGGTGAAGCAGGTCTGCAGGTGTCTATCTTTCTCTCCTCTCTCTCTGTCTTCCCCTCCTCTCTCCATTTCTCTCTGTCCTATCCAACAACAAAGCAACGTTAACAATGGCAATAATAACTGCAACGAGGCTGCAACAACTAGGGCAACAAAAAAGGGGGGGGGGAATGGCCTCCAGGAGCGGTGGATTCATGGTGCAGGCACCGAGCCCAGCAATAACCCTGGAGGAAAAAAAAAAAAAAAGACATTTTAGGGGCCAGGCGGTGACGCACCTGGTTAAGTGCACACATTACAGTGTGCAAGGATCAAGCCCGTGGTCCCCACCTGCATGGGGAAAGCTTCATGAGTGGTGAAGCAGTGTTGCAGTTGTCTCTCTCTCTCTCTCTTTCTCTTCTCTCTATCTCCCCCTCCCTTCTCAATTTCTCTCTGTCTCTACCCAATAATAAATAAAACAAAAAAAAAATTAAAAAAAAACATGACATTTTAGAAAACCCTTGTACTCAGATGTGAGTGATATATCATCCCAACACACTCGGCGGCCCTGCCAGCTCTCCTGCCGAGGTGATTAATTCTGTACAGGCCTTGAGACTGTACAATAAGGTGTTAGCAACTAGCACCATTCCCAACAGCTTGACCCCATGACTGAGACGTTTTTTGCTTATTAGTATATTCGGTAAAATTAAGGCCACACAGAAAAATAACTAAGGTGCCAAGGTTGATCTCAGCCACTGGCCATTCTGATGGGGTGTCTGTCTCAACAGGCCACTGCTGTCCACAGCATGCACTCAACAATCAGTGTGAACCCATGAGGAGCTAGTTTTCAACTGACTTGTACAATGGAGTCCATGCTAAGAGCTGACTGAGAGGAAGGGCTCCTGAGACTAGTGTGTGTGTCAGCTGGCTGAAGAAAAGGCTGAAGCTGCTCCTGGGTTCACAAGTCACTTTCTCTGAGCTAAAAGGGCCTAAAAAGTGCTGCTTTGTGGCCAAGAGGGAGCACAGTGACTAGGGCATTGGATTTAAGAGCATGAGGTCTTGAGTTCAGTCCCTAGCATTGCACATGTTAGAAAGATGCTGGGTTCTCTCCTGCTTGTTAATAAGTAACTTAAAAATTTTTTTTTTAATTATCCTTATTTATTGGGTAAAGACAGCCAAAATTGAGAGGAAAGGGGGAGATAGCAAGGAGGAGAGACAGAGAGACACCTGCAGCTCGGCTTCACCACTCTCAAAGCTTTCCCCTGTAGGTGGGGAAAAGCTGGAATCAGGGGCTGGAATCTAGGTCCCTATATATTGTAATATGTGCGCTCAACCAGTACATCACCACCCAGACTCAATAAGTAACTTTTTCAGTGCTATTTTTAGGTTTAAACCCTGGCATGAGGACTTCTTGCCCTCCCAGAGACTTCATCCTCCCACCATTCTCCCAGGCAGTTCCAAAATCCCACCTGTTCCCAGGGCCTCCCTAGAGCCAGGGCAGCATGGGGAAGCCCGGATGTGGGAGGGCCTCCTTGCCAGCTGTGCGGGTGGACTCAATGACGCCTCCCGCAGCTCAGAGGTCGCCTGTGGGAGGGGAGGGCCTGCTTGCCTGCTGTCCACTTCGGCCCCTCAGGAAACTGCTCTGCCTGTGCCCCACCCCCACCGGTCAGCACAGCTTCCCCTTCCTGGAGCCAGCTAAAAATAAAGCATCCTAGACTGCAACTCAGTCTCTCGAGACAGATACTACAGATTAAACTACTGAGCTTAATGTGTAGCTCCCGCAGAAGGGGTAGGACAGAACAAGTTCTCTGACACACCAGGGCTGGGGTGCACCTGGACCAGTCTGGACGGGCTGGCTCTGAGTCTGGGTCCTCCCACCCCATGGAAGAGGACTCTGTGGGGGGAATCGAGAAGCCTGACTCAGCTCTGCCTCTTTCAAAGACTAAGAGAAGTCACTCCTGTGACTCAGCTTCCCCATCTGAATGTGGTAACTACGCCCCAGAGAAAGCCCCTACTTTGTGTGGAGAGGCATGGAGGAGCCGGGTCCATGGCAGGCCCCTCTTCATTCCAGCCTTCAATCCAGCAAAGGTTGAGGGATTAGGAACTCATTCATTCATCCATTCATTCAAGCAACAAATATTCACTAAACTCCTGCTGCGGTTCAGACTTTGTGCTTGGAGTCTTCAAGGGAGAAGGGGAGAGAGGGGTGGTGCAGGGCCCCTGACCTGTTGGAACTGCTCCTGGGAAACACTAGTGTCTCTGTCCCAGCTGCTCCCCATCTGAATTCAGGGTACACTGGCACCCACCTGCCCCCAGCAGTCACCATGCTAGAGCTTGAGGAAAGGGTGAGCTCAGCGTGTTTCTAGACTTCCCCGCAGGCAGTCAAGGGCAGGCAGTCAAGGGCAGAGCTGTGCTGGTCCTGGCCCTGGCTTCTTAGCTTGGCCCAACCTGTTAGTCCTGAGCCTTGGTTTCCGTCTGTCTGGAGCAGGTGGCTGATCCACTCAGGGCAGGTGAGGTGGTCACTTCCCTCCTCTCCTGCTACTTAACCCCCACTTTGGCCACCTCAGACTGGGCCAAAGAAACTGACAACCTGGCTCGATGGGACAACATGCAGGTGCAAAGTCACAGCCCCTGCAGGGAGGCAGCCCAAATGGGGGTCATGGAAGAGTAAGGGGGTCCCTCTAAGAGACAACACCAGGACCCTTGTGCTGTCCAAGCCTGGTCTGGCTCTGGGGTGGAGGGCAGGAGGTCTCTCTGTGTCAAGAGTCACAGAGGAAGGGCCAGTGCTTGCTGAGGGCTTGTGTCTCTGGGAGACTTGGAGAGGTGACCACTAACTAGAAGGAGAGCTGGCTCTTGCAGGGAGTGGGGGTCAGGCCCCAGGGGAGCCCCTCAGCCCTAAGGCAAACCCTGTGGTTGGGGTGCGAGCAAGGTCCAGTCCAGGAACCAGGCTTGAATCCAAGGGCACCCATGGGCAAAAGCCAAAGCCAAAGCATCAGGCCTGTCCCCACTGGTTCCTTGGGCCCAAGCGGTGCCCTGCAACCTCTGTATGGGAGGTGCTGCAGGAAAAAGGCAGGGCTCGTCCAGGGATCCCCAAAGCCAGGGTCTGAGGCCAACAAGAGTTCCTGGAAGTCTTCCTCCACCACCTGCAGGCAGGCTGGTCACATGTCACCCTGTGACAGAGGCAGCCAGGGAAGCCTGTGTGTGCACACAGGTGTGAGTAGCAGGTGTGAGACAGCCAGGAACCCCACTTCCTTGCATTTTTGTACACACCTCGAGCATCTTGCAAGCCATGCAGAGGCAGGGTGCCACGGCTTGGCTGCCTACTCTGCCTTCTGGGTCCTCTTCTAGCTCCCTTAGAGGCCCTGGGCCTCCACCCAAGGCCCCTTCCTTACCTCCCCCGGCCCCAGCACTTCCCCTCTCAGAGCAGGGCCTCTCCCCACCCCTTGTACTGCTGGAACAAAAGCTCCCCACGCTGCTCTGGGGCACAGACTGCCCAGTGCTTGGGCCTGGGGTGAGAGGGACAGGTGAGTGGGGGGTCCTCCTCAGTCTCCAGGGAGAAGACGGTGAAGCAAGGACACTGAGTAGCTGCTGACTGTAGCTGTGTAGACTTGTGCTAGGAGGCCACAGCTGAGAAAGGGAGGGGGAGAAAGGGAGGGAGAAACAGAGAGAGGGAGGGAGGGAGAGCAGGAAGGAGAGGAGGAATGAGAAGGGGGAGGGGCAGACAGAGAGAGCAGAAGGAGGGAGGGAGAGAAAGAAACTGTGGAGGCCAAGAAACAAAAGCAGGGGAGGGGGAAGGGATGCTGGGGACACCAGGCGCCAGGCTGTCCTATTTCCCGGGCCAGGGGGTCAGGCCACTGCCTGGGGAGGAACCCAGGCCCCCAGACTCACTGTGACTTCCTCTACTGCTTCATCAAGGAGCGGAGGAGTGACAGGTCACCTAACCTCATCAGTCAAATGTGGGCTAACCGGACAGCACCTCTCACGGAGACCCCTCCACACACTCCTGCGGGGGAAGGGGGCGGCAGTGTTCCTCTGTGGAAGGACCAGTGTCCACCCTAGACCAGCAGGGTCAGACCAGCTACTAGCCCCACCCCCGGGAAAGCTCTGGAGCTTCTTCCAATCTGGGCTTGGGGTGCCAGCAGCCACCCGGGTGGTCATTTTTCTGGTCTTACAGTGCACCCCTCTCCCCTACTGGGAGGGCAGGTTTCCTCCCTGTCCCCTTCACCCCAGAATCACTGACTCACACCACACGGTTCCTACCAGGAGCTGGGTACTGTTCCTGGTTGTGGGAGCAAGTTGCGGTGGGGGTGTGGGGAAGGGCCAAGGCGAGCGGCAATGGAGGAAGTCTCATTCTAGGCCTTCGTCTGGGCTCTAGGGTCTTGTTCTGGCTTCCCTTTCTCCTTGTCCTTGGCGGGGGAGAAAGACAGAGCATGTATCCTCTGGCCTGGGAAGCCCAGGCCTCTGTGTCAGCAGGAGCTGATAGGGTGGTGTGGGAACAGATCTGGGGCCCCAAGAGGGGAAAGGGAAGTCCCAGGTATGTCCTAGGACCTCAATTTGTGACTCGCTTCCCCTGTTGTCCCCAGTTAGACATGAAGGTAAGCTCTGCTTGGTCCCCAGGGAGGAAGAGGAAGAGGAAATGAAAACAGGAGGTAGCTGTTCCTTGCCACATCTCCCGCAGGCCCCGCCCCCTGGCCCCACAAGTCAGCAGCCCAAGAAGCGGGGTGTCAGGGCGCTGAGGAGGAAGTGTGCACCTCTCTTCCTCATAGGACTCGCTCTCAGCCTCAGCTTCCCCTTTTCTCTACGGACAGATTTGCCGAGTCCGCCTCCAGGAGACAGACACAGGGCAACCGCCCCACAGACCCACAAACCATGGGCCTCGGTGATGAGTGATTTCACTGCCCTGGATTTCACACTTTCTTGTTCAGACAGAGCAACAGAGAGGGGGAGAGCTTCCTCCAGTGCCAGAGCACTTTGCCTGGGGCTCGTTCATGGCAATGCCAGTGCCCTACCTGGCGAGCTATCTCCCCAGCCCACTGATGACTTTTAACAATAAGGAAACTGAGGCCCAGGGAGGGGCAGAGACTGGCCCTATTCAGAGTGAGGCTAGAGCCCAGAAACACCCCCTACCCCCCCACAGGATAAAGGTTCGCATGAAGCCTGCCCCTCTGCATCACACACACCCCACATGCACACGGGCACTTCCTATCACAGGGCCTTTGCACAGGTCTATTCTCTGCCAGAATTGCCACCCTCTTTCCCTCGGATTCAAGAAAGAAGCACCCCTCCAGTTCTGGGGCACGACCTCTCCCATGGGACACCCACCAGACTTTATATCAGACAGCCCCCCCCACACTTTGGGGGCCTCAAATAACATGTGATTCCACTACTTCCAGGCTGACTGCTTCCCTTTTTGTTGTAAATATGCACAATGGGATGGGGGACACACACCACAGCACGGCTTCACCAGCTGTAGAGCTCCCTGTGCCATGCTGCCCCCATGAGGTGGCAGGGCTTGCACCTGGGCCGCACAGCTCTGCCAGGGGAGGTATCCCCTGACCCAGGCAGAAGGCCCTTTTTCTAATGTGAGGTTCATTCCACTGGAGTGAATTTCCCAGGAGAAAACAGGTTTCCCTGAGAAGAGGGAATTCTGCCTCAGAATTCTGTATTTTACAAACTCTTGCCTGAAACCCCAGCATATCCTGTGGGTTTCAGACTAGCCAGTCCCCACAAATGATATGAGCCAGTTCCTTAAAGTAAGTCTCACCTGCGTCTATAGCCCACTGGCTGCGTTTCTCCAGAGAAGTGAATACAGTCACCTGGATTTCTAGTTGTCTCCACTTCTGGGCCAGCTCCCAACCCCCCTTCCCCACCAGAGGTCCCCTTCAGGTGACAGTGACTGTTGGGAAGCTGACTGGGAGGTGTCCAGAAAGACACCAAGGGAGGGAAGGAATGAATGGATGAGCGAGTGCGTGAATAAATGAAGAGACCTAGGTGAGAACCACAAATGCTCTGCCTACTGCGCCCTGCTGCCTGCTAGAGAAGGTGCTGGCCGGCGGGGCCCTGGGCTGGGCAGGGAGCTCCATCCTCCTGGCACTCTCACAGTTGAGGCCTACACCCCATCCTGGGAGCCACCCACCAGCTGCTTCCCCAGCCTGAGGTCTGTGCGAGGCCCCCTCCTACAGAGAGGCTATGGTGGCCCCTAAGCCCAAGGGGGTGGGAGGGAGACTCCAGGGTAGGAGGTGTAGGCTGGGGCTCACTCTGCTCTGCTGACCACTCAGATTCATGCTCAGCTGAGGGCACAGAGCTTGGTCAACAGGCTCCAACTGACATCCAGGGCCTGGGCCTCCCTGGGCCAGTTAGACCACAACCTCTGGGCGTGGGTACAAGGCTCCCTGTTCGCTGGATGCTCCCAACACCTCCGGATACTACAACTCAATTTCTAAGAACTGATGGGCTTCCACAAGGTTCCTCTAAATACAGAATTGAAAAGGCTCCTCGGGAGGGGGAAGATAGCATAATGGTTATGCAATCAAACTGTCATGCCTGAGGGTCTGAAGTACCAGGTTCAATTCCCCGCACCACCATAAGCCAGAGCTGACCAGTGTTCTGGTTAAAAAAAAAAAAAAGAAAAAAAAAGAGGGAGTCGGGCAGTATTGCAGCGGTTAAGTGCAAGTGCCACAAAGCGCAAGAACCGGCATGAGGGTCCCGGTTCCAGCCCCCGGCTCCCCACCTGCAGGGGGGCCGCTTCACAGGCAGTGAAGCAGGTCTGCAGGTGTCTGTCTTTCTCCCTGTCTTCCCCTCCTCTCTCTATTTCTCTCTGTCTTATCCAACAACAACGACAACAATAATAATAACTACAATAATAAAACCAACAAGGGCAACAAAAGGGGATAAAAAACATTGAAAGAAAGAAAGAGCTCCTTAATCTCCCAAGCAAGTGCATCATGCTGGCTCTGAAGACCACTAGCTTAATGGAACAGGGAAAAACAAACAGAATTGACCTTGCAAGTTCAAAGGACGAAGATCTGAACTGCAAAGGTACATTAGCAGCACCACCTGGGCTTGAACTGGGCCACTTCCAGGCAGCACTCTGCCTAGGGGGTAGCAAGTCCATTTGGTGGTTGTGGAGACCGAGGTGTGAGGGGGCAGTCCGTCACCCCCCTGTAACGGGAGCCTGCCTCCAGGTCACCCCTCCAGCCTGCCTCTGGTCCCTCCTGATCAGCTTTCTCCATCCCATCTTCTTCTCCCTCCATTTCTCTCTCCTTCTGTTTCCGTGGCAACCCCATTCTCCACTCTCTCTCCTTTTCATCTCTCCCCTCATCACAGCACACAGCCCCAGCCCCCTCTGTCCTTTGCCTCTGCTCTCTGGTACCCTTTTACTCTTTCTCTCTTTTTTCCTTTTACTCTCTTTTTATCTCCTTTCAATGTGCTCTTGTCATTGCACTTATTTATCTCTTGCTTAAGTAAAAGACAGGAAGGAAGGAAGGAAGCAGGGAAGGGAGGAGGGAAAGAAGCCCTGTGTCATCAGCCCAGCTTTCTGCCAAGTTCTCTCCAAGGCTCAGCCTCAAACAGGCCCCAGACTCTGTTGATGTGGACAGTGGGCAGAACACATGGATGGAGGTGTGGGGTTGAGGGCCTCCTGACGGCAGCACTCAGGACAAAGCAAGCACAGGGCCTAGAACATGGGAGAAGCCAGCCTGGAACACCTCCAGTGCTGCCCCCGCAGGAATTCTGGGCTGCTCAGGAGGCCTCCCCACACGATGCCCAGTGATGTCTCCTCCTGCCCTGTCCTCAATGTGCCACAGGGCCCAGCCAAACTACCTTCTCTCCAAACAGGACAGTGAGCAAGCAGCACAATTAAGCTCTACTGTGATGCGGACAGGAAGTGCCCATCAAGGGCCTGTCCTGCCTCCACTTCAAGGCAGGAAGTGAGTGTTTCCCACTCCTTCCAACTTCCTTTTAGTCCCTGTTTACTGGGCACAAAGTCCAGGGCATTTAAATTTCCATCTTACAGGTGAGCAAGCTGAGGTTTGGAATGTTGTCCAAGTTCACATCACACAGCAGGTGGGGCTGGGCTGGTTCTAATCACCTTCTCCCCTCTCACTCCCCTTCCAGGAAGGAAACGCCCCCAGCCCAGTCTTCCATGCTCTGTGTTTACTCTGGAGTGATCAGAAATGACAGGAGAAACAAAGAGATCTACCACAGAAAGGAAAACAAGCCGATTATGGCTGTGACTCAGTGCCTCAAAGGGACAGAGAGGCTCAGAGGGCTGGTGGAAATAGTATCAAATCCTCCAGGAAATGAAAAGTAGAGGGGCCTGGGCCTTCCAGGTTCCCAGGCTGCCAGATGAATGCTGGAGCTGGGGTGTGCTGCTGGGACATCCAGGAGGCCCTGCAGAGGTGGCCGAAGTCCTGGGACAGCTCCCAGCCCACCCAGTGAGGACTCTGGGCAAAGCTAGGAGGCAGCCAGTCCCTGCAGAGCCCAGAGAGGTGCCAAAGACACAGAAGTGCTGCTTCTCAGAAAAAGCGGACTTGACATCTGGGGAGGCCTAGAACCAGGCCCCAAAGAGAAAAATGGGGGGCATGATGAAGCACAGTGCCTCCCTGACACTGCCAGCCTTGGCTGCACCCCCACCCCACCACTTAGGAGCTCTGGAAGTCCCTCAACCTCCTCGGGCCTGGGTTTCCTTATCTGCAGGTGAGTGGTGGGAAATAGGAGGGAAAAGGGCCTGTTGTACCAGCTGCTGAGGGACAGGCTTGCAGGGGGCAATGGGAGAGAGCCTCTTGGACTGGAGAAAACAAAACCACACGACAGGCACTGTAGGAGATGGCTCACTGGGTAAAGCACACTACGTACCAAGCACCAGTGAGGTGCTGGGCTGGAGCCCTGACACTACATGGGAGCTCTATGGAGGGTGGCAGGTCTCTCTCTCTAATCAAGAATGAATGTAGTGACCAGGAGGTCACTATCACTAGTCCCTGGCACCACAATATAAAGCTTTGGACTCTCACATATGAGGTCCCAAGTTCAGCCCCCAGCATCATAAATGTCAGAGCTTTGGTTCTCTCTTTCTCTTCCCCATCTCTCCCACGATAAATAAATCTTTTAAAACAAATCTTGTGGTGGTCCGGGCAGTGGCACAGTGGATAAGGCATTGGGCTCTCAAGCATGAGGTCCTGAGTTCAAACCCCGGCAGCACATGTACCAGAGTGATATCTGGTTCTTTCTCTCTCTCCTATCATTTCTCATGAATAAATAAATACTCAAGCATGAGGTCCTGAGTTCAATCCCCAGTAGCACATGTACCAGAGTGATGTCTGGCTCTTTCTCTCTCTCCTCCTTTCTCATTAATAAATAAATAAATAAGATATTTAAAAACAACAACAAATCTTCTGGAGAAAGATAGAAACTGGCAGAGAGGCTGGGTGACTGCCCAGGTCCCCGGGTTCACATGTGAGCAAGGTGAGCCTTGGGCCCGGGGTCTAACTCCATGAGGGGGCTGATCCTTCAGGGGCTGAACAGTGTGACCAGGAACAGTAGAGCAAAGCATCAAGCAGGTAACACGCTTTCATGTGCAGGGTCCCACACAGGACAAAGTAACTGTGTTTTTGTTTTTAGCTTCAGGGTCAGGAACATTCTTCTGCATCAGCTGGCTCTTTGGGAGGCAGCAGACTCTTTGTGGTGTGTCTGTGTCTCAGTCTACTCTGCGAGCGGGGGGGGAGGGGGGGCACTCTGAGTCCACTAGTCTATGGGGAATGGCCTGGGTGTCCCAGTCCCAAAGGTCGATGGAGGGTAGGGAGGACCAGGTTGGGGAGAAGCCCTCCCTCAACAGGGAGAGGCCTGGGGAGAAGAGCCAAGAAGCGCAGGTGGCAGGGAGGGGAGGAGGGCGTCGAGGGTGGCCTGTGCACACAGCCCTCACTTTCCCTGTCCTCTCAGCAGCCAGGCTGATTCATCCATTGGACACCTGGCAGTGCTGCCTCCTGAAGCAGGCCATGATGGCCTGTACCCCTGCCCAGTACCATGGATTCTGGGGGTGGGGTGGGGAGGGCTTCTTCTGCACACACAGGAGCTTCCCCAGGACGGAGTGGGGGAGGACCCTGTATCCACCTGAGGGCAGAGGTGTGGGTGCTTGCGGGAAACCCACTAGAAGACAGGTTCAGAGAGAAAGCAGGAGGCAGATGGAGCCGAGGCTGGGGAAGTACTAGCAGGGCTCTGGAGTCTGAACCCACCTGGGAACTAGGGGGACAAGGTGGCCTGTCACAGAGGCTGGGCAGACAGGAGGACAGAGGCAGAAAGGCCCCAGAGAGGCCCAGCTAGGGCCTGGGGAGATGGCCCGAGAGCTGCCTGGGAAGTCCAGGGAGAAGGTGCCCAGGAGGCCAGCTCTGCCTGAGTGGAGGAATCTGCTTCCTCTCCATCCAGATCACACAGGAGGCCTCTGCAGAAGTCACGTGACACCCCCCCACTTCAGAGGAGGTGGCTACTTGACAACAAACACATGTCTGGACTACAAGAGTTTGGGGGCCACCCATGGGGTCTGAGGTTAAATAAACTCTCAAAGCACCTGGCTTGGGAGCTGGCCTTTGCTAAATGGGCATTTCTTGCTTCTGCTGCCGCAGGAGGTGTACACACAGTGTGAACCCCGACCCTCACATCTGGTATATTCTCTCACGACTACAGGCATCTGCAGTAAATCCTAGTGGTAGTGGCAGGAACAAGAAGCCTTGGGAAAAGCGGGAAAAAATAAGCAGCTTGACACGAGGGGACGGGTGCTTCGGGGCTGCCTGGGGTTGGGTGCTTTCCCGGTAGGTGGATGAAGTCCTGTCACAACTCAACACGAGCGTCTCCAAAGACCAAAGTCCTTCATGAATTTCAAACCCAGCTCTCCTCACCAGAGTAGAGTCTGTTTCTGCGATCACAAGAGGTCCCTCACACATAGAGGCTGCACTGAATCACAGGGCAGAGGCTGAGGCCCCTGTTTTCCCCCCAATTCCTCAAAACTCAAAGGTCTGGAAGCTCCGGTGAGGCAACCACAGGACACCTCACTGACACCCCACCCCACTCCCCACACAGTCAGGAGGCAGAGCCACCTCCAGGCAGCCGGTGTACAGGCCAGACACCAGACGCAGGACAGGCGGGCAGGGCGTGCAGGCACAGTGTGGCAGCACCTGTGTGAGTAGGACCCCATTTCCAGGTGGGGCTGGGCCACCTCCAGGGTGGTAGGGCTGCTCAACACTGATCCAACTGTGGGCTTGGCCCTAGTGCCGTCACTCCCGTCTACAAATAAACAGAGGCACAGCAGTGATGGGAACACGCTTTCAGCAGTATTCCCGTGACACGGAGGCACTGTTAAGACGATGTGACCTGCCATGACATCCAGGCTAGGCCGATAAGGTGTCAGTCTGAGGGTTAGAGATAATAACGATGAGCAAAGCAGGAGAAGAAAGCCCAGTGCAGAGCCCAGACTCTGAAGTCTGAACCTGCCTCAGCTATTTCCCCACGCCGACAATCCTTCCTAACCACAGTGGGGAGCTGGGAGCACCCGTGGCCAGTTAGAACCAGCTACATCTGTTTGCTCTGAGGACTGGCAGTCAGTAAGTCCTTGTGCTGGGCTCTAGAACGGTCACCCAGGAACCTGTCCACAGAGGCAGATCTAGCCTTCCAGGAGTGCTGCCTCACAGGCCCCTTTCAGCTGCAGAGATGGTCTTGTCCACACTGGAAAAACCTGATAGGCAGGCTACCCTGGCAGGCTGGCGTCTGCCAGCAGGTGTCTGGAAGTAGGTGGGGCCCAGGGGAGCAGCTAGGGTGCCCAGCTGGTTCAGTCTAAGTCCTGCCTGGGGAATCTGCTTGGACAGGGCCTGCTCTGAGTACTTGGGAGCACAGACCTCTGTCCCGCTGCCTTCACCCAAAGCTTGTGAGGCCCAGTCACCCAGATGTAGAGGGAGGGCAGAAGCCTTTGCCCACAGCCCTGGGAGCCCTGGCTCTTCTCCTGGGAAGGCTGGCACCAGTGGAACACACAGTAAGTAGCCCACATGTGTTTCCTGGGTAAACTGTCCGTTTATAGTTCAGGCACCCTCCCTGAGATGCCCACTCTGCTGCCCTGGTCACAAGACTGCTCCTGTGCCCACCTGTCCTGCTGTCTGATTGAACCCCACCCCTTCCTGCTCAGCATGACCATGGGTTCTGCCTTCCAGGCCCTGTACCTTGAGGAGGGGGTGGTGGTGTGGGAGGCAAGAGATGGGCTGCCCTCTGCACTTGGCTGGGCTGCATTCACACCACATCTGCTGGGGACACATTCAAGTTGCACTTGAAAAGAGAGGCTCCAGGAGTCGGGCGGTAGCGCCAGCAGGTTAAGTGCACGTGGCGCAAAGTGCAAGGACCGGTGTAAGGATCCCAGTTCTAGCCTCCAGCTCCCCACCTGCAGGGGAGTCGCTTCACAGGTGGTGAAGTAGGTCTGCAGATCTTTCTCTCCCTCCTCTGTCTTCCCCTCCTCTGTCCATTTCTCTCTATCCTATCCAACAACGATGACATCAATGACAACAATAACTACAACAATAAAACAACAAGGGCAACAAAAGGGAAAATAAATATTTTTACAAAAGCAATAAGAAAAATAAATAAATAAGTAAATAAATAGAGAAAGGAGGCTCCAAGACCACATTACTGAGTGGCCTGTGTGGCCATACGCTGGTCTGGAGTCCTTGTGCCACGTCAGCCAGGCCACCCACACCCCAGAGGCCACTGTGTGCCCCAGGTGCCTAGCTCTTCCTGGCAGCCCTGGGAAACTTGAGCAGGACAGACTTCACATCTCCAGGGGTGAAAACCCCAGCAGCCCGGTCTCCAGTGCTGAGGAGGCCAAAGGGCCTTCTAGGACTGCAGCCTCAGAGGATGCAGCTGCAAATCCTCAGCTCACCTGCCCCTGCCCCTGCCCCTCTCACACTCAGCCAGGCCCCATGTCCCGGCTTCTCTCCACTCCCTTCCTCCTCAGCCTCCTAAGTTCTGGTGGCCCCAGGCTCCACCTGCCTCTGCTCTCTTGTCTCGTGCGTGTGCGTGTGCGTGTGCGTGCACGTGCGTTGGGGGGACCCTAAGAGAAACGCTTTTTTCGTGGCTTCTCCGCTCCTCTGGTGCCCCAACATTTATTTTTCTTTTTAAATATTTATCTACTCCCTTTTGTTGCCCTTGTTATTTTATTGTTGTAGTTATTATTGTAGTTATTATTGTTGGATAGGACAGAAAGAAATGGAGAGAGGAAGGGAAGACAGAGAGGGGGAGAGAAAGACACCTGCAGACCTGCTTCACCGCCTGTGAAACGACCTCCTGCAGGTGGAGAGCCAGGGTCTCAAACCGGGATCCTTACGCTAGTCCTTGCACTTTGCACCATCTGCGCTTAACCCGCTGCGCTACCGCCCGACTCCCTGCTGCCCCAACATTTCCTGCCAAATCTATCAAATGCCTGAACTCCATGGCCTGCTTCCTAGGAGCTGCCCACCACTTTCAGCCTTCTCTCTGCTGCTCCGTTCTCCTCTCCAGGATTCGCCTGGCCAAGTGCAGGCCTGCATAGGCCATGGAAGACAGTGGCTGTGTGTGCACTGTTCACATGGCTTCTAGAGGCCCAAGGGAGCCCAAGACTCCCTGGGAATGGATGTGCAAAGAACCCTTATCTAGCCTTGGGCTTCACCTTTTCATGGGGTCCAGCACCCTGGGGGCCAAATGAGTAGCCCAAGCAATGTGCCTGGCCTGCAGTGATGGGGCCCTGTTATCTGAGCCTGAAGGAAGGCACAGCCAGAAAAAAGCTCAGTGGTGATGCCCCCCCCTTACCTTCCTCACATCTACAGCAATGGAGAAAAATGGAAACATGCACATTCCCTCTTCCTCAAAAAAAAAAAAAAAAAAAAAAAAAAACGACTTCTTTACTGGCCCAGCCCCTTGAAAACAGAGGCACTATTCAAAAAGAAGAAGAAGAAAGAGGCAAAAAAGAGTGAAAAGGAACTGAATAGAAGAAGAAGAAAAGGGGAGAGAGAGAGCGTGAGGAGAGCTGTTCCCGAGGGAGCTGGTGAGCGCTCAGAATGAAAAGCAAAACAGGGAAGGGAAGGAAAGCAGATACAAAGGGGGAGAGAAAGACAGAAGCTTTGAAAGCAAGAATGTCCTGGCGTGAGTACTGTGTGCCGGCAGAAAGGAGCCCTTGAAAAGGAGCAGCCTGAGTGGTGACCCCCATTCACAGAAGGTGCCAATCACTGCCACAAAGCTGACCCTTTCTTCTCTGTGCTTGCTCCCCTTTCCGGGGGGAACAAGTGAGGGAAGGACAGGCTGAGGACTGCAAGTTAATTCCTAAAAGTACCAAAAAACAAAACAAAAAAAACAGTTCTACCAGAGAAGCACCAAAGAGTAGCTTTAAAGGTACCCCTCACCCCAAAACTCATGACACCCTCTTCGGGGTCAAGGAGCATGGCTAGCTGCCACTGGCTTTATTTCAGGGCCATCTCCCATTGGGCCCTGGGTGAGCAGAGCAGAAAAAGCCCCAGGGGGCTGTGGTGGGGCCTGGTCTGCTCAACTCTGAGAGCAGGAGACCAGGTAGGAAGGATCCTGGCTGGAGGTCGGCCTGGGTGCAGCTGGCTGCATCATCAAGCTGTGTGGCACTTATATCTTACCGATGCCCAGAGATGAGCTTTATCCTGCTGCCCAGGGATCTTGAGAATGTGCAATTTCAGACAGAGGAGGAGAGACTCCAGAGCACTAAGCTTCCCCTGCAGTGCGCTGGGGCCTCGAGCGGGAGTACATACCTTGCTGGCCCTAAAGGCTACTCTTTTATTTATTTATTTTGGCATCACCAGGGCATGCACAAATTTAACTCTGGGGTGACTTTTTTTTAGACAGAGATAGTAAGAAGGAGAGACACCAGTGTGCTGATGTTTCTCCTGGTGCTGTACTACTGCCATACAATGCCTTTTTGAAGATCTTAAATGACATTTTAAAAAGATCTATCTATCTATCTATCTATCTATCTATCTATCTATCTATCTATCTATCTATCTATCTAGGGACCAGAGCACTGATCTGACGGCATACAGTGTTGGCAGTTGAGTGTGGGGCCTGAGTTTGCAAAGCACCACGTCTACTGTTGAGTCACCTCTCAGCCACATAACAGATGATGCTGTAAATGGCCCCAAATATTCACACAAGAGACTGCTCCAAGGATGCCCAGCTGACTTCTCAGGCTGGACCCTATTTCTGGGCAGGAAGAGGGAACTTGGTCCTTCTACCTGACTGCTTGCAGCTGGTCAGTGTCCTTACCAGGAAGGGCTGTGTGAGGACATGAAGGTCACACCACAGGTCAGACTTCCTAAGAGAGGACTTCTGTCCTGCCCTCTGTAGTACCACACCAACAGGACACACACAGTCCTCAGTCTGGTGGCCACAAGTCACTCTGAGACTGGGTAGCAGCCCAGGCCCCCTTTCTCTGCTTCTCCTTCCATTGCTCTTCTTGTCTTTTGACAAAACCTAAAACGGTATCGCCTTTAAGCAAAGCTTTCTTTTTTCCTTTTGATCACCCGAACGCTAGAAAATGAGAGGCGTCTGGGAGCAGAGGCTGAGTGAGGGAAGACTGATTGGGTTACTGACTAATCGATGGAGCCAGTCTCAGCCTCACTTGCTGACTGAGTAGCAGCACAGTGGTGTGGCTGGGGCTGAGGAAAGGGTTCAATTCCAGGCCCTGAATGCCTGAAGCTGAGTTAGCAAAGTGTTGGGTGGACAGTGCACCCCAGATCTGGGAGAGAAAACTCCACCTTCCCTTGCTAGCTCTGGGAAAGCCTGCTGTAGAACAGACCCAGAAGAGCCTCCTGACTGCCAACCCAGCCAGAATCTATTGGGCACCTACTAAGAGCCAGCAAACTCCTGCACACTCCTAGGGAAAAAGTGGAGAACAAGACCCAGCTCTGTCCCAGCTCTGCATGTAGAATGCCCTCCATTCCTGGCAGCAGACGAGCCACAGAATTTACAGAGCAGTGGGTGCAAGCACTAAGAAAACAAGTGATTATACTTCTGTGCGCTATGGGCTGTGTGGGGGTCTAGGGGTCTGGGAGGGCAGCCTTGGGAGGCAAGGGTTCAGGGAAACCTTTACAGTAGAGGTACACAAAGTTATTTTAATATATTCAAACAAACTACATTTTCATTTGCTTTGAAAAACCTTTAAAGAATTTTACTGGCAAGACTCCCCAAGGCCGAAGGGAAAAAAGATAGAACTGATCAATGAACTAATAGATAAAACAGCTGAGAGATGTTTTCTTGATCTCTTGGTATATTGGGGTGAATCAGAGACAGACACAGAGAAAATGAAGCCGGTGAGAACAATAAAGAACTCTACAGAACAGCTCAGGACTAGGCTCGGTGGTGACGGTGTGAATCTGACCCCACAGAGTACTATGAGCAGAACACGCAAGAATACAGAGGCAACAGAGAATGCCCCAAATTGGTAAATTGTGAAATAGCAGGATAAACATATTCTTTCAAAATATGAAGGTGCGTTACAGAAAGGAGAAACTGAAAGCAGTTAATGGATCCGGGGGGCTACAGTGCAGAGCTGGGCGGGGAGACTGCTGCTTTACCCTTAGAAGCCGTGCAGTAGAGTTTGACATTTAAAAAGTGCATATGAATTACTTTGATAGAAAAAACTAAAAGCGGGCCGGGTGGTGGCGCACCTGGTTGAGTGCACATAGTACAATGCGCAAGGACCCAGGTTCAAGCCCCCAGTCCCCACCTGCAGGAGGAAAGCTTTGTGAGTGGTGAAGTAGTGCTGCAGGTGTCTGTCTCTCTGTCTCTCTCCTCTCTCTATCACCCTCTTGATTTCTGGCTATCTCTATCCAATAAATAAAGATAATAAAGGACTGGCAAAGCAGTCACTGTTAAGTCAAACCTCGATCATTCTGAACTCCCAGGAGCTGGGCAACTGAAGGGTGGGCGCCTGTTCTTAAATGGATGTGAATGGAGGTTTCTTGGGGGAAGGAACCAAGTTCAATGGATTCCTGCCATTTGCAGAGAAGAGAATGGGGGCCAAGTATCTTGGGGATAAAACATGCAGAATATTGGCATGCAGTGGGTGGCACAGAGCCCTGAAGCCTCAGGAATACCAGGGTGCCCAGTGAGCACAGCCAGTGGGGAGAAGGCAGCCTGATGTATGTGTGCGTGGCCCCTCACCCGGTGTCCTGTGCACACACAGCTGACTGTTCTCTCTGGCTACTCAAGCTATACCCCGTGGTCTATTCTAGGCCTTGAAGCACAAAACAGCAACACCCCACTCATCCATAGGCTCTCTCTGGCAACCTCAAATCCCCAAGGGGAGTAAACAAAAGAAATCTCAGAAGCCAGAAGCGGGTCTGATATGGGTGCCTGGAAGTAGGGTCTTTGGGACCAAAGGCACCTGTCCCTCCAGAGAGACAGGCCCCCATTGGTGGCCATAGGCAGGGCTCTAACACGCAGACCACGGCAGACGCAGGCCCGCGTGCTGAGGGAGGAGTAGGCAGGTGAACAGGGAAGCTGTTTTCACTGCCAGTGAGGATGAAAAATGAGTAGACAGCAGTCTGTCACCCACCCAGTCCTAGAACAAATACAGCAGAGGCTGGAAGGCTGGGTGCTGGTTAGGCTATTTCTGCCTGAGACCGTGGACCTGGCCACACCCTCCACACGTGCATCTACAAAAGGAAGGCAAGGTGCACCCCACCTGGCTGGCATGCTGCGACCAAGAGAAGCCATGGACTGGAGCGGTGCTCTGGCTTCTCCCTCTCTGCCTCCTGTTGCATGCTTTTTCATAGGAAAGAAATAAACCATAAAACTGCAAATTTGAAGGTGCTCAATCAGACAAAGCCAGAAACCCATTCTACAAGATGGCTGGCCACTCGGACTCTTCACAGCAATGTCATACACACAGAGCAGTGGACTCTTCCAGATTAAAAGAAGTCAAAGAAACACAACAACCAAATGTGACACACAAGCCTCTAGGGATTGGGAAAAGAGCATAGCAACATGTTTGCAGGACTCTGGGAAAAACCGAGCAGGACTGTGTAACTGATGACACTACTGAAGACTGATCACTTTCCAGGGGATGGTGACAGCATTGTCACTGGGAAGGTCTTTGCTCCTAACATACTAAGGGTGAGCCTCAAGCTGCCTGCACCTTGCTCTCAACAATGCAGCCAAGCCATTCCAGAGAGCGGGAGAAAGCAAGCACAGCCAAGGGGTGTGACAGCAATGAAAATGTGGGCTGATGCAGGGTTTCCCCATCTGCACGGCAGAGAGAGCACCCCCAGACCATCCCTCGCTTCCTCATGGAGTCGGCCTAGGAAGTCTCCCTTGATCCCATCCCTTCCAGGGCAGGCAACCATCCAGTGAGGGATTCCTGAGGTTCTCTCTCCAGAGAGGCAGGGCCTTGAAGGCCATTTTCCGCGGGCAGCTGGGCATTGGTGGCAACACGACCCACTGGTGGTTTAAAGGTCTTTCTGCTGTGGTGTGGAGAAGATGAGGGAAGGCCTCAGACTTCTCCCTTGGGCTAACTCTTCACACCCCATCTCCCAATCACCAGCTCATGGGGTGTCACTGGAAGATGTAGGCTGCCCTCCCACCGTGACTAGCAGGGCTGACAGCTGAATGTGGGGAGTGACAAAGCTGACAATGGGAAGAGGCCATCTGGAGGGAGCCAGAGGCCACGTAAGGGAAGACCCTTGGCAGACGGAACTCACTGAGCCGCTTTGGGGGAGGCTTTAGGAAGCTCCTTGTTTCACTCCAAGGGAGTGAACCGGAACAGAACGGCCAGGAAATGCTCTACAGCAAACACAGGAGAGGGTCCTCCCAGATGAAAGCAGTGGAAACAGGAAGTGTGGGGGGGAATAAACAAGGATGAAGGGGAAGAAAGAAGGAGGAAGAATGGGAGGGAGAGTTGCAAAGCTCTGAGTTTCCAAAGAAAGGGGAAACTGGCCAAGGAAAGACAAAATGGAGAAGGTAAGCTGAAAACTTGTCATGTGGATGTGCCATTCACTTGCGTTCTCACAAAAAGCTACCTTGGGACAGAGGGGGACTCGCAGCTGGCTTGGCTGGAAAGTCCGCTTCCACTAAAGACTTGCAGGCTTTCCTAGGTAGCCCTGGGCCCAGGCTGGGGGACATCACACTCTGCTGTAGCCCTCTTGTGGCTCTTACTAATTTTCAAACCAGAGGCCTCATGTTCATTTTGCACCAGGCCTCACAAAGTCTATGCTGGTCCTGCTGACCTTTCCAGAGGGCATTTCTGCTGAAAAGGCGGGAGCAGGGAGGCGGCAGGTTTCGCTGTGCTCCAGTCTGCTAGCCAAATACACCTGTATATGCTGACTCAGCCACCAGGTATTTGCAAGCACAAAGCCTCCCACCCTAGCTGGCGGAGGCCTCTGTACCATCTCTGCTATCTTGAGTGACAGTGCCACTTCTGTGGGAGCCAAGAGGCCCAAGCAGGAAGCCTCAGCTCACCACTGGCACCCCTAGTGAGAGCGCTAGAGTGCTTGGGACCAAGTCCTACAGCCTGGTTCTGTAGCCTATACCATTCATGGGGACACCCTGTAAAGGCTGTGGGGATCAAATAAAGTGGCGAGCAGCTCTGGCCACACCCTCCTCCACTTGGCCTGCATTCAAAGGCCAGGGAGCCCAACTCCAGCACAGCACTGGCCTCGTCCACTCCCTTCAAAGACCAGAGGGAGGGATCAGGCAGTGGTGCACCTGGTTAAGCACACACATTACAATGTGCAAGGGCCTGGGTTCAAAGCCCCTGGTCCCCACCTGCAGTGGGAAAACTTCACAAGTGGTGAAGCAGGGCTACAGGTATCTCCCTCTATCTCCCCCCTCCCCTCTTAATTTCTCTCTTCCTCTATCTAATAAGTAAATAAAAATAAATGTTAAGGGGGTTGGGTGGTAGCGCAGCGGGCTAAGCACACATGGTGTGAAGCGCAAGGACTGGTGCAAGGATCCCAATCCAAACCCCCAGCTCCCCATCTGCAGGGGGGTTGCTTCACAGGCGGTGAAGCAGGTCTGCAGGTGTCTATCTTTCTCTCCCCCTCTCTGTCTTCCCCTTCTCTCTCCATTTCTCTCTATCCTATCCAACAACAATGACAGCAATAACAACAATAAACAAGGGTGACAAAAGGGGAAAAACAGCCTCCAGGAGCAGTGGATTCATAGTGCAGGCACCGAGCCCCAGAAATAACCCTGGAAGCAAAAATAGATAAATAAATAAATGTTTTTAAAAAGATTTTTTAAAAAAAGAAGGAAGAAAGAAAGAAAGACCAGAGGCAGAGACTCGGCGGACTACCCTTCTACCAGTGAAGTGATCTTGGGGTCTGTGCCCCAGTTTTGCTTCCTCAGCATCATTCCCAAGGGTGTTCAGATCCACACGAAGAGGCCTGCTTGCCACAGGTACTGGCTGTGCCAAGGAAACACACCTCCAGGCAAAACCCAAGGCAGCTGGAAGTCTGGCTGGAGATCATCCACAGCCAGAACAAAGCTAGGCCCAGTGGCCCTGCCCTTGAGTACAAAGGAAGGAAAGATAGACTCTGAGGAAGGACCAGGAGAGAAAGCCTGGGAGGCAGGAAGCCAGGCCTCACTCTCAGCTAGGAAAGGCCCTCCAAGAACAGAGTTAATCAGCAGGAAACTGATGGCTATTTCCTGACACCCCCTCCCCCCAAGCAAGAATACCAAACACACACACACACACACACACACACACACACACACACACACACACACACACACACACACGAGTTCGGAAACAGGGAGGGCAGCTGGCAACTTCCTGGAGACCCACAATGCAACCCAGTCCTTCAAGTAAGTACACAAAACAACACAAAGCCTCCTGGCTCCAAGTGTGCAGATTCCCTTGTGTGTAACTGCATTTCCCTCTCCCATGAGGGACCCTCCAGAAGGGACTATCATTCCCACCCCCCACCCCTCAATTTTCTGAACTGCAAGAGCAGAGCAAGGGTTGGAAAGACTGGGTTTGCAAAGCCCAGCTGGGCAGGACCAACTTGATCTGAATCTCTGGAAGGGCTAACTGAACAGGCCGGCCTGCTCCTGGTCCCCAGACCCGAGCTGGCCCACACCCGGTCATGATGCAGCCACCCATCACTCATTTCATGTTGTCATGGCAACACTAAACTATGGAAGTTTCCAAACCTCATGCTCAATGTAGCTGTCCAGTAGCACCCAGTTTTCAAAGCCAGGTTGTGCAGTCCGGCCTTGGCCATGCTCATGTGTGGCACGGGGCGAAGAGGTCTAGCGGTGCTTACTGGCTGAGGCTCATGCAGATGAGTCTTATTTCCTCTTAAATGAAAAACCTTTAACTTGTCCTTTTTTAATATTTCAAATACCCGGTGGCGAGGCACTTAATTCCCATGGTCATCTCACCTGTCTCTCCTCTTTCTCAAAAACTGAGAAGAGTACATTTACATTTCTTGAGTGTCCATGGGATTCACATTCAACTACCCTCTGCCTGCTGAGTTCACTGAGCTGAAGTCTGAAGAGAATGTTCTGTCAATGAGAAATTCATGAGTGCTCAGCAGAGGACCGGATCTGCAGTCCTAACTCACACTCAGAATTTTGCTGGGTCCTCTGAATAAAAATGGTTTATGCTGTGGTTTATGCCAGCGACACAATCTGCAGGTTTAATCTCAGGGGGAAAACGCTACTGAGGACCTGGGAGATGCTCAGTGGTACAGCGGAAGACTTGCAAGCAAGTCTAAGGCCCTAGGTTCAATCCCCAGCACCAACTTACACCAGAGCTAAGCATTACTGTACTCTCATAGACAAAAAATTCTTAAAAGTAAAAAAGCCGTGGTCCGGGAGGTAGCACAGTGGATAAGGCACTGGACTCTCAAGCATGAGGTCCTAAATTAAATCCCCGTCAGCACATGTACTAGAGTGATGTCTGGTTCTTTCTTTCTCTCTCTCCTATCATTTCTCATGAATCAATAAATAAAATCTTTAAAAATATAAAAAAGCCGGGGCCGGGTGGTGGGGCAGCTGGTTGAGCGCACATGTTACAATGCACAAGGACCCAGGTTCGAGTCCCCGTTCCCCACCTGCAGGGGGAAAGCTTTGCGAGTGAATCAGTGCTGCAGGTGCCTCTCTGCTTCTCATCCTCTCTAATCCCCCCCCTTTTCCCTCTTGATTTCTGGCTGTCTCTACCCAATAAATAAATAAAGACAATAAAATAAATAAATAATTATTTTTTTAAAAAGCCACTGAAAGTTTCTGGCTGGCCCAATCAGACTATAGCAAGGAATCCACTCATTTTTTTAAGGATACAGGAGCCCCAGGGCCTGTACTTTAACCAGCTTCCAGCAGGGATGAACAAATGGTGGTCACCCCACTGTGCAAAACCAGGAGGGACGGGTGTGACTGCTGGCTTAAAAGTATAATAAACCCAAACAAACAAAACCTACTGGGTTTATTCCCTGGTGGCAAATGCTGGGTGAAGCCCTGGCATAGAAAGACTAATGGAATGAATCCAGTTTGCTGAAGGTGGACTAAGTCTCATTCCTCACTCTGGTAGCTGACCTTCTAGAGGATGTGTTCAGTATGTGGCCAGGGCCCAGGGCTCAGCAAAAACCAAATAATGTCAGTTGCTGCTATTCATAGACAAGGAAACTGAAAGTTCAGAGGGCTTGTGATTTGTTGAGAGTCTAGTTCTGGGCAAAACCAAGACTTGTGCTGAAACTCAAACCTCTTCCCCCCATGCCTCAGTTTCCTCATCTATAAAACCGGGAGAACAGGGTGTCAGGCGGTAGCGCAGCGAGTTAAGCGCACATGGCGCAAAGCGCAAGGACCGGTGCAAGGATCCCAGTTTGTGCCCCCAGCTCCCCACCTGCAGGGGGTTTGCTCACAAGCGGTAAAGCAGGTCTGCAGGAGTCTGTCTTTCTCTCTCCATTTCTCTCTGTCCTATCCAACAACAATGACATCAATAATCACAACAATGATAAAACAACAAGGGCAACAAAAGGGGAAAAAATAGCCTCCAGGAGCAGTGGTGCAGGCACAGAGCCCCAGAAATAACCCTGGAGGAAAAAAACAAAACAAAACTGGGAGAACAGTTGCTAACTCTTAAAACTGTTGTGAAAGTTAAACAAAGGGCCGGGTGCTGACGCACCTGGCTGAGCACACGTGTTACCATGCACAAAGACTGATGTCCCTGGCCCCACTTGCAGAGGGAAAGCTCTGCAGTATTGCAGGCATCCTTCTCCCTATCTCCCCCTTCCCTCTCGATTTTTTGGCCGTCTCTACCCAATAAATAAAGATAATTTAAAAAGAGAGACTGGATCTACGAAAGTTAATTGAGGGAAAGGTTTATAAATGCACTTGGCCTCCTATTTATTTTGTTTTAATATTTATTAAGGGGGTAGTGGTGGTGTAGAACTTGTGGCCATATGCTTCTGAGTCCAGTGCTTTATTCACTGTGCCACTTCCCAGGCCACTCATCTGGCCTCTGAAGAACAAGATAAGTAGTAACTGTTGCTGGTTTTGAAAGCGACTGGGATCCATGTGGATTCAAAGCCAGCAACAAGCAGCTCCTGACAGCTTTCAACCTGACGCTGTTGACTGGCTATGGAAAAAGGGCAAACGCTAGAAGAAGAAGAAGTAGTAACTGTTCATCTAATCAAGATCAAAGTCCAAGGATGACATCAAAACTGTCATTAAACTAGAGATTTCCCCATGTTTCTTATTAGCACTAAGCTGGGGGAATGGATGTTTCTGGCGGGATCAGGACAGCTGCCACCCTGCAGAGACCTGACCCCAGAACACACACCTGACCTGGGCCTCCCCGTGGCAAGACCCACTGGTGGAAGTGTCTGCAAACATGCCCTCTTGGGATACCCACTCAGCATGAATTTACCCATATGCCAGACTCAGTGATGGGCACTGGAAAATGAGCGATGAGTAATCAACAGAGGAAAGCTTTCTGCACACATGAGCTTAAGCAGAGGCGCTATGCAAAGGGGAAGCTTCAGAAGTGGTGGGGCAGTGCTGTGATGATGTCTCTTTCTGGTGATTATCTTCTTCATCTTGCCCTTCACTCTCTGGAGGGAGGGGGAGTAGAGGGAGAGGGAGAGAAAAGCCTGCCAGGAATGGTAGAATCGTGTAGGTGCAAAGCCCCAGAACCAAAAACAAAGCAGAACTGTGATAAATCAACAGACCACTAATCGCAAATAATTAAGAAAAGTACTATCCTTCTCACCCTACCCCAGCCACCTGGTCCTTTCCTGGCTTTCACCTGTCTTTGGTCATGGTGTGCATGATGTGATGATGACCCAAGCAATTTTCCGCATTGCAAGTTCACAATCAAACACCCATATTCACATACACTCAACAGGCACAATACACAACTCACCATTTGCTGCCTGTTCCCTCGCTGAAGGACACAGCTTTAAAAAAAAAAAAAAAAAAAAAAAAAGAATTTATTTATTCATGAGAAAGATAGGAGAGAGAGGAAGAACAGATATCACTCTGGTACTTGTGCTACCAGGAATTGAACTCAGGACCTCATGGTTGAGAGTGTAATGCCTTATCCTCTTCACCACCTCCCGGACCACTATTAAATCTTTATTAAAGGGGGGGGTGAGATAGCTCCTCTGGTAGGGTGCCTGCCTCACCAAGCACATGGCCCGAGGTTAAACGTCACACAGAAGTACTATGACACCAGAAAGGCTTTTGGTGCTATAGTGTCTCTCCCTCTGAGGTGAAATCATGCCTGCTGAGGTGTGTGAGTGTACATATGCATGTGTGCACACACACAACTACCTCTACAAACTTACATGGCATCTGTTTATTGTTCTGCAAATATTAGTTTAGCTCTATCATCCAGGGAACTGTATACAGTGACCTGGTCTCTGATCATCAGACATCTCTTTGGCTCAAATGCTTATTAGTTAATTACGTTATTTGTTTAGTTTCTATCTTTAAGCTTCTATCATATATATACGACTTAGATAAAATGTCAGTTCTTACTAATGATGCATCTTGTTTATGTCTTTTTTTCTGCTTAGTCATTGGCTCATGGTGCTGGGGACTGATTCTGGAACTTTCAGTTCCTCACTGCATTTTATAAAGCCGCTGTGCTATCTCCCCCTAGCCCTGAGATGTTCCTCACTGCATTTTATAAAGCCGCTGTGCTATCTCCCCCTAGCCCTGAGATGTTCCTCACCGCATTTTATAAAGCCGCTGTGCTATCTCCCCCTAACCCTGAGATGTTCCTCACTGCATTTTATAAAGCCGCTGTGCTATCTCCCCTAACCCTGAGATGTTCCTCACCGCATTTTATAAAGCCGCTGTGCTATCTCCCCCTAGCCCTGAGATGTCCCTCACCGCATTTTATAAAGCCGCTGTGCTATCTCCCCTAACCCTGAGATGTTCCTCACCGCATTTTATAAAGCCGCTGTGCTATCTCCCCCTAGCCCTGAGATGTCCCTCACCGCATTTTATAAAGCCGCTGTGCTATCTCCCCTAGCCCTGAGATGTTCCTCAGCGCATTTTATAAAGCCGCTGTGCTATCTCCCCTAACCCTGAGATGTCTTATTTATTATAAGATCTTTCCCACCAGGTTCTCAACTGTTCTGGAGAACCCACAATTTAAAAGTTACTTTTTTTTTTTCTTAATTCCACTGCCAGGAAATGAACCAGAGGCTTACACATGTGTAACAGTACTGAACAGCCTCCTGACCCAAATATTCAGTATATAAGTATGTGGTGTTGTTGTTTTCGAGAAAGAGGAAGAGAAACAGCAATCAAAGCACTCCCCCACCATCCATGGAGCTCCCATGTAGTGCTGGGGATAGAGCCCAGGACTTGACCACGGGGAAGTATGCTCTCTACCTATTAAGCTATCAGGCCCCAACCTCACAGTTTATCATGATGCTCTGCTCCGGACATGCAGCAACAAAAGGACGGATAGCAATGTCACAACTTTTAAAAATAATCTTATTTTATTAATTTACGAGATAGAAAGAGAAAGAGAGACACTAGAACAGCACTCTAGAATATGCGGTACAAGGGCCCGGGTGGTGGAGCACCCGATTAAACACACTCTCTCCCTCTCTATTCCCTCTCTTCTCTCAATTTCTCTCTGTCCTATCCAATAAAGTGGAAAAAATGGCTGCCAGGAGCAGTGGATTCCTAGTGCCAGCACTGAATGCCAGAACTTAAAAGGCCAAAGCTGCTTATAAAACCAAAGTTGTTGTTGGTCTGTCACCACTTTGCTTCATCACTCCAAGGCAACTTTTCCAGACTGAGACAGAGCCAAAGAGAAAGACACCACGGCACCAGAAATCCCTCAGTGAGGTGGGGGCTGGGCTTGAACCCAGGGCGTGTCAATGGCAAAGCAAGTGCACTATCCAAATGAGCTATCCTGCCCACACATCCAAAGTTCTGATGCTACTACACCTCCCCGGTGAATGTCACTGTTTTTAATGTAGTCAAATACGTTGATGGTTTTTACATTCTTTTAAACATTGATTTATTTATTTTGCCTCCAGGGTTATCGCTGGGGCTTGATGCCTGCACTACGAATCCACTGCTCCTAGAGGCTATTTTTCCCATTTTGTTGCCCTTGTGGTTGTTATTGTTACTATTGTTATAGTTGTTGTTGTTGGATAGGACAGAGAGAAATGGAGAGAGGAGGGGAAGACAGAGGGGGAGAGAAAGACAGACACCTGCAGACCTGCTTCACCGCTTGTGAAGTGACCCTCCTGCAGGTGGAGAGCTGGGGGCTCGAACTAGGATCCTTATGCAGTGCGCTTTGCACCACCTGCGCTCTTAACACACTGCACTACCTACCACCCAGCCCCATTTTTACATTTTTTTATTTCTACACTTTTGATATCGATATCAATCTCCAACTCAAGATTTGGTATACAGTAAACAGTGTAATACCTCTGCTTTGTAATGTATTTGTTTCTGCATAATTGTATTGACTAGAATTTGAAAAGCAAGACCATACAGTAATGTTAATAGGGCTCTCCAGATTTTACTACCGATTTCATCAGGAATGTTGCTAGTTTTTCATGGTTAACCATAACATTGGTTATTGGGTTGAAACAGCTATTCTTAGTCAGCCAAGAATGTTCCTTTCCATTCCCTTTTTAAAAACAGTGTATTGAGTAGGTAGAAATGGCTGTTCGATTTTAATCAATTTCCCCTGCATATATTGGAATCAATTCGTTTTTACTTCTTTAATCCATTATCATGACGTCATTACTGTATTAAGCATTCCTAATATTGACAGTTCCCCAGTTCCATCCCCCAACCCTCGCCCCACTGGGTTATGGTGGATGACTTGCTTAATACATTATTGAATTCTTTTTTTGATGTAGCATTTTCTTTCTTTAATATGATCTTTTTGCCATATTTAATATCAAGCTTCTTTTGCTTTGTAGAGTGAATTGGGAGAGCTCTCCATCTTTTGCTAAGCTATGGAACAGCTTAACATTATCAGTATTATGAAATAGGAAATAATTACCTCGAAGAAACACTTGGGGCTGGGGTTTGCTTTGAATAGAGGGGGCAGTGCTTTGAATAACAATTGTAAAGATTTTCTCATTAACAACATACACATTTTCAGAAAAGCATTCATTTTATGAAGGTTTTCAAATGTAGGCCTACTGTCAAGCTTTCCATTCCGGTCATTTTTTAAAACCTATCAACCGCAGTGTCCTCTTCCTCATTCCTATATGCCAATATTTTTCTTTTATTTCTCAAACAGATTTGCCCAAGGTTGATCCATTTCACTGTTTGTTTAAACCAGTATCAGCCCTTGGATATATTTACTCATTTCACTTGGTTTCTGTTTTTCTAATTCTTGTATTTCTGCCTTTATCTTTACTATTATTTCCCCATTTTCCTTAATGATGGTTTATTTTATTTCTTTTCTTTTCTCCCCAGCTAAGATCTTGGGCTGAATGCTTGGCTTATTCTCCCCCCCCCCCTTCTTATTTTTAATAATAAAAGCATTTAAGGCTATGAGAATAGCGCCAGCTGTCTCCCATAGGCTTGGCTATGTGGCATCCCGGCTTTCAATGCTTTCTAAATGTGTGTCAGTATATTCTTTATTTCTTCCTTGACCCAACAGCAATTTAGGAGACTGCTTTACATTTTTTCAAGTGGTAGGGATTTAGTTTTAGTCTGTTTAAATTTATAACATTTTGGCTAGGTTGACTGCCTGGTGATCAAAGGACTCCCTGACTGGCACAGTTTCTGTTTTGGGTAGGATGTGAATTCTTACAGTTGGATACTGGTGGCTGACAGGAATGTTTGCAAAGCATATGCTCCCTTGCAAAAGCCCAAGTGCTTTTTAGAAGTTCTGCTTGCCACAATGTTATGTCAAATGAAAAAGTGAAAGGATACAGAGTTCAACAGGCTTGTAGCCATGTTTAAAACACTGTATATTTATATATGTGCACTGAAAAAGACTGCTAGAAAATTCAAAGGCATTAGACAGTGTACATAATTTCTTGTGGGCAAAAGTAGGAGGTTGGTTTTTTTTTTTTTTTGCATTTTTTACATTCTGCATTTTCAAATTTGCTCATACACAAGGATTTGCTACTTTAATAAAACTTTTTAAAAACTTTTTATTATCTTTTATTTATTGGATAGAAACAGCCAGAAATTGTGGTCCGGGAGGTGGCATAGTGGTTAAGGCACTGGACTCTCAAGCATGAGGTCCTGAGTTCGATCCCCGGCAGTACATGTACCAGAGTGATACCTGGTTCTTTCTCTCCTCCTATCTTCCTTATGAATAAATAAATTAATTCTTAAAAAAAAAAAAAAGAAAGAAACAGCCAGAAATTGAGAGGAAGGGGGAGATCGGGAGAGAGACAGAAAGACACCTACAGCATTGCTTCACCACTTGTGAAGCTTCCCCTCTGCAGGTGGGGACCGGGGGCTTGGACCTGGGTCCTTGTGCATTGTAATATATGCACTTAACCAGGTGCACCACCACTGAGCCCCATTAATAAACATGTATTTGCCAGCTTAGGGAGAGAGCAAAGAGGCAGCAAACTAGACTTCCATGCCTGAAGCCCCAGAGGTTCCAAGTTCAATTCTCAGAACCACCACATGCCAGAGCTGAACAGTGATCTGGTCTCTCTCCTCCTATTCCTCTGACTTATGAGAATAAATCAATCTTTAAAAATATGTCTATTTTAATTAAATATTTAAGGGGCTGAGTTGTGGCACACCTGGCTGAGCGCATGTTACAATGTGTGTGGATTGTTTGAGCCCCCAGTCCCCACCTGCAGACAGAAAGCTTTGCGAGCAGTGAAGCAGTGCTGCAGGTGTCTCTTTATCTCCCCCCTCCTTTCCCTCTTGATTTCTGGCTGTCTCTATCCAATAAATAAAGATTATAAAAAAAAAAAATGTCTATTTTGTGGTCCGGGAGGTGGGACAATGGATAAAGCATCGGACACTCAAGCATGAGGTCCTGAGTTCAACCCCCGGCAGCACGTGTACCAGAGTAATGTCTGGCTCTTTCTCTTTCCTCCTATATTTCTCATTAATACATAAATAAATAAAATCTTCCAAAAAAAATGTTGGGAGTCAGGTGGTAGCACAGCGGGTTGAGTGCACGTGGCGAGAAGCACAAGGACTGGCATAAGGATCCCAGTTCGAGCCCCTGGCTCCCCACCTGCAGGGAAGTTGCTTCACAGGCGGTGAAGCAGGTCTGCAGGTGTCTATCTTTCTCTCCCCCTCTCTCCACTTCTCTCTGTCCTATCCAACAACAACGACATCAACAACTACAGAAACAATAAAAAGACAAGGGCAACAAAAGGGAAAATAAATAAATAAAATAAAATAAATCTTTAAAAAATGAATTACGAAATGGTCTATTTCACATGAGGTAGAGTTTCCCGCGACACAGAGAGGCCAGAGCCCCACTCCGGCACGTGCAGAGCTGCACTTGCTGAGCCTGTTCCCTGAGCACTCAGCCCTCATGTGCACCTGAAGGCAGCAGGCTCTCCATTTCATCCACCTCTGTGCCTCTGTGTCAACTGCTGTACTTGTCTGGTGTGTCCTGAGAGCTGGGTGACAGTGGGTTCCACAGATGGCTCATGAACTCTGGGTTCAATCCCACCCACGTGCCTTACAAGTGAAAAACTACCTTCTGTTGTCCGGGAGGTGGCGCAGTGGTAAAGCTTTGGACTCTCAAGCATGAGGTCCCGAGTTCGATCCCCGGCAGCACATGTGCCAGAGTGATGTCTGGTTCTTTCTCTCTCCTATCTTTCTCATAAATAAATAAAACCTTAAAAACAAACAAACAAACAAACAAAAAGCTGCCTTCTTCATAAACTTCTAAAATAGGATAAGAATGCAATGTCTAGTTCAGTGCCTGGACTGAATTGGGGTCTCAGCAAACACAGGAACCTCGTTCTTTTCCTTTTACTGGGGTTAGGAAAAACTCAGTACGCAACATTTCAAAGATGTCCACGTGCTCAAGTTAATTTGGTGACTATAAATATGTATTGGGTACACACTCCAGTGGGAAAGTGTTACTTGGGGTTATTTCTTGGTAACTTTTAAGAAACGTGATCAACTACAGAGGACACACTTTTGTAAATGATCTGTAAGTAGCTGCCACAAAGCAGGAGTTTTCGGTGCAGCGAGAAGGCATCCAAGCAAAAGCACGCTCATTTCTTTGAGCAGGTTCTCACCTCTCAGGTCAGCATGTCCCCAGCGACTTCTTCATGTAGACCCACACCAGCCCCACATCCCGGGTGTATGCCAGAGTGCTGGCATGTTGCTCCTTTGCTCACAGTCCACTGGGTGAAGTCCAAGCACTTGAATGCCTTCCCCGGTCAGCCTTGACCTCCACCTCTGGCATCCCACCTCCACACCTCCCTCCATGCACACCAAACAAGTGCTGACTCTTCATATGCTCCTGGTCTCCCTGACTTGGCATGTTCTAGTCCCTGGATGGAATGCCCCTCCCTGACCCCCGCATCTACTGAGACTCCGCTAAAGACTACCTCCACCAGGCAGTCTCCGCTGCACCCTTCTGTCCCCACTGCACTAGCAAAGCTAGCTTCCTGTGCTCTTTTTTACATTCTGAGACCTCTGCTGGCAGAGGGCTCCATGGGGACACAGACCATGCTGTTCCTTTCTAAGTAACAGAGTTTGTTTGGCACGTGGTGGGTGCTTGATGAGCATTTGCTGACTGAATAAAGAATAAAGGTTTCACAGAGGAAAAAATGTAAGAGAAAGGGGATTTAGTGTGGCACCAGCCTCTCCCTGGCTTCACAGCTCCATGATCCACAAGCAACAATGACCTTCCACAGACACACTACACAGACATGTAAAGCTCATGCAGGATAGGACACAGCTGTGAAGAGCAGACTCTTGAGCCCGCATCACAGGCTCTGAAAGCAGCGGCTTCTTAGACTGGGAGGGAGAAGGCTCTTCTGAAATGAGGCCTTGCTGGCCTCTGAGCCCTGTGTCAGACCCACTCCTACAGTGAGGAAGGGCAGCTCTGCCTCCAGGGACTGTCCCCACCAATCCTAGAGCTCCCAGAGGCCAGAAGCTGAAACAGACCCCGGAGCAAACATTCATCTCACGGTGCCCAGAGATGTGGCCCTCACCCCAGACTCACCACTCCCTAAACTGCTCCCTAACCTGTGGGTGGCATCCTGTCCCTTCCCACCAGTCACCAAAAGAGTTCACTGCTTGCTTGTGTCTGGTGATTCTAACACCATTGAAAGTGTACCCTATTTTTCTAAATTGTAGTTGGTTAAGAACACAGTGACAAGTTTCATTGAAATCTAAGGTCACAGAAGGGGTCTGTGTCACAAATGGGGGGCAGATGGCCATTCAAGTAAGAGAGCAGGTAGGTAAGAAATCTCACCCAGCAGACAAACAACAGGGCTGAAAAGGCAAAGGAGCCAGAAGCTGGTGCATTGAGAGGGAGGGAGAACACATTAAATTTTAACAGAGCCCACCCCCGGGGGACCCTCCAACCGCCCTCTCACTGCCAGCACACAGGTTCACAGAAACTGAAGTTTCCTTTCTCTTGGGGGTGGGGAGATGCTCTTGTGCTTGTTGTTAGTAATCCACTGGGCAGCCGCTGGCATGCTGAGTCTCCTGGGGAAGCCAGCCCAGGCCTCCCCAAACTTCCCACCAGGACTGCAGCAGGAAGGTAGGCGGAGATCAGGCTCAGGGGAACTGCGCCACTTGGAGGGTGGTGACGCAGGGCAGGGCAGGGAAGAGCAATGATGGGTACCAGCCTAGGTGTCCCGAGGAGCCGAGAGGGAAAGGAGGAACAGAGAAGGGGGAGGAAGGTCTGCAGAGCCCCACCAGCTGCCAGGAAGGCGCTGGTATGAAGGAGGAAGAGAGCAGAAAAGGAGGAAGAGTCAGCTAGTCGCTGGACAGGAAGGCCCAATTCAGCCCGAAGCAAATGTTACTTCCTCAGAAATTCCATCCAACTTCCCTCCTGCTCCCCCCAGAGATGACTGAGGAGTCAGGCTGCAGGACACAAGGCCTGGGCAGAAGCTCTCCCCAGGCGGACCCTCTCCCCCAACAGGAAATCCTCACCCCCACAAACCACCCAGCAGGAGCATCCTCCCTGAACAACAAAGAGCTGCTTATCCAGCTCTGCCAGGAGCACCCCTGGGGAGCACAGGTCTACCCTGCTGCTTGGAGTCAGAAGGAGAGAGAGAGAGAGAGAGAGAGAGAGAGAGAGGGAGGAGAGAGAGACCGCCCCCGCAGCTGGCTGCTGCCCCCCCCAGCTCTGCTGGAACCTGCACTAATCTATTAATCACGGCAGTCTTTTTCTGTTTTCCAGACAAACAGTGAGAGACAGAGAGGGAGAAACAGAGAGGAGAGATAATACAGTACCCAACGCCTCCCCCTTGGCACAGTGCCTCCATGTGGTGGTTGGGGGCTCGGACCCAGGTCCTCTCATACGGTAAAATGTGCATTCTACAGGGTGAGCTATCTCTTGGCCCCCAGTCCCCACTGTCTTTTAACCACATGTTCCCACTGCATTAAATTTTTTCATTCATTCATTTACATGAGAGAGAGAGAGAAGAGAAAATCAGAGCCAGCACATGTGGTGCTGGGGATCAAACTCAGAGCCTCATGCTTGAGAGTATAACACTTTATCCACCATGCCATCTCCCAGGCCACCCCAATGCATTTTTGTAAGGAAATGGCAAATGACATTTTAGTTACTATTTAATTCCTAATCTGTCCTTATTATAATGAACTGACTCTTCTTCATTATAATCCCCACCTACACTCATACCCTCACAACAGAACAAAATACCGCAAAAAAAAAAAAAAAAAAAGATATAACTTTCCAAGTCTAAGTGTTCAAACCAATGGCAATGGAATAGAAGTCACTGCATGCTGTAGCTGACTGCTCACAAGCAGGGTCAAGGCAGGGTGGGGACGCGGGTCCCCACAGGCTGGCCCTGTCATGGCAACTGCAGGCAGCACTCACAAGTCAATAAATCCAGTTGGTTTTTTTTTTCATAGAAATATCAAGTGCTAATTTTTAAGTTGATAATTTTGTATGGCTTGAGAATTTAAATACCCAAATGGTCCTTGGAAGAAAAAAGGTTCTCCACCCCCCCACTCTGGTAAGGTGTCAAGCTGCATATGCTAGCATGCTGACCTGTAAACTGTACCTGTAGTAAAAAGTGTTTTGAGTTTGTAGCTGGACTGTGTATTTGGAAAAGATCTATGAAGTTGAAAACACTGCAGGTTCATACACACACACACACACACACACACACACACACAAACACACACACAGACACTCTCATGCCATGCCTGAGGGTTAACCATAAATCACAGCTGAGCACTGCTGTGGTAGAATTTTTTTTTAAGTTTTAAATCCCAGTTCAAGCCCCCAGCTCCCCACCTGCTGGAGGGTCACTTCAAAAGTGGTGAAGCAGGTCTGCAGGTGTCTATCTTTCTTTTCTCCTCTCTGTTTTCCCCTCCTCTCTCAATTTTTCTCTGTCCTATCCAACAACAACAACAATGGAAAAAATGGTCTCCAGGAGCAGTGGATTCCTAGAGCTCCAGCAATATCCCTGGAGGCAAAACAAAAACAAAACAAACAAACATGTCCTTGGTCCAATGAATCTCCTTTAGAAACGAATCCCAAGGAAATAATCCAGGCTATGGGCAAAAAAATCCTATAATAAAGTTTTTTTTTAATGTTATTTATTTTCCCTTTTGTTGCCCTTGTTGTTTATCATTGTTGTTATTGCTGTCGTTGCTGTTGCATAGGACAGAGAGAAATCGAGAGAGAAGGGGAAGACAGAGAGGGGGTGCGAACGATAGACAGCTGCAGACCTGCTTCACCGCCTGTGAAGCGACTCCCCTGCAGGTGGGGAGCCGGGGGCCTTGAACCAGGATTCTGATGCCGGTCTTTGAGCTTTGCACTATGTGTGCTTAACCCGCTGCGCCACCGCCCGGCCCTCCTTTTGTTCTTTATAACCAAGGAAAAGAGGAGGGAACTGGGCGGTGATGCACCTGGCTAAGCGCAAATATTACCAAGCCTAAGGACCTGGAATTCGAGCAACTGTTCCTCACCTGCAGGGGGTCCACATCAGGAGTAGTGAAGCAGGTCTGCAGGTATGGATTTTTCTCTCCCTCTGTCTGTCTCCCTGTCCTCTCTCTCTCCAATTCCCTCTGTCCTATCTAGGAAAAATTGGGGGGAGGGGGAGTGACAACATGGCCGCTGGGAGCACTTGCGAGGCTATGGTTAAGAGTGCTTTCAGGGGGACTCCAGGGACCCCACGGTAGCGTAGCACTTAAGCGCACATTGCACAAAGAGCGAGGACCCGCGAGAGGATCCCGGTTTGAGTCCCCCCGGCTCCCTAGGGGGTCGCAAGTAGATGTATGCAGGTGTCTTTCTCTCCCCTCTCTGTCTTCCCCTCCTCTCTGGATTTTCCTTCACTCTCAATTTCTGTCTCTATCAAATAATAAAATAAAATTTAAAAATTTTTAAAGGGTGCGCTCAGATATTGTATAGTTCATCTGCTCAAATGAGCACTGCACTCTCTACAGTGACTGACTCAGAGCATGTCTAACCAAATGTTAACTTTAATAACACACTGGCTAGTAAAAGCAAAACAAAACAAATGCTCACACAAAAAAGAAAGAAAATAGCATGATGGCACGTGCAGTATACCTTCATGGTATAAATTTAAAAAATATATGTTCTGTGGTCCGGGAGGTGGAGCAGTGGTTAAGGAACTAGACTCTCAAGCATGAGGTCCTGAGTTCAATCCCCGGCAGCACATGTACCAGAGTGATGTCTGGTTCTTTCTCTCTCTCCTCCTTTCTTTCTCATTAATAAAATAAATAAAATTATATATATATATATATATATATATATATATATATATATATATATATATGTTCAAGGCTATAAGTAGTTCAGTTGGTAGAATATGCTTTGCTTCCTGAAGCCCCAGGTTTGGGTTTTTTTTTTTGTTTTTTATTTTTTTTAAATTAATTTTATTTTTGAGAGAGATGCAGAGAGAGAAAGAAACACCAGAGCACTGCTCAGCTCAGGCTTATGGTGGTGGTGGTGGGGGGGATTGAACCTGGAACTTAGGAGCCTCAGGCAGGAGAGTCTGTTTGCATAACCATTATGCTGTCTCCCCCCCCCCCCGCCCTTTTTTTTTTTTTTTTTGCTTTCAGGGTTATGGCTGAGAGTTGGTGCCTGCACTATGAATCCACTGCTCGTGATGGCCATCTTTTTTCCATTGTTGGCTAGGACAGAGAGAAATCAAGAGAGATGGGAAGACAGAGAGGAGGAGAGGAAGATCCTTGAAGACTTGCTTCACTGCTTGTGAAGCAACGCCCTACAGGTGGGGAGCCAGGGGCTGGAACAGGGATCCCTGAGCCAGTCCTTGCGCTTTGTACTTACTATGTGCGCTTAACTGGGCGCACTACTGCCTGACACCCCTCCCCCACCATCCTAGTTGGATTTCTTGCACCACATATGCCAGAATGGTGCTCTGGTCTCTCGTACTAAATATAATGATTGAAATATTAGACACTGAAGAACAGAGAGGGTCAGGAGATAGTTCGCACAGCAGAGCACACACACTTTCTCATGTTTCTCCACCATATAAGAGCACCACACAAAAGGGAGGCTTCACAGTGGTGAAGTGGTATTATGGTGTCTCTCACACTCTCTCTAGGAAAAAGAGAAAAAAATAAAGTAAAAAAAGTCCACTGGGAGTGGTGGAATAATAGCACAAGTACAAAGTCCAGCAGCAAATACAATAAAGAATACACTGGGAGGGAAAACAATATACTGAAATATTAATATTTCACCTGGTTTTTATTTTCTTATTTTTTGTAGCTCTTAAATTTTCTGCAACAATCATAAACCTCTTTGCTATGAGGGAAAAAAAATAATCAATAAAAGCTATTTTCCAAAAAGCGAAGAGACCCAAGATCCAGGAGACTATTCAGCCCTTGGACATTCAAATCTGAACTGGATTTGGGGAAAAACAAACAAAACGCTGGACTGAACCATCTAAAACCACCTAAAACTAATTTCAAGGTCTCAGAGGTGGTTTCCAGTGAAGAGGAAATAAAATCTTCCAAAATCCCCCAGCACCAACTTCAAAGGGTGGCGGGGAAGGACCTGAGTTGCTGAGAAGGAATGAATTTTTATAGTCAAGATATAAAAGCCCCCAAGGAAGAATTTGGAGGGAAAACAAAAACAAAAATCCTAACAGACTTAATAACTGAAGTTGACAGTATACAGAAGTTTTTCCAGATAATACACTAGAACACAAGATAATGGAGGGACACTGGAGAGAGCGGTAGAGTTCTCAGAATGTAGCGCGTTTACAGAAGCCAGCCTTTGAGTAAAGAGATGGCTTGGAGTCCAAGGAAGGAAAACCCCACAGGTGTGGACTGAATTATTCAGGCAGCAGGACTATCTGAGGAGCAACAGGAGATGTCTAGATTCCTCCAGGAGCCGGCCTCTTTGAGATCAAATGCTTTTAAGTCTAAATATCTTAGATATCAAGCTCCATCCGCCTGGAATGTGTTTATCAGGCGCCTCCTGGTCACTCAGCAGCGTATACACTTCACATGGGCACAGCACTTCTGCCAGCCAGACAAGCAAAAAGGACTGGGCGGACTTTGGACTCATCCTCTAAAGCCTGTAAAGATAGGTGTTGGTCATACCATGGGTCCGAAAGACTTCCAACCTCCCTGGCACTGCTTAGCCCCAAGACTTCCAACCTCCCTGGCACTGCTTAGCCCCAAAGGGCCCTCTTTCTTAGGAAATGGTGAGTCCAACTCAGAAAATAAATGTGCCTTGACACACTGGCCAGGTAGTGCTGGGTAATCCCGTGTCTCTAAAAGACATCACATTCTTCCCCCAGAGGAAGTTGCATCCTATAAATTACAGTCTCATCTCACAGACAGCAACACCTTTAGCTTTGTTCCCCAGCAGTGTCTCTCTATCAACAAGGAAGCAGTTTGAAAACAGCACAGGTGTTTCCATGAGACTAAATAAATAAACAAAAAGCACCATTTCCTCCCTTTAATTAAGGAGATGCCATCCAACTGTACCTCTGGACAGACGAACAGAAGCAGAAAGTTATTATTCTAGAATCTTCCAAGTAACAAGTGCCTTTTGCCCTCCCCAGGAAACACAGTGAGAATCAGGCATAGCTCCCTGGGCCCCTGATAGCAGCCAACACCTACCTGAGGCCAGTTCACAGACAGTACTAAAAGCTCCCTTGAAATAATGTCAAGGTTAAGACACTCTGATAAAAGCTGAACTTCAAAGGCAGGCCTGTACAGCCCATCCCTGGCACTCCTCGGTGTATCTGATGTGACTGATTGGCCCTAGGGCTAGTTCTGCCACCTATGACCTAAGCTTTGTCCCCTCGGGACCAGTGAGCTCGGTAGAGGTGGGATGGGACACTGGCTCCCATGGGAGAGTGGGACAGGCTGTACAGATGAAGTCCTCAACCAGAAAGTTGTCGGTTAAAAAAAGGAAGGAAAACAAAATGCTAATCTGCAAAGACTCCCAACGGTTTTGGACTGAAAAATGACTTCACTGTCCAGTTCCAAAGCTCTCTCTGTAAGCTTGGGCAAGTCATCTCAGACTTCTGCACTTTAATTTCTTGATCTATAAAAATGGCACTGATGCTTACATGAGCCTGAGGAAGGGGCAGCCCAAAGCCTGTGTGAAAGTGCAGAACAAAGGTGAGATCCTTCTTGCTGCCCTACCTGCTACTCTCTCCTTTGCAACCTAACCTCATGTTTTGAAAGTGTTTTTTTTTTAAATAGAAGATGCACCTGGCAGAAAATTCAGTGTAGAGCAAAGTGAGCCTCTGCTGTGGAGACCACTGGTCTCCTAGGAGTTCTCACAGGGGTGCAGAAAAGTTAGGCACTATTGTTCCCAATTTCTCACTAATATCTTCTAGACCATTCCATGCCCCCCCTTTTTTAACAATTCAGAATTACATGGTATAGGTAGGTATATGATAATGTATTTACCAGTTCTATACTGATGGATATTAAAGTGGTTTCCTTTTTTTTTTTTTTCTCCCTTTTACAAGCAATAATTTAATGAACCATCTTGGGGGAAAAACGCCTCATTTTATAAGTATTGCGCTTTTAATCAGTATTGTCTAAGTGCTCTCTCTACAGGCTGTGCCATCTTACACTTGGAAAGTGTTTCTACTTCTGTAGAGTTAAAATGCACTGTTCTTACTTCTTGTGGGCAATATTTTTATATGGCTAAGAACAATCCTATTTCCTTTTCTGCACAATGTCTATTTTCTTAGTCCATCAAGTAAACCGGATTGACAGCTTTTTCCTGAAAATTTGTTTATTAATGAGAAAGAGAGAAAGAAAGGAAGAGAAAAACAGAGTAAGACTGGCAAATATGCTGCCTGGGATCAAACTCAGGACTCAGGACCTCATGCTTGAGAATCCAAACTATTTCCACTAAACCATCTCCCAGGCCAAGATGATCTTTTTCTTATTGATCTGTAGGGACTCTAGATATTAAGGAAACTAGCTCTCTATATATGGGAACTAGAAGAATCTTTTCTGCTAGTGTGATTTTGTCACGTAATAATTCTTTGTGTAGACTTAAATACGCTAACTTTTTTCCTGTGGATCGTGGTTTTTAAGCCATATTTAATTATTTCCACTTTTTTATAGTTCACTATTTGTATTTACCTTCTTTAACCCAACTTAGTTTTATCATGTGTCCATCTTTTTAGACAGTCACCAAACCCTCCCAGGTCACAAGATCAGGTTCAGCTGTTTCAGAATCATGCTTTTCTCTCTCCATGACTCTTCTGTTCTGTGTGGACCCATGTTCTGATGACTGTCAGTTGTACAGGTTATGTTGGGTCTTAGTATCTTAGAGCATGTAGAGATCTCAAAACATCCTTTCATTTTATAGCTAAGAACACGGAGATCCAGGGGCTGGGCAGTGGCGCACTGGGTTAAGCACACCATCGTACGAAGCGCAAGGACCCACGCAAGGATTCCGGTTGGAGGGTCTGGCTCCCCAACCACAGAGGAGATACTTCATCACAAGTGATGAAGCAGGTCTGCAGGTGTCATTCTCCCTCACGCTCCACCTCCCCGTCCTCTCAATTTCTCTCTGTCCTATTCAATTTAAAAAAAAAAAAAATGAAAAATGGCCTCCGGGGCACCGAGCTCCAGCAATAACCTTGGAGGCAAAAAAAAAAAAAAAAAAAAAGGCATCCAAAAAGGTGAACTGGACGTGTCCAAAACCAGGGGAAGTTACTGCTAATAACTTTTTTATTTTTTGCCTCCAGGGTTATCACTGGGGCTCGGTGCAAGCACTACGAATTCACTGCTCCTGGAGGCCATTTTTCCCATTTTGTTGCCCTTGTTGTGGTTGTTATTGTTGGACAGGACAAAGAGAAATTGAGAGAGAGGATGGGAGGACAGAGAGAGGGAGAGAAAGCGACCCCTCCTGCAGGTGGGGAGCTGGGGGCTCCAAGCAGGATCCTTGAGCTTTGTGACATGTGTGCTTAAATTGCTGTGCCACTGCCCAGCCCCCCCCCTTTTTTAATCAGTACTCAAGTAGACAAGCATTGACTTTGCTATAAATTGTTTAGTCAATTGATTATCTATTAAGCAACTACTCTACCCCATAATAAGTCAGGCACTAAAATTCCAGAAATAATATCTGATGCAGCTCAGAGTCCAGTGTGGCATCTGAACACACTCCCCCCACAGACTGAGAGGTGAGGTGACAGTAGCCGGTGAACATGGTAGGAATGGTTTATTTTGCCAGACCTGGCAGGGGAAAGCTCAGAAGATACACAAGTTTTAATTTGGTCGAAATAACTAGGATTTTGGCTAAACTTGGAGGGAAGGCATTTGCCAATTATGGAACAATGGTACCAAATGGGGTGTGTAATGGTGTACAGGCAGGAAGGAACTAATCTGGCCTGGTGTTAGCTGTGAATGGAGTTAAAAAATAAAAAGGGAGTCAGGCAGCAGGTTAAGCACACATGGCGCAAAGTGCAAGGACCGGTGTAAGGATCCCAGTTTGAGCCCCCGGCTCCCCACCTGCAGGGGAGTCGCTTCACAGGCGGTGAAGCAGGTCTGCAGGTGTCTGTCTTTCTCTCCCCCTCTCTGTCTCCCCTCCTCTCTCCATTTCTCTCTGTCCTATCCAACAACAATGACATCAATAACAACAACAATAATAACTACAATAAAACAAGGGCAACAAAAGAGAATAAATAAATGTATTTTTTTTAATTAAAAAAAAAAGTCACTCTGAGAATTTGTGGTTATTGGCAGGTCATCGTGTGGGTTTGGACTCTTGTCCTCAAAACTGCAAGTTAACAATTTTCAGTAAATTAAATCAATCTATAGGGATTCTGGGTGAATAGAAGAAAGTGGCATACACTTTTCTTGAAGGAATATGCTCTCCTATATTTCAAAGCATTCTCAAGGCATTATTTTAACAAACATAAACTCAGAATAAAAAATCATGACACATGTAACAAGCTCTCACAAATGGGAATCAGCAAAAACACCAAAGAAGAGAACTAGATCTGCAAATACTTCAGATCTAAGAGCCACTGGATACAGAATATAAACCAGTTTAATATGACTAACAGAAATAAAAAGGGTATTTAAATACAAGTATGGGGTAACAGATTATTTGAAAAATATATTTATTTATTTATTTATTATTAACAGAAAAGGGAGAAGAGAGAGATAGAACCAGAACATCACTCTGGCACATGTGATACTGGGGATCACAGCTGACACCTGTGCTTGTGAGCCTAACACTTTATCCATCTCACTAGCTCCAAGGTCATAAATTATTTCTTGGGTGGGGGAGATAGCATAATGGTTATGCAAACAGATTCTATAGCAGCCTGAGGCTCTAAGGCCCCAGATTCAATTCCCTACACGAGAAGGAGAAGGAGAAAAGAAAAACTTAAATATCATATGTTTGAAAATTAATAAAAGAGATATAAACATACAATCAATCATATTAAAAACTAAAGGAGAAACATAAAAAATACTAACTGCAATGGATCAATGGATTAAAAGATACTAGAGACATAGTGAACTACATAACACACATCCACAATGACTAGAGAGAAGAAATTACTTAAGAACAATAAGGGGTCTATCAACTTCTCAAAACCAACATTAAAAGTCAAACTGTGGGTAACTTTAAATCCTGTGAGAAAATAACTGTCAAATTAATGTCTTATACACAGTAAAACAAACTTTTAAAAGTAAGGATGAAATGGAATTTCAGCCAAACAGAAACTGAAAGTGTGTGGTTAAAAGACCTTGTGCCATATGTTGCTCTGATCCCAGTAAGAAGGCCTGAGATATGTGACTTGGGAAGTGGGGCAGTGTATATAGCATTGGATCATCAAGCATAAGGCACTGAGTTTGATTACTGGCACTGAATGTGCCAAAGTGATACTGTTTCTTCCTCTCTCCCTCTCATGCTTATAAAATCTTTTAGGTGGTCTGAGAGGTGAAGCAGTGGATAAAGCACTGGGCTCTCAAACATGAGGTCCCAAGTTCAATCCCCAGCAGCACATGTACCAGACTGATGTCTGGTTCTTACTCTCTCTCCTCCTATCTTTCTCATAAATAAATTAATTCTGAAAAATAAATAAATAAATAAATAAATAAATAAATAAAAATAAACCTTTTAGGGCAGAGGGTAGACAGCATAATGGTTATGCTTGAGGCTCCAAAGCCCCTGGTTTAATCCCTGCACTACCATAAGCCACAGCTGAGCAGTGCTCTTGGTAAATAAATAAATAAATAAATAAACCTTTTGAAAGAGGAGGAGGATGAGGAGGAGGCAGTGGCAGCAGCAACTGCCTAAGATGGAAAATGCAAACAAAATGGCAAGTACACGGAAAACCAAAGCAAAGACTAACTGCACAAAACATTAAAAACAGGATTAAAGTGGTGTAGTGCACCAAAGTAATGGACTCTGAGGCAGGGGTAGTGTGGGAATGTTCAGGTCCTGGAGTGTGATGTGGAAACTGAGAAATGTTACCCAAGTACCAACTACTGCATTTGACTGTCAACTGTAAACCATTAATGGCCCCAGAGAGAGAGAGAGAGAGAGAGAAGGACAGGACTAAAGGAAGAAATAGGGCAGAGTAGACCCACTGTATGACCCTGAATGTGAGCAGGGTCAGTGGAGAGTTATAGAAAACATCCCAACATCCTTGCATTGTTTGAGAAAAGATACAGACACCAACATTTAAACCTTATGTGACCTGAGTCTGAACTCCAATGCTGTAAAGAGAAAAAATGTAGTGAGGAAAAGGAGAAAAAAAACTGTCTTTTTAAAAAACTGAATAGGGTAGATAGCATAATGGTTATGCAAACAGACCCTCATGCCCAAGGCTCCAAAGTCCCAGGTTCAATCCCCGTACCACCATAAACCAGAGCTGATCAGTGCTCTGGTTAAAAAAAAAAAAAAAAATGAATTAGGGGAGTTGGGCGGTAGTGCAGTGGGTTAAGCACAGGTGGCGTGAAGCACAAGGACAAGCCGGTTCGAGCCCCCAGCTCCCCACCTGCAGGGGAGTTGCTTCACAGGCGGTGAAGCAGGTCTGCAGGTGTCTGTCTTTCTCTCCCCCTCTCTGTCTTCCCCTCCTCTCTCCATTTCTCTGTCCTATCCAACAATGACAACATCAATAACAACAATAACTACAATAATAAAACAAGGGCAACAAAAGAGAATAAATAAATAAATGTCTAAAAAAAATTAAAAACTGAATTGGGGGGGCCAGGTGGTGGCACACCAGGTTAGGCACATACACTACAGTGTGCAAGGACCCAGGTTCAAGCCCCTGGTCCCCACCTGCAGAGGGGAAGCTTCACGAGTAGTGAAACAGTGCTGCAGGTGTCTCTGTCTCTCTCCCTACTCCCCTCACAATTTCCCAATATCTCCATCCAATAATAAACAAATAAATATTTTTTAAAAATTAAAAACTGAATTGGGGGGAGATAGCATAATGGTTCTGCAAAGAGACCCATGCCTGAGACTTCAAAGTCCCAGGTTCAATCTCCCAACCATAATAAGCCAGAGCTGAGCAGTGCTCTGGTAAAAACAAACAGACAAACAAAAAAAATCTGAGTAGCTGGGGAAGTGATTCAACAGAGTGGAGGACTTGCATGTACATGGTAAGGCATCAAATTTTCCCAGCATGTCATATGCCACAGAGGTGGTTGGTCTCTCAATAAATAAATAAATAAATAAAGACTAGACAAAGAATCAGAAAAAGAAGGAACAGAAAACACAAATTAAGGCAGTAGAAAGAAATGCCCCAAATCTTAACAAATAGAAATGGCCTGAATTGTACAGTTAAACAGCATCAACATCGGGTCATGGCAAAGAGAGTGGCAGGAAAGGCAGGAACAGCGAGATGGGTGAGGACTGAGGTCAAGGAGGTAAAACCAGTGGGGGCAAGACTCCCCATGACAGCGACCACTATGGTTAAGACAGCTAAGGAGAGGTCACAAATGGGCCACATAGTGGGTTAGGAGGCAGTCAGGGTGAAGTACAGTTACCGGGGAGTAGGGGTGGGAAGAAGAGTGAAATAGGGAAAGAAAAGACTGTTCTTCCTCCTTCCTCATGGAGTCCCAGGGTGAAGAGTGGGGTGAAGGAGAGGTGTGTCTGTAGCTGGGTGTGGAGATGCTCAGTCCTAGGGTGGTAGTCAGGGCAGGACTCGGAAGACTAGCTGCATAGAGCCGACTTCTGGCTTCCTACAAAATCTGGGGGTAGACATTACTGCTTCCAGGCACGGTTCATTTTGACTCCTGTTGACTCCACACTGAAGGGTTGGGAGGGAAGGAGACAGACGGTAGGGCCCACAATGTGATCCCTTATTCTCAGTTCAGCCAGTGAGCCCAACCTATACACACAACAGAGAACACAAACTAAATATCAGAAACTCCTTTATGATGGTTGTGGGAAAATAAACCAAAACCTCCACAGAGGTCACTCATTTCTAACTGCCCTTTTGCTCCATTTGCAGACACACAGACTATAAAGACAGTGCATCCTGATTTAAAAAACATTCGAATAAGGCAGAAACTAAACAAAGAGAAGACAGAAGACCTCTGTACTTTCAGGCAATGGGGTGGGGAAAGAGCCCATGAGAGGTACAACCTTGTTTTCTAACTCCTCACTTTGCAAACGGAGGTGACTTCACCTACAGTGAGGAGGCTCTCGGAAGACTGTCACTGTCCTAAAGTTTCCTGGGGAAAATCCTGTCGATTTCTGAAGGACTGAGAGGTGCTGAACCTGAACATGGGCGTCTCTGTTATCATCAATTCCCATCCCATCAGCCAGCTAGTCCTCAATGCTGCCTTCTGGGGAGTTAAGGGAGCAGGTCTCTGGGGCCAGGTGCCTGGGTGCCAGGACCGACTCTGATGTTTAGGTGTGGGGTCCTAAATGACTGGCCACACACAAGTGCTCAGACTAGTGCCCAGCAGAATTGGGGAGATAACACAGCAGTTAAGCAAAAACAAAAAACCTTTCATACCTGAGGAATCAAAGGTCGCAGGTTCAATCCTCAGCACCAATATAAGCTGGAGCTTAGCAAACACAAACACACACACACACACACACACACACACACACACACCGCACAGCACAGAAAATGTGGCTTAAAAAAAACAGCTATGGGATTAGTAAGAAAGGCTTTTGCCTCCAGTTCTGGAGAACATTAGGCTGAGTTAGCAAAAGCTGCTATCACAGGAAAACACCCACAGTGGCAGGTGCATAGAAAGCCCACCTCAGATGACAAGGCCGAGACCCCCAGGCTCAGGGGCTGCACTTGTAGTGCGGAAGCAACTATTGAACAGGTTTCTCCCTCCTCTTAGTTTACGTCCCACTTTTGGTAGAAATGTTACACCTTTCTTCCCCCAAAGGCCTTGTTTCTTTTGCTCAAACCAAACCCTCCCTGGGTTCTACACTCTCTGAGCCACAAAGCTCCCTAGACTTGGTCTTTCTCAAAGCTCTGGTGGTCTGGAGTGCCGGCTAGTGCTTGTGGGTGCCAGACGCATGCACACAGACTTGGGCGAGGCCTGGTCAGAGCCCGCCATCAATCTGGAGACAGCACAAATTACAAAGATCTGAGAAGCCAGAAGGAGTCCTTGGGATTCCAATTCCCTTCTCACCCAGAGCAATGACCTGCTGAGGCCACCATTCATTCTCAGCAAAGCCAAGGATCTCCCTGTTCTGTAAGATCCATCAGCACTTCTCACACTCTCCCGCACACACCAGTCTGGCTCCAGTGCATATTCAGCAGGTCTGCCAAGGGGCCAGAGAGTCTGCATTTCTTTTTTCTTATTTAGTTTTTTATATTCTATTTATTTTCCCTTTTGTTGCCCTTGTTTAACATTGTTGTGGTTATTATTGTAGTTATCATTGATGTTGTTGTTGGATAGGACAGAAGAAACGGAGAGAGGAGGGGAAGACAGAGAGGGGGAGAGAAAGACAGACACCTGCAGACCTGCTTCACCGCCTGTGAAGTGACTCCCCTGCAGGTGGGGAGCCGGGGGCTCAAACCGGGATCCTTAAGCCGGTCCTTGAGCTTTGCACCATGTGTGCTTAAACTGCTGCGCCACCGCCCGACTCTGCATCTCTAACAAGCTGCAGGTAAGGTCGCAGCTGCTGCCCCACCCTGTGTGCAGACCACAGACAGCAGCAAAGAGTTTACATCAAGGTCACTGGGTGGGGTTGGGGGGCACTCACCGCTCAGCAGCAGAGCACAGGACTTGCAGGCATGATGCCCCAGGTCATTCCCCAGCATGAACGCACTAGAGCTGAACAGTGCTGCTGCTGCCCTCTCCCACCCTGGCTGAAGCACCCTGTCCAGGGCTTTCGGGCTGCCCTTCTTTTAGGAAAGCCTCCCTGTCCTGTCCTCCCGGATTGTCAGCTCCCATGGCCTCTGTACCTTTTCCTTTGAAGCATTTCTAACAACTGTAATTAAAAAGTATTTGTATAATTATTAGTTTAATGTCTGTCTCCCAGGGAGACTCAAGGATGACAGGCAGACTGTCATAAAAGTGTAGCTGTGGTCTGGAGGAGCCCAGACTTAGGGCAGGAAGAAAGCTTGACACACAAGGAAAATGCCTTTCAGAGGCCTCACAGCCAACAGTGACATTTCTAGCTTTTACATTTCCCACCGCATCAAGTACAAGTCAACCAACACTTCGGCTTGAGTGGCCAGGGAGGTGGTGGCACAGTGGATAGGCAGCAGACTGTCCAGTGTGAGGTCCTGAGTTTGATCCCTAGCATCGAATGTACCAGAGTGATGTTCTGGTTCTCTCGTCAATTAATAAATAAACTAAGAACAAAACTTCAGTTAGAAAAGTACTTTGAGGGGCCGGGTGGTGGTGCACCTGGTTGAGTGCACATGCTACAATGCACAGGGACCGAGGTTCTAGCCCCGGTCCCCCGCCTACAGGGGGAAAGCTTCACAAGTGATGAAGCAGGGCTGCAGGTGTCTCTCAGTCTCTCTCCCCCTCTGTTACCCCTTTCCCTCTCCATTTCTGGCTGTCTCTATCCAATAAATAAATAAATAAAGATCAAAAAAATAAATTAAAGGGAGTCAGGCGGTAGTGCAGCGGGTTAAGCGCAGGTGGCACAAAACGCAAGGACTGGTGTAAGGATCCCAATTTGAGCCCCCGGCTCCCCACCTGCAGGGGAGTCGCTTCACAGGCGGTGAAGCAGGTCTGCAGGTGTCTGTCTTTCTCTCCCCCTCTCTTCCCCTCCTCTCTCCATTTCTCTCTGTCCTATCTAACAACGATGACATAAGTAACAATGGCTAAACAACAATAAAAAAACAAGGGCAACAAAAAGGAAATAAATATTTTTAAAAATCTAAAAAAGCATTTTAAAAAAAAGTACTTTGAGAAGAAAAAGCCCTCCACTGGCATTACCAAGTACAGACTTATGGGAAGCTCAGCTCAGGACTTTTTCTCCAGTGACTAAACAGGTGCTCTGGTCTTTATCTCTCAAGAAATAAATAATAAATCTTGTTCTTTTTTTTTTTTTTCCTAAAATTTTCTGCTGTGTGGGGGCCCAAAGCTCTCCAGGTCCTGGCCCCTGGGGTGGACAGAGATGTCTGACCTCACCATTAATCTAGGCAGGGAATCTGAAGCTCTTCTGCCAGGATTCACACACCAGCTCTACGGCCCTGGAGGAATGGCCTCGTCCCTCTCTCCAGCTTCCCCTCCCCAACCTGCTGAGCAGCGCTGACGAGGCCGGGCGGTGGCGGACCACATGAAGCACTGCAACGGGCCTGGTCCAGGTTCCGGGAAGCTCTTGTTCTTTTTGCACCCACTCTAATTCAGGACCTCTCTTGCTTGATGCATCCATCCTCCACCCTGTGGCTCTGGCTCCACCCCTGCCCAATGTCTCCTGCCTTACTGGTTTTTAAGCAGTGACTCACCGCAAAACCTTGTAGCTCCCACGAGTCACCTCCCCTCCCCTGACCCTGGATATCACACACTGGTTCCTTCTGGGTGGTCAGTCTGTCTTAGCGTCTACCACGTGGATGCAACAAGCATTTATTTGTGTGGGGCCCACCGTGTCAGGCCCTGTTCCATACACCAGGTTTCCCAGTGCGCTGATGTTCAGGTCGTAGGCCCTTCCTCGCCTCCTTATTCTCCTCCCCCAAGTAGATCATACATAAGTACAAAGTAGGAAGAAAACATCTCCAATAAAAAAAAAAAAAAAAAATGTTGGTTGGGAATAGATAGCATAATGATTATGCAAAGACCCTCAAACCTGAGACTCTAAAGTCCCAGGTTCAATCCCCCACACTACCATAAGCCCTAGCTGATCAGTGCTCTGGTTGGGGGTCGGGGGGAGAGTGTTGTGGGACTTGGAGGTAGTGCAATGAGTAGGGCCCTGAACTTGGAAGAGGTCCTGAGTTCGATCCTGCATTCCATGTGCCAGAGTGATGCTCTGGTGTTCTCCCTCCACCTCCACCTGTGTTAATAAATAAAATCTTTAAAAAACCAGGATTGTGACTTGGAAATCTAGGTTCCTAACTGTTGCCCTGGTGCACACTGAGATGGTGTTAAATCATCCAGAAATGCCTGGTTCCACTTTGGAGTCATTTGAGTCAAGAAAGGTTATGTGCAGCAGGCCAAGAGAATCAAGTGCCCTGTTTACTACTTTTCGTGTGGAGAGCTCACAACCATGGTCTTAGGCTCTCACACCGCACGGGGCCAGATCAGGGGTCCCCATCAGGAAAAGAAGCAGCGGCCTTGTGCTCAGAGCAATGGACTTGGCCTGCACTGCACATTTACTCCCAGGGGCAAGGGCTCTTCCCACCCCTCAGCTTCTTTATTTACTTATTTGTCAATGCAGAACTTCACTGCTCTGGGCTGACTGTAAGAAGAGGACAAGGGAGATAGCATAATGGTTATGCAAAGATACTCTCCTGCCTGAGGCTTCACAGTCCCTGGTTTAAACTCCCACACCACCATAAGCCAGAGCTGAGTAGTACTCTGGTCAAAAATAAATAAATATTTTTAAAAAGGGAGAGACAGAAGAGAAGAGAGGGAAGGAAAGATACCACAGCACTGAAGCTTTCCCAGTGTTGGGGGGAGCTGAGCTCTATCCTGGGTTGCACATATAACAAAGCAGGTGAGCCAGCTTCCTGGCCGGAACCCCTCAAATTCTTACAGACAGCCTCAAAGCCCCATGCCCTTACAGCTCCACGGAAGGGCTGGGACTGACCACCATTAGCCTGAGCCTCTGCAGATTCAAAGTTTTTTCACTGAACAAAATGAACTGCCCTAGGATCTGGGGTGAACAAGCTAGGTGAGAAGCTTGAAGAGGAGATTCTCTCTTATTTACTTAGTTCTAGCCTCAAACTTGAGCTTTCTATGTAACACTCTGGACCACAAAGAAACCTAAAATAGAAGTTGTGCAAAATCTCTAGTGGTTCTATTAGTCTCCTTTCCTTCAATCTGAACATTATTCCAGGCCTCGACTATCTCCTAGTCTCAACAGAGTCTAAAATAAGTCTTCCTGGGAGAAGACAGAGTGACCTAAGAACAGACCAAATGGCCACTGGCCACAGAGCGCAGGACAGGGATTCGGCCAGGAATGGGCTCTAAGGAGAGAGCACACTGCCCTTTCAATCATACACACACACTCTCTCTCTCCCTCACTTCCTCCCTCCCTCTCTGGCACACATGCAACCAGGCATGTAGGAAAGAGTGATACCTGGGTTTAAGCCCCACTCCACCCCCTCCCCAAAGAAAGCAGCTCTGGTCCCAAGGCCTTCAGACAGGAAAGCCGTCAGCAGGTTACTGGAGCACTATTGGGGCTGGGCCTATAGGTGACCAATTAGAAGCCCCACTCCAAGACTGGCAGGTGCCTGGTACAATGCGACACGTGGCCATCTGACAAACCAGGACAAGCTCTAGAAAATGGCATTTGCTTTAAAATAAATGAGGGACAGCCATACTAGAACTCACAAATCAAACCCAGACAGGGCGGGTGGGGATGGGCTCACCAAGAACACTCCAATAGGTTTTCGAGGTTATCTGGATCACTACGGGTGGCTGCTCCCCCGCCCCCAACACACACCTGGACCAGCTGGTCGCTGAGGCCCCTGGTGAGGGCACCACTGGGGTGAGGCCCTGACCCTCTCCTGGGCAGAAAAGAACTTTGACTGTTTTTACTTACACGTGTACAAAGGTAGGACCGAAAGTGCAGCTTCAAAGTTGGCTGGTCGACGACCCCCACGGGTGCAAAGTTCCTCTCGGCACACCTGTGGGGGAAGTTTGTGACTTTCCCAGGCGCCCACAGAACCCTCAGGTCCTCCAGGTGGACACCACTTGGGAGTTTCCATCTGCACTGAGATAAAGGTGCATTCAGGGCCCGGCCCGAGCTCAGGGTGAGCCAGAGGAAGGTCCCCCCGAGGCCGGCTGAGAAGGGCAGGGACGAGCCCCGCGGCGTCCCCGTCCCCGTGAAAACGCACCCAGGATTGGCTGCACGTCGTCGAACGGTTGCCGCTCTGGGAGACCCATTAACGACCGTTTCGGGTTAGTTAAAACCCACGGAGGCCCCTCGCCGGCCTCTTAAATCTTGCCAAACTACAGCTCCAGACTGCAGGGAGGCAGTGGCGGCGACCAGAAAAGTCATCTTAAAAAGCAAGTTGGAGAAGGAGCGACACGCACTAGTGAGCAAGTCCGCGGCCACAGCGGCGGGGGCGCGGGGCTGGAGAGGCGGGGGCCCTCCGGCGGTGCCCAGGTGGGTGCCCGCGCCCCCCGGAAGCCTGGGGGCCCCGATCTGACGCCGGCGATCACACCCCACGGCTCCGTCCAATTAGGGAAATGACCGCCGAGACGCAGAGAGCGGGCGGGCGGCGAGGCGGGGGCCCGGCAGTCCCGAGACTCCGGACCGGACGTGGGGACCCCGCCCGCCGCCAGCGCCTTCAACAGGTCCGGGGAGGAGGCGCCCCGACGCCCGACCCGACCCGACCCGGCTGGGGGCGCCTGGACACCCGGGCGCGCGGCCCACCCCCACCCCCACCCCGGGGTGCGCGGCCACCCGGGCCGCCCGGACGCTAAAGTTTGCGGGCGGCCGCCGGGGCGGGGTGGCGCGGCCGGGGGGCGAAACTCGGCGTCCAGACCGGGGCGGGGGGCGTCCCGGGACCCCACGTGCGGGCCCGGCCTCCGCCGCCGCCGCGCTCGCCTTTCATCTCTCCTTCCCGCGCCCCCGCGGGCGGCCGCCCGGGCGCCCTCTCCCCTCCCCCGCCTCCCCGCCCCCGGACGCCATCGCCCGGGTCCCCGGCTCCCTCCGGCTCGCCGGCAGCCGGGAGCGTGGAAGCGAAAGGACGGACGACATGTTGGCGGCGCGGCGCGGGCCTGCGCGCCGCCGTCCCCGGGGAGAGGTGGGGGCGGGCCGGCCGCGGCCGCAGCGACCCAGCCCCGCGCCCCCCGCGCCCCTGCCAGCGCGCCCCCCGGGCCCGGGCCCGGGCCCGGGCCCGGCCGGGCCGCCGGGACACTCACCCCGCTCCGCTCCGCGCCGCTCCCGCGCTGGGGCCTCGGCGGGCCGGTCGGGCCGGGGTCCTGCTGCCCACCGCCCGCCGCTGCGCCCCGCCGCCCGCCGCCTCCACGCGCCCGCCCGCCCTCCGCGCTCCCTCCCTTCCTCCCTCCGCTCTCCCTTTCTCTCTCCCTCTCCTCCCTCTCTCTCCCTCTGCTCTCTGCTCTCGCTCGCTGCGCGCTCTCCCTCCCTGGAAGAAGGGAATGAGGCAGGGCTGACGTGAAGAGATGCAAAACAGCTCCTCCTAACCGGGCTCGCAGAGGAAGAGAGAGACAGAAAAGCAGCCCTTTTATCTCTCTTTTGTTTTCTCACTTCCTTCCACACCCCCCAACACCCCCCTCTTGTCAGCCCAAGTTTTCTTTTCTCTTTCCACCGCAGAGAGGATATTTTTTCTTCCTTTCTTTCTCTTTCTTTCGGTTCAACTCTCCCACTCAAATGCAAAGCCTGAAGGGTTTGCTCTCTCTGTCTTTGCCCCCTCTTCCCCCTTTTCTTCCTTCTTCCTCCTTTCTTATTTCTCTAAAAGGATTTTGTTTGCTGTGGGAGTTTCGTTTGAAAATCAAGTCACGCCTTTTTTCCTCCTTTTCTTTCTTTCTCTCTCTTTTTTTTTCTCCTCTCAGCAGAAAAGGGGAACAAAGATTAACTGAAGCTGGGGTGGGGAGCGCCACAACCCCCTTCTGGAAGGGGGGGGCAGCCCTGTCGGCTTTTACAAAAGAGGCCTGGGGACTCGGCACCCCCCTCCCCAGGAAGCCTGGGGCGTCCTCCCCCAAAGACAGCAGCTGGGGGTAGGTGGGGGGTCAGCCCCTCTGGCCAGAGGTGGCAGGCCGGGTGTTTTTTTACTTATGTATTTTTAAAGTAGGCAGATGGGCTTGGAGCAAATATCCCCACCGAGCACTGAACTGTAAAAGAGGCTTTCAACAGCTGTTTGCAGAACCCCGGGACTGACTACAGGCTCCAGGGAGCGCCAGAGCGTGGGCGCTGGGGCGAAGGCCCTGCCTGGTTGGGGAAGGGGCTGCCAGGAGCCAGCTGGGTGGGCCCTCCAATCTCAGGACCCCAGGCGCTCTGGGGGAGGGGGGTGTCTGCAAGCTATCTAGTTGTGCCTCCCTCCAGAGCCCTGGGGTGTCCTGCTCGGCCACCCTCGGCTCCCTGTCGCAGGCCTCCAACCTCCAACCTCAGGTCACCGGCCACTCGGGGCTACTTGCCGGCCTGGCCTAAGTCCTCAGACCAAGCTGAGCAGAGCCGCCACAGAGACTCAATTATTCATGGGGCGCCTGGGCGTGCTCCCAAGACCTGCTCTGCCCTCTGCTTTGCTGAGAAGTGGGGGCCAGGCAGGGAAAAGTTCCCAGAGCAAAGTTGGTCACATTTCTCATTCTCCCAAGTACGCATGGAGCACCTGCTGGATGCCCGGCCCTCAGCCTGGGCTGCACTCAGGAGTGAGGGAAGGCCCTAGGCCCCTGGTGTCCCCAGGAACAATGCCAGAGGAGGCCTCAGCAGGACTAGGGCAGGAGAGGAACCAGAGCCCGGATTCTCGGATTCTCTCCCCTCCCTCTGCTCTTCCTTCCCCTTCTCTCCCTTCCTCCAGCGGCATCTCCTTGGCTCCACCCCTTCTCCTCATCAATTCCTCCCACACTTCCCTGCTCTCCCTGGCTTTTCACTGGAGGGTCCCTTCTCCCAGTGAGGAGCAGATGCTGAGCCCCATTGTCCCTCCTCGGTGATTGCACCTCCCAAACAGGGCTGCCACGCCTCTCCCCTCCCCCTAGCCAGAGGCCTGGCCCTAGGGCACGGGAGCCCCAAGGCCACTGTCCCTGCCCCACCCTAAAGCAGCTCTGGTGTCGTGAGCAGTGACTGCAGTCACTCAGATTTTGATTTGTTTCTGACAGGAGTGAGAAAAACTGTCGCCTAAGACTGCTGCAGCAAGGGGGACACCGTGGTTTTAGCGTCAGATCACTGAGCCCTGGTGACCCTGAGCACTGGCCCACTACGCCCTCTTAATAGGATATGCAGGAAACCACGCTGCTGTCATTACCTGCCCCCTCCCATGAAGTGCACCCAGGCTGCAGCCTCCAAACAAAGCGGAGGCAGCTCTGGCAGTCAGGCATTCATTCAACATGCTTACCCAGAACCCACTTTGCACCAGCTCCATACTGGGCACCACAGAACAAAAACCAGCAGTAGACACCGTCCTCACTTGGGGGCCAAACTAAGAAGATGCCTAGGCAACCACATTGCCGCAAGAGACATGCCAAGATGAAACAAGGAAGCATCAAAGAGGGTGGTCAGGGATGGCTTCCTGGAAGAGGTTACATTTAAATAAGTAGGCCTGTGCCAGGTACTTGTATGGGGAGGAACAGTCTGTCCAGAGGCCCCAGGGCAAAAGAGCGCATTCTTACAGGTTCTTGGAACTGCCACAAGTATTTGATGCTGAGGAGAGTACACGAGAGGAGGTGGGAGGGGAGGGGTGCCAGGGCACAGGTAGAGGAATGGATGCCAGGGTACAGAGGGGTGCCAGGGCACAGGTGGGGAGAGGTACCAGGACACAGAGAGGGAGGGGAGACAGGGCACAGGTGGGGGAGGGGGTGCCAGGGCACAGGTGGTGGAGGGGAGACAGGGCACAGGTGGGGGAGGGGGTGCCAGGGCACAGGTGGGGAGAGGTACCAGGGCACAGAGAGGGAGGGGAGACAGGGCACATGTGGGGGAGGGGGTGCCAGGGCACATGTGGGGGAGGGGGTGCCAGGGCACAGGTGGGGGAGGGGGTGCCAGGGCACAGGTGGGGGAGGGGGGTGCCAGGGCACAGGTGGGGGAGGAGGTGCCAGGGCACAAGTGGGGAGAGGCGCCAGGGCACAGGATGAGAGCCAGAGCACGGGGAGAGGGGCAGCTGTTGAGAGGATCCAGCATTACCCTGTCTGGACTGCTAACTTGATGAACTGGGAAGTAACAATCCCAGAGAGGAGCTGAACTCCCCTTTCCTCACTTCTAAAACCAGGTCAGAGGACCTGTGAGCTGTAGAGATTGTGTCCTGATTCAAGTCCCGGACGATGGCCTTTCCCTGACCAGCTGACCTCTGAGTTTCCTCATCTGTAAAATGGGATGAAAACCCTGACTCACTCACAGGGTGATGTGAGCTGTAAGCGCCCCACCCGACCACGCATGCACAGCGTCTCGCACACAAGCACCCATGCATGCTGCCCTTGATTCGTTACTATAAATCAGGGAGTGACAGGGAGGTGCCCTGGCAGCCTGGAAATGAAATTGTGTTCCAGATGAATCCAGTGTGACTCACCAGGCCAGAAACTGGCAGCGGAGGAGGCACTCTTTCAGAGACGCCCGTGTCCACTATGTGTGATCAAGATGGCCAGGGTGTCACTCTTAGGAACATGACTGGAATGTGCAAGCTGCTTGTGATGGCCTGGCCTCATCAGTGGAGTTGGGTTCTGCCTGGAAAAAAAAAAATTAAAAACAAGGGAAAAGAGAGTGGGTCTCAGGAAACCCAGAAGGATCCTCAGGAGCAGGTGTGAGGGCAGACGTAACAGAGGACACTAGGGAGAAAAGGGGAGGAGGAAGAGGATGGCCGACTTCTCCAAAGCTTGAATTAAATCTCTGAAAACTTGTTAATTCTTTGCTTAGACTCCTTATTCTCCAAACAGCCAGTAAGTGAACTCTGCACCAGCAAAATGCCCCTGAGTCCAGGCAGATAGCAGTGCTCAGGTTGCTGCATTGTAAACATTTTACACTCCAATTATTTTTTTATTGTGAAAGAATCTGAAATCAGCTAAGCAAAACTGAAAGAGAACCCCTGCAGAGACATTATATTTTAGCTTATATCCTTGGCCATTTTCTACCCACAAACTTGACATGTAAATGCACAAGATAATAAAATGATACAAAGTAAATGCTATTAAATGAATAACTACATGTAAATGTTACTTTACAAAATTAACAAAAATAGTGTAACACTGTACCTACTGAATTGAAACCACTTTCACCCAGTAAGAAGTCATGGGTATCTTTCCCTGCCAGGAAACATCCACGATCCGATGAAAGATGTTCCATAGTTTGTATGTGAACTGATTTGATTAAACCAACTGTTTGTAGGTCCTGTCTAGTGAGTGTACCAACACAGTTCCCTTGTACCATACTGTGATTTGGTGGATCATTTATGGAACAGGAGGCTGAAGCACAGAGAAGTTGAGAAACTTCGCAAGGTAACCTTGGAATGATTGAGGGACCAGGTGGTGGTTGTGCACATGTCACCAAGTTCAAGGACCTGGGTTCAATCTCCTGGTCCCCACGTGCAGAGGGGAGCTTCATGAGCAGTGAAACAGTGCTGCGGATTAATCACTCTGCCTAGCTATCATATCACTCTATCTATTTTCCTATTCACTCTCAATGTCTCTATTCAAAGTAAATTTTAAAATACTATTTTTAAAAACGATGGAGTGACTGAGCCAGAAGCTGCAGTCAGTTCCCAGATGGAGGTGCTTTGCACTAGGGGTGGAGGGCAGGATGTGTGCAACAGGGGGAATAGCTTTTCAGACAGAGAGAGAGAGAGGCAGAGGGAAAGGTACTCCAGCATCTAAAGCTTCCCTTGGTGTGGTGGGGACTGGGCTTGAACCTGGGTCATGAGTATGACTAAGCAGCCACACTATCCCAGTGAGTCTGACACTTTTTTCTTTTTAACTTGGGTCACAGTCACCTCCTAGGGTTGTTGGGAGGAATAAAAGCAGGTAATCTATGATGTATGAGGCATGAGACTACTTCACACACAGAGATGCTGATGTCGTATAGAAGGAGCCAGCAAAGACCAATGCCCAAGTCAATCATCACCAATTAGCCAAAGTCCTTGATCTGCCCAAGCATAGGAAGGAGTCTCCAGGCTCAAAGTAGTGAGAAAGAAATTAGTTGTTCTGATACAGAAGAAGCAAGCAGAGACATTCCTTAGACTGTAGAAACACCACAGTTGCCCCCTAGAGCTGAAATGGAGAGGAAGGTTTATTATTCTAAGGTTTATTAATCCACATGATTTCTCTGAGAGAGAATGCCTTCATGTTACAGACTTTCTTCTTCCTTCCTTCCTTTTTTTTTTTTTTTTATTCATGAGAAAGATAGGAGGAGAGAAAGAAAGAACCAGATATCACTCTGGCACATGTGCTGCCGGGGATTGAACTCAGGACCTCATGCTTGAGAGTCCGATGCTTTATCCACTGTGTCACCTCCCTGACCACTTTTTTCTTTTTAATGATGTTTTATTTATTTATTTTTTACCAGAGCACTGTTTAGCTCTGGTTTATGGTGGTGTGGGGGTTTGAACCTGGGACTTTGGAGCCTCAGGAATGAGAGTCTCTTTGCAGAACCATTATGCTATCTACCCCCACCCCATGCTACAGACTTTCTAGAATGTTCACACCCATCTCTGAAAAATCTGAGGAATCTTATAATGCCAGTATAAAGGGATGAAACAGCTCTTTAGTGTTTTATTTGACATGATCAGATCAGCGGAATAACTGGGAGATTAACAGGAAGTTACTAAAATCTATTTGTTTCACTGCCTGAACCAAACTTTAAAAAAAAAAAAAAAAAAGCAAATCTGCAATATCTAGAATTCGGTTTTAGTAGCAAACCTTCCAACTGGAATCTATTCAATAAAAGGGGTGCCGAGAGTTGAACTTAGAGTGACTGTAGAAAGCAGAGGTGAACAGGACTCTCGGAAAGATGGGGTTGGAGATGGTTCGGGAGCAGAACCAGCAGAGTCACTGAGGACAAAGTTATTGACTAGAGTTTCCCCAGGGATGGTAGCAGCAGCAGCCCCAAATCTACTCATACTCATGGTTTGTGGGAAAATCCCAAAGAAAGCAAGTCTACATGGACAGATGGGGTAGACATCTGACACTTGCAAATTATTTCACCAGGAATAATGAGAAGGTCCATCAAATAATCCACTTTTGACCCTATCTTGTGAGGAGGGGACATGTTTGCATGGTGTTATTCCATCATGGCTTGAACCGGAAGTTCACTAGTTCTATTAACATAAAGATAATAATAAAAACATTCAGAAAGAAACACGGGCTACTGAAAATAAACAGCAACTGCCACTTTCACTCATGTTAAAAATAAATACACAGGGAGTCGGGCAGTAGCACAGCGGGTTAAGCGCATGTGGTGTGAAGCGCAAGGATTGGCAAGGATCCTGGTTCAAGCCCCCCGACTCTCCACCTGCAGGGGAGTCACTTCACAAGCAGGTCTGCAGGTGTCTATCTTTCTCTTCTCTCTGTCTCCCCCCCCCTCCATTTCTCTCTCTCCTATCCAACAACGACGACATCAATAATAACTGCAACAATAAAACAACAAGGGTAACTAAAGGAAATAAATAAATATTTTAAAAAGTCACTTAAATTTAAAAAATAAATAAATAAATAAATACACAAAAAGTTACCATGATGACACTATATCGCTGTGGGAGGGTAAACCGGTAGAAAGTCTGCGAAGTAATTTGTTAAACAGGTAAGGAAAAAATTAGTTTACACCTTTTGATTCAGTACCTTTTTTTTTTTTTTTTTTTTTTTTACCAGAGCACTGCTCAGCTCTGGTTTATGGTGGTGTGGGGGATTGAACCTGGGACTTGAGAGCCTCAGGCATGAAAGTCTCTTTACATACCATTATGCTATACCCCCACCGTGATTCAGTACCTTTAATTCTAGAAATCTAAGTGAGAAAAAGAATCAGCGATGTGGACAAAGCTGTGTACTAAGGATGTTTAGTGGTGGAAAACAGCTCATTTATATAGAACACTGAGTGTGTGGCCTTGTACACATCCCAGCACCATGTGGGAGTGCCTCAGCAATGGGAGAGCTCTGGTGTTGTGGTGTCTCTCCCGCTCTGAACACTGAGTGTGTGGCCTTGTCCACATCCCAGCACCATGTGGGAGTGCCTCAGCAATGGGAGAGCTCTGGTGCTGTGGTGTCTCTCCCGCTCTGAACTAAAAATGATGAAACACAGATGGCCGGGGGCCAGGCAGTGGCATGCCAGGTTAAGTGCACATAGTAAGAAGCCAAGCAAGGATCCTGGTTCAAGCCCCCAGCTCCCCACCTGCTGGGGGTGGGGGGGAGTCGCTTCATAAGCGGTGAAGCAGGTCTGCAGGTGTCTCTCTCTCTCCCCTCTCTATCTTCCCCCCCTTCTCTCTCAATTTCTCTCTGTCCTATTAAAAAAAAAAAATCGAAAGGCTGGCCACAGGGGCAGTGGATTTGTAGTGTAGGTACCAAGCCCCAGCGATAACACCAGAGGCAAAAAAAAAAAAAGGCAGTACACTTATAAAACCCACTGCTGCCCAAGACAAGCAACCAAGGATGTTTATTAAGGCATTTATGTTGACAAAAAAATACAGACTAAAAAGCAAAAGAATGGGGCAGAGGGTAGATAGCATGATGGTTATGCAAACAGACTCTCATGCCTGAGGCTCCAACGTCCCAGGTTCAACCCCCCTCATCATCATAAGCCAAAGCTGAATAGTGCTCTGGTAAAAATAAATAAATAAATAAAATAAAAATAAAGCAAAATAATGAGAATAAATCGTATAAATATTTAATTTTAAATGTATGCCATGTGTGTTCTATATAAAGCTCTATAGATACTAAAACATGTTTTTGGGAGTCGGGCGGTAGCGCAGCGGGTTAAGCGCAGGTGGCACAAAGCTCAAGGGCCGGCTTAAGGTTCCCAATTCGAGCCCCCGGCTCCCCACCTGCAGGGGAGTCGCTTCACAGGTGGTGAAGCAGGTCTGCAGGTGTCTGTCTTTCTCTCCCCCTCTGTCTTCCCCTCCTCTCTTCATTTCTCTCTGTTCTATCCAACAACAATGATGACATCAATAACAACAACAATAACTACAACAAGAATAAAAAATAACAAGGTCAACAAAAGGGAATAAATAAATTTAAAAAAAAAAACCAAAAAAAAAAAAAGGAAAGAAAGCAGGGGTGGGGAGATCAATTCACAGGCAGTGAAGCAGGTCTGCAGGTGTCTTTCTTTCCCCCCTCTAAGTCTGCCCCTCCTCTCTCCATTTCTCTCTGTACTATCCAACAACAACGACATCAATAACAACAACAATAACTACAATAACAATAAAAATAAGGCCAACAAAAGGGAATAAATAAATAAATATTAAAAAATAAAATGTGGGGAGTCGGGCTGTAGCGCAGCAGGTTAAGCGCAGGTGGCGCAAAGCACAAGGACCGGCGTCAGGATCCCGGTTCGAACCCCGGCTCCCCACCTGCAGGGCAGTCGCTTCACAAGCAGTGAAGCAGGTCTGCAGGTGTCGGTCTTTCTCTCCTCCTCTCTGTCTTCCCCTCCTCTCTCCATTTCTCTCTGTCCTATCCAACAACGACAACAACAATAATAACTACAACAATAAAACAACAAGGGCAACAAAAGGGAATAAATAAAATAAATATTAAAAAATAAAATAAAATGTGTTTTTAAGGAATGTTTAATGATGAGAATATCTCTAGTTTATTGAGTGATATGCAAAATTGCATATCCATCAGATTTATTTTTGTACAACTTTGTATATACATATATGTCTACCCTGGAAAATACAAAGACAATAATTAGAAAGAAATGAAAACAAGTTAAAAATTATTTGTTGATCCCCCAATAAAGAAACAAAAATACTTTCTGAAATTGTTGCTGCTGTTTCTTCTTTGCTTCCATGCACAGCTGCCAAGTTTCTTTAATGATCATACTATGTTTTCTTTTTTTTTCACTAGAGCCCTGCTCAGCTCTGGCTTAAAGTGGTGCAGGGGATTAAACCTGGGACTTTGGAGCCTTAGACATGAAAGTCTGTTTGTATAACCATTATGCTACCAACCCTGCCTTCATATTATGTTTAAACAATAACATTTATATTCAAAGAACAAGATCTGGGTTCCTCAGTTATGCCATAGCCAGTGGTGAACAGACCTAGGCCAGGCCTTCAAGAAGCTCCTAGTCTATAGGAGAAAAGACCAAACAGGAAGTTACACTGCAGAGTATGACTTTTTCTTCCCCTGGAAGTGTTTGAAGACTTGGGAGGAAAGAGGAACCTGTGTTTTGGTTGCTGAGGATTTAGGCTCTGAGCTGAATAGAGTAGCTATTGTGAAAGTGTATTGTGCAAAAAGAGAATGGGGCTTTTTGTGAAGGAAGGTGAAACAAGGGTGTGGGGTGGGAACTGAGAGGCTGGAGCAGGTGGGGCAGACCTGTTCTCTGTAGAGGGACTGTGGGCAAGAGGCCCTGAAAGCCCCCCTAAGTTATCCTCCCCAACCTACACCTGGGTTGCAGTGTCTGGGCCACTGCAGCAGCCCAGTGAATGCTCACCACCCATAAGGATAAGTGAAGGGGTGGTGGCACCGCTATATACAAGATGCTGGGTATTGTACAGCAAATCCTAACAAAGGGACTTTTCAAAGTTAACCCAATTACCAAATAATGTGATGATAACAATAACTATCCATTGTCTTCTTGAACCCTAAGACAGCAGGAACCTCACATTTCCACCATAGAGCCTATATTTTCCCCAGTCCTGGAACCTTAGGGTGGAGCACACTTTCCTGCATGCTTCTCTCAGTTCATATCAAATAATATTGCATCCGCCGATCACAACCTAATCAACGCAACGAGTGCCACCCCAGCATGCTTCACTTCAGACTGTGTCTGGAGACTTCAGGTGTGGAATGACAACCCTTCAGCTTCATTACTCTGGTGAAACTCTAATTCTATTCCAGGTGGTTCACTTCCTAACAAAGTCCCAAAACCTAGATATAGACCAGGTCCCCTGAGATAGAACATATGTTCACACGTATCCATAAACTAGGGCAAAATATATACCTGAAAGCAGAAGTACACAATAGTCTGCAGTGAGTGCTCCCCAACACTTCATCTGCACTATTCCAGCCTGTGGTCCATAACTGTTCAACAACTTGTTTGGCTTTGTATGTTAACTCTCTTTTCAGCCACCAGGTTCCAGATGCCAGCATAATACCGACCAGACTTCCTTGGACAGAGGACCCCACCAATGTGTCCTGGAACTCCCCAGAGACCCACCCTACTAGGGAGAGAGAGGCAGACTGGGAGTGTGGACCGACCAGTCAACGCCCATGTTCAGTGGGGAAGCAATTACAGAAGCCAGACCTTCCACCTTCTGCAACCCACAGTGACCTTGAGTCCATGCTCCCAGAGGGATAGAGAATGGGAAAGCTATCGGGGGAGGGGATGGGATATAGAGATCTGGTGGTAGGAATTGTGTGGAGTTGTACCCCTCCCATCCTACAGTTTTGTTAATGTCTCCTTTTTTAAATAAATAAATAAATAGAATAAGTGAAGGGGGCAACATGGTGGCTCACCAAATTAAGCACTGCTCCAGAAACCCTGCTGGAGCCCCCGCCTCCATCTGCAGGGAGGAAACTTCATGAGTCATGAAGCAGGACTGCAGGTGTCTCTCTTTCTGCCTCCTATATTTTTTAAACTCTCCCCCTCCTCTCTCAATTTCTATTTGTTGTGTCAAATAAAGTAAATAAAATAAGGGAGCCGGGTGGTGGCACAGTGGGTTAAGTGCACACGACACAAAGCACAAGGACCAGCATAAGGAGCCCAGTTCGAGCCCCCAGCTCTTCACCTGCAGACCTGCTTCACCACCTGTGAAGCGACTCCCCTGCAGGTGTCTGTCTTTCTCTCCCCCTCTCTGTCTTCCCCTCCTCTCTCCATTTCTCTCTGTCCTATCCAACAACTATGACAACAATAACAACTACAACAATGATAAGCAACAAAATGGGAAAAATATCCTCCAGGAGCAGTGGATTCGTAGTGCAGGCACTGAGCCCCAGCGATAACTCTGGAGGCAGACATAAATAAATAAAGTAAATAAAATAAAAAATAAGGGAAAAATGGTCACTGGGAACTGTGGATTCATTGTGCAGGCATTGAACCCCGGCAATAACCCTGATGGCAATAAGTAAGTAAATAAATAAATATAATAAGAATAAGTGAAAGAATGAGCCTGCAACAATCGGGGACACTCTCCTGAATTTCCTTTAAGGCCTTAATTGAATGTGTTACCTGAAATAGAAAGACTGCATTGTGAAGCCATGATGATGAGCAAATCAGAAGAGGAACTTTCAGTTTTCTCCAGCAGGGCAAGGCACATGTGCCTGCCTGCGTGCATGTGTGTATGTCTGCGTTAGCATCAGGGTTCAAGTTTGAATGTGGCATTGAGAAAGTTGTATGAGGTCTTGGCTATGGCGATTTCCCAGCTGTGATCCTGACCAGTAAGTCACTGTGCAGGAACTCAGTTGTTAATGTTAGTACTATATCCTGCAACAGCCCAAATCCAACAGCCCAACCTGCTAAGTGGGATAGGTGAGGGGTACTGCAGGGAAAAGGCTTTGCTGTGTTGAATCTTCACACTTCTGTATCGTTTTATGGCCTCTCCCTTTGCCTTTATTCTTCATTCATCAACAAACATTAATGGAGAGGTTGGAAGATAGCTCACCTGGGAGAACACACACTTTGCCACAGCTGGATTTGATCCCCCGCCCACCACACAGGGCCACCTGTCTGGGGGAAGCTTCATAAGTTAAGTTGTGGAACAGTGCTGTGGTGTCTCTCATTGCTCTGTCTTTCTCTCTCTTTATCCAAACAAGCAAGCAAACACAGAGTCCACTGGGAGTGGAGTCCCAGTGATAACCCCGGTGCTAAAATAAAAAACTAAAAGCAAAAAAAAAAAAATCTATGGGGAACCCAGTGTGTCTGCCACCCTCAAGAATGTCTAAGGAAACTAAGCATGGTGACAGATATGAGTAGCCATGGCTTACACAGGCATGGGAGATGGGTACCCAGCTCTCCTCTTTGGGATGCCTTCTTAGGAGAGACTTGAGAAGAGCTCCAGTGGAGCAATTGGTTGGCGCCCCGTACTTATACAGGAGACTTGAAAGAAAACCAGGAACCTGTGAACAAAGCAAAAGGGACAGAATTTGGAGCACTGCAGAATTCGGGAACTGCCTTTACTTCACTTCCCAGAGTCCCCATATTCTGACCTCTAGAACCCTGCCTCACAGCTGAGCAAGAACATGCATGCTCAGTAATTAGCATGGCACCTAGTCTAGAGATACTGAAAAAGGCTAATTCTTTGCCCCCCTTAGTATTAAAATCTCTTTCTGTTGACAGGCTGTTCTTTCCTCCAGTTCTTGAGGTTTTTTTTTTTTTTTTTTTTTTTTTGCCTCCAGGGTTGTGGCTGGGGCTCTATGAATCCACTGCTCCTGGAGGCTATTTTTAAAAATGTTATATTTAATTTCTTTATTCCCTTTTATTGCCCTTGTTGTTTTGTTATAGTTATTATTGCTGTTGTTACTGACGTCGTCCTTGTTGGACAGGACAGAGAGAAATGGAGAGAGGAGGGGAAGACAGAGAGAAAGACAGACACCTGCAGACCTGCTTCACCACCTGTGAAGCGACTCCCCTGCAGGTGGGGAGCCCGGGGCTCGAACTGGGATCCTTAGACGAGTCTTTGCACTTGGCGCCACGTGTGCTTAACCCACTGAGTTACCGCCCGACTCCCAAGTTCTTGGAGTTTTATTATACGACTATTGGCTTAGGCAGTAAGTTAGAATATTTTCCAGGATCGACAAAATACTTTTTTTAAAGTGGAATCATACTACTCAGCTGTAATAAATGGTGACTTCACCGTTTTCAGCCAATCTTGGATGGACCTTGAAAAATTCATGTTAAGTGAAATAAGTCAGAAACAGAAGGATGAATATGGGATGATCTCACTCTCAGGCAGAAGTTGAAAAACATGATCAGAAGGAAAAAAAAACAAACAAAAAACACAAGTAGAACCTGAAATGGAATTGGCGTATTGCACCAAAGTAAAAGACTCTGGGGTGAAGGTGGGTGGGTGGGGAGGTCCAAGAAGGATGACAGAGGACCTAGTGGGGGTTGTATTGTTATATGGGAAACTGGGGAATGTTATGCATGTATAAACTATTGTATTTACTGTTGAATGTAAAACATTAATTCCCCAATAAAGAAAAAAAAAGTAGAATCATATTTTAAGTCACAAAGAAAACAATTCTAGTGGTCCGGGAGGTGGCACAGTGGATAATGCATTGGGAGTCTCAACCAAGAGGTCCCGAGTTAAGTCCCCGGCAGCACACGTCTCACAGTGATGTCTGGTTCTTTCTCTCTCTCTTTCTATTTTCATCATGAATAAATAAGTTCTGGAAAAAAAAAAAAGAAAGACCCCCACACCTATGGACATCTAATCTTTGACAAAGGGGCCCAGACTATTAAATGGGGAAAGCAGAGTCTCTTCAACAAATGGTGTTGGAAAAAATGGGTTGAAACATGCAGAAGAATGAAACTGAACCACTGTATTTCACCAAATACAAAAGTAAATTCCAAGTGGATCAAGGACTTGGATGTTAGACCACAAACTATCAGATACTTAGAAGAAAATATTGGCAGAACTCTTTTCCACATAAATTTTAAAGACATCTTCAATGAAATGAATCCAATTACAAAGAAGACTAAGGCAAGTATAAACCTATGGGACTACATCCAATTAAAAAGCTTCTTCACAGCAAAAGAAACCACTACCCAAACCGAGACCACTCACAGACTGGGAGATCTTTAAATGCCATACATCAGACAAGTTTAATAACCAACATATACAAAGAGCTTGCCAAACTCAACAACAAGACAACAAATAACCCCATTCAAAAATGGGGGAAGGACATGGAGACAATATTCACCACAGAAGAGATCCAAAAGGCCGAGAAACACATGAGAAAATGCTCCAAGTCTCTGATTGTCAGAGAAATGCAAATAAAGACAACAATGAGATACCACTTCACTCCTGTGAAAATGTCATACATCAGAAAAGGTAACAGCAGCAAATGCTGGAGAGGGTGTGGGGTCAAAGAAACCCTCCTGCACTGCTGGTGGGAATGTCCATTGGTCCAACCTCTGTGGAGAACAGTCTGGAGAACTCTCAGAAGGCTAGAAATGGACCTACCCTACGACCCTGCAATTCCTCTCCTGGGGATAGATCCTAAGGAACCCAACACATCCATCCAAAAAGATCTGTGTACACATATATTCTTGACAACACAACTTGTAATAGCCAAAACCTGGAAGCAACCCAGGTGTCCAACAACAGGTGAGTAGCTGAGCAAGTTGTGGTATATATACACAATGGAATACTACTCAGCTATAAAAAATGGTGACTTCACCGTTTTCAGCCGATCTTGGATGGACCTTGAAAAATTCATGTTAAGTGAAATAAGTCAGAAACAGAAGGATGAATATGGGATGATCTCACTCTCAAGACAGAAGTTGAAAAAAAAGATCAGAAAGGGACCGGGTGGTGGCGCACCTGGTTGAGCGCACGTTACAGTGTTCAAGGACCCGGGTTTGAGCCCCCGGTCCCCGAACTGCCCCTGCGGCTCCAGACAGACTATGACCCACATAGTCAACGACTGCCACCTCTCCAGATTCAAAGGAGGTCTCGAAACTTTACATCAGGCTCAACCTGATGCTGTTGACTGGCTACAGAAGAAGGGCAAACGCTAGAAGAAGAAGTGAACACAGTGTGAAGCTCAAGGACCTGTGCAAGGTTACCCACCTGCAGGGGGGTCACTTCACAAATGGTGAAGCAGGTCAATGAGTTAAGTGCATGTGGCACAAAGCGCAAGGACCCGCATTAGGATCCAGGTTCAAGCCCCGCTCCCCACCTGCAAGGGAGTTGCTTCACAGGCGGTGAAGCAGGTCTGCAGGTGTCTATCTTTCTTTCCTCCTCTCTGTCTTCCCCTCCTCTCGCAATTTCTTTCTGTCCTATCCAACAACAACAATGAAAAGATGGCCACCAGGAGCAGTGGATACATGGTGCAGGTACCAAGCCCCAGTGATAACCCTGGAAGCAAAACAAAACAAAAAAAAAACAAATAAAAAACAAGATCTCAATGGCACAGTGAGAAAATGTAATGGAGAAAAAAGCAACAGCTCACAATTCAAGGTGAAATAGTAATTATGACAATAGAAATAGAGAGATTGAGGGAGTCAGGCAGTGGGCTAAGCTCACTTGGCGCGAAGCGCAAGGACTGGTGTAAGCATTCTGGTTCGTGCCCTCCTCCTCCCCACCTGCAGGAGAATCGCTTCACAGGTAGTGAAGCAGATTTCAGGTGTCTTTCTCTCCCCTCGCTGTCTTCCCCTCCTCTCTCCACTTCTCTCTGTCCTATCTAACAAAGATGTAATAACTACAACAACAATAAAAAACAATAAGGGCAACAAAAGGGAAAATAAAGAAGTATAATTTTTTTTTAATTCTGTCAAAAAAAGAAAAGAAATAGAGAGACTGAAAAGAAAGAGATGCCCCGGCAGTGGAGCACCTGGGAGAGAGCACAGGCTAACGCTAGAGGACATGAGTTTAAGCCCCCTGGGTCCCACCTAAAGCAGTGGGAAAGCTTTAGGACTGATAGAGCAATGTTGCAAGTATCTCTCTTTCTCCCCATCTCTGTCCTTCTGTATTACTGTCTCTATCAAAAAGGAAGGAAAACCAAAACAAGTACAAGTAACTGTCTTTATTTATTTATTTATTTATTTATTTATTGGCCTCCAGGGTTATTGCCAGAGCTCGGTGCCTGCACCACGAATCCACTGTTCCTGGAGACCTTTTTTTCCCCTTTTGTCACCCTTGTTGTTTTATCATTGTTGTGGTTATTATTATTGTTGTTGCCGTCGTTGGATAGGACAGAGAGAAATGGAGAGAGGAGGGAAAGAATGAGGGGGAGAGAAATATAGACACCTGCATACCTGCTCCACCGCCTGTGGAGCGAGTCCCCTGCAGGTGGTAAACCGGGGGCTCGAACCGGGATCTTTAATACGGTCCTTGTGCCTCGCAACACATGCGCTTAATCCTCTGTGCTACCACCTGACTCCCTATTTTATTTATTTTCTTTGCCTCCAGGATTATTGCTGGTGTTTGGTGCCTGCACTACAAATCCACTGTTCTTGGCCGCCATTTTTTTTTCTCGTTGTTGGGATAGGACAGAGAGAAATTGAGAGAGAAGGGGAAGACAGAGAGGGGGAGAGAAAGACACCTGCAGGTCTGCTTCACTGCTTGTGAAGTGACTCCTCTGCAGGTGGGGAGCTGGGGGCTCTAACCGGCATCCTTGCACCACTCCTAGGCTTTGTACTATGTGTGCTTAACCTGGTGTACTACCGCCCGACCCCCAGGTTACAATTTTTTAAAATTAATTAATTTTAATATTTATTTATTCATACCCTTTTGTTGCCTTTGTTTTATTGTTGTAGTTATTATTGTTGTTTCAATATCGTTGTTGTTGGATAGGACAGAGAGAAATGGAGAGAGGAGGGGAAGACAGAGAGGGGGAGAGAAAGACAGACACCTACAGACCTGCTTCACTCCTTGTGAAGTGACCCTGCTGCAGGTGGGGAGCTGGGGGCTGGAACCAGCATCCTCCCGCCACTCCTAGGTTTTGTACTATGTGTGCTTAACCTGGTGTGCTACTGCCTGATCCCCAGGTTATAATTTTTAATTAATTATTTTTTAAAAAAGATTTTATTTATTTATTAATGAGAAACATAGAAGGAGAAACAAATAGCCAAATATCACTCTGGTACATGTGTTGCCGGAGACTGAACTCAGGACCTCATGCTTAAGAGTCTAATGCTTTATCCACTGGGCCACCTCCAGGAGCACTATTTATTTATTTTTAATATTTATTTATTTATACCCTTTTGTTGCCCTTGTTGTTTTATTGTTGTGGTTATTACTGTTGTTGTTATTGATATCGTTGTTGTTGAATAGGACAGAGAGAAATGGAGAGAGGAGGGGAAGACACAGAGGGGGATAAAAAGATAGACACCTGCAGACCTGCTTCACTGCTTGTGAAGTGACTCCCTGGCAGGTGGGGAGCCAGGGACTTGAACCAGTTTCCTTATGCTGGTCCTTGCGCTTTGCACCACCTGCACTTAACACATCATACCCATGCAAGCTCTAATTTGAAGGGACATATGCACTCCTAAGTTTATAGCTGCAGTATTCACAATAGCCAAAAAGTGGAAGCATCCTAAATGTCCATCAAAAGATGACTGGATAAGGAAGTTATGGGATATATACTCCATAGAATATTACTTTGCAATCAAAAAAGATGATATTTTATCCTTTGGGACAAAAATGGATGGAACTGGAGGTGATTATGCTGTCAAAATAAGTAAGCAGATGAAAGACAACTACCAGGTGGTTTCATGCTTATGTGGAATCTAGAGATCTGACACCAAGCAAACAAGCAGAAGAGACAGATTGCTTCTAACACTTTGTGAGAACTGTGGTGCTTATATTTGTGAGGCGGGAGGGTGGGATACAGAACTTTGGTGGTGGGTGTGGTGTAGAAGTGCTTATAAATTTTTAAAAAATGGGAAAAATTTAAAAAAAGGAAAAAGAGAGAAAAAAAGAGAAAAGGGGTGGGAGCTAGAGTATAACTGCTCATATATGAGGACCCAGCTTGACAAAAAACAAACAAAAACAACTAGAAAGGATTCTATAAAATGGGTGTTAAATCTGAAAACATCAACAAAAACTAAACTTTTAGGGTATCAGTTAGAAAGTTTCTGTGTTTAAAAGAGTCAGGAGGAGAAATACTGCCCAGCTCTGCAGCCTCTGCCACAAGCCCCGGGCAGCTCTCTACAGACTGCCCTGCTCCCCTCCCAGTGCTCTGCACCGTCTGACACAACATATGCTGAATCGCTCACTTGTTTCCTGTCCCATCTTCTCTCCTCACCAGAATATGAACTTCCCGAGGAGAGAGAATTTTGTTTTGATTTTTAATTACACTTTTTATTTTGAGATAATTGTTCTTTTTAAATTAAACATTTTATTTTGAGAAAACTGCATTTCTAGTTGCTTTCTCCCTCTGCACAGAACTGGGCCTGGCACAACATGTACCACAGTAACATTCTGGATTCTCTCTTAGCTTTCTCTGCCTCGTGGGAAACTCTTCCATATGTAGTGAATGAAATACATCTTTTTTTTTAAGTCTTCTTTTCTCAAAGGTGGTACTTCATTGCATGTTAAACTAGTATGCATAGATAGCATTATCTCATTGTTAACTACCTATTTGAATTCTACTGAAAAAACTATTATTTGCACTAAGATCATACATTTTTTAATGATATAATTTTCTTTTTAAATATATACATATATATTTATTACTGGATAGAGACAGAGAAGTTGAGAGGGGAGGGGAGTAGAGAGTGAAAGAGACAGAGAGACACTTGCAGCACTGCTTCATCACTCATAAAGCTTTCCCCCTGCAAGTGGGGACTTGGGACTTGAAAATAACAGGCGTTTCAATGAATACTAGTTAAAATGACTAAATGGACTGAGTTTAACAAATGTATCAAGAACCTGTTCTTAAAATTTTTGTGTCTAGATGGTTTACGGGGGAAAGGTATTCTAAAGTTTAAATGCATAGGTAACCCCAAACTACACAAATTAAGGCAGAAAATAGCATTTTTAAAACTTTTTTTATATTTATTTATTTTCCCTTTTGTTGCCCTTATTTTTTTTATTGTTGTTGTAGTTATTACTGCTGTTGTTATTGATGTCATCGTTGTTGGATAGGACAGAGAGAAATTGCAAGAAGAGGGGAAGAGAAAGAGAAACACCTGCAGACCTGCTTCACCGCCTGTGAAGCAATTCCATTGCAGGTGGGGAACCAGGGGCTCGAACCAGGATCCTTATGCCACTCCTTGCGCTTCGTGCCATGTGCGCTTAACCCACTGCGCCACCGCCCGACTCCCGAAAATAGCATTTCTTTCTTGCTCTCCCCCTTCTCTCTCTCCCTTACGAGACAGAAATGGCAGCGAGAAATGGAGTGAATGAAACTGAAGCTCCCCTCAGTGCAGTGGTGGGTAGGCTCGAACCTGGGTCCAGCACATGGAAAAGTAGCATACTATTCAAGTGTATTATTTCACTGACTTGAAAACAGCATTTTTTTTTACATGAGGAAAACTGTTTTTCTTGTTTGTTTTTCTACAGGCTATCAGAGAATACCTGAATGTGGACAGACTTGCCTGATGCAAAGATTGATATAATGACTGAAATGTCAAATTAATTTACAGGCTTAGTATAAATCTGAATGTGATTTGTTTTTAAAGAGTTACAATAATGTTATAAAATTAATTTGGCAGAATGTACAATTGAAATCTAAAGGAAACTTTTTTTTTTTTTTTTGTTAGCAGATCCCTGCTCAGCTCTGGTTTATGATGGTGTGGGGGACTGAACCTAGGACTCTGGAAGCTCAGGCATGACACTCTCTTTGCATAACCATTATGCTGTCTACTTCCACCCATATTTTTGTTTTTGTTTTCAAAGAAGCTTTTCTAAAATAAGACCAAGGATGGGGACTGGGAGTACACAATTTACTGTGTGCAAGTCCCTGGGTCAAGTCTCTGGCACCACATGGGAGCAAAGGGGAAATGTCCTGAATGGCGTCCGGTGCTATGATGTCTCTTCACTCTCTGTGTCTCACCCTTGACCTGGATAAAAGAAAAAACAGGAGTCCCTGTGAGCAGTGCAATAGCACAGGCACAAAGCCCTAGAGCAATCCTGGCAGAGAGAGGGGGAGAGAGAGAGAGAGAGAGAGAGAGAGACAAAGAGAGAGAGAGAGAGAATGAGAATTAATATGATAGGAGCCTGTGGTGGTGCACTTGGCTAAGCAAGCACATTAAAATGTGCAAGGATCCAAGTTCAAGCCCCTGGTCCCCACCTGCAGGGGAAAGCTTCATGAGTGCTGAAGCAGGGCTGCAGGTGTCTCTCTGTCTCTCACTCTCTGTCCCCCTCCCCTCTCAATTTCTCTGTCTCTATTCAATAATAAATAAATATATTTATTTAATATTTATTTATTATTTATTCCCTTTTGTTGCCCTTGTTGTTTTACTGTTTTTGTTGTTGTTGGATAGGACAGAGAGAAATGGAGAGAGGAGGGGAAGACGGAGGGGGAGAGAAAGACACCTGCAGAGCTGCTTCACCGCTTGTGAAGCAATTCCCCTGCAGGTGGGGAGCCAGGGGCTGGAAATACATATATATATTTTAAAAGGAAATTATATTATTAAAACTTGTGTGATCTTGGGGAGAATACAGGTCCAAGAAGGATGAAAAATGACATAGTGGGGGTTGTATTGTTAAATGGGAAACTGGGGAATGTTATGCATGTACAAACTATTGTATTTACTGTTGAATGTAAAACATTAATTCCCCAATAAAGAAATAAATTTTAAAAAATAAAAAATAAAAATAAATAAATAAAGCTTGTATGATCTTAGTACAAAATACAGCTTTTCCAATAGAATTCAAATAGGTAGTTAACAATGAGGTAGTGCTATACACACTAGTTTAACATGCAATAAAGTACCACCTTTGAGAAAAGAAGACTTAAAAAAGAGATGTATTTCATTTCCTATGGAAGAGATTCACAGGAAGCAGAGAAAGCTGAGAGAGAATCCAGAATGTTGCTCTGGCACATGTTGTGCCAGGGGTCAGACCAGGAACTTTAGGCTTTGAAGTCTGCTGCTCTACCACCGGACTATTTTCCCAACTTCTAGTTTTATTATTTTATTTACTTACTGTTTTTACTAGAGCACTACTCAGCTCTGGCTTATATTGGCAGTGAGGGTAGGAGGATGAACCTGGGGCTTCTGAAGCTGCAGAGACTCTGCAAGTAACCATTATGCTGTTTCCCCGCCTCCTCACTTCTCGCCCCTTAAAGGTTTATTTACTGGGTTGGCAAAAGAGCTCAGCTGGGTTATTTTATTTATTTATTTATTTATTTATTTATTTATTTATCAGCTGGGTTATTAATGAGAGAGGGGAGCATGAAACAAAACCAACCAGTGTGCCACTCTGGCATATGCAAAAGAACCCCATGCTTGAGAGTGCTACTTGACTTGACCTCCCAGGCTTCCCTCCACCCTCCCACTCCCATCCCCTGCCCCTTTTTTATTTTATTTTTTATTAGATTTTTTAAAATTTATTTATTTATTCATGGGAAAGATAGAAGGAGAGAAAGAACCAGACATCACTCTGGTACATGTGCTGCCGGGGATCGAACTCAGGACCTCATGGTTGAGAATCCAATGCTTTATCCACTGCACCACCTCCCGGACCACCCCCTGCCCCTTTTAACAGCTCAATTTTGATTAATGGTGGTGATGGGTTTTGTGGGAGCTGGAGAGAGGACCCTAGCTGCTTGCTTGCTTATTTATTTATTTACACCAGAGCACTGCTCAACTCTGGCTTACTGGTGGTGTGGAGGAGTGAACTTGGCACTTTAGAGCCTCAGGAATAAGAGTCTCGTGCATAACCATTACGCTATCTATCCCACCCATAGTGGATTTGTAAAAAATATTTATTTTTTATTTTCCCTTTTGTTGCCCTTGTTGTTTTATTGTTGTGGTTATTATTGGTGTCGTTGTTGGACAGAACAGAGAGAAATGGAGAGAGGAGGGGCAGAGAAAGAGAGATAACTGCAGACCTACTTCACTGCCTGTGAAGTGACTCCCCTGTAGGTGGGGAGCTGGGGGCTTGAATCAAGATCCTTACGCCCATCCTTGCGCTTGGCACCACATGCGCTACCACCCAACTCCCCCATAATGGATTTTGAGTATGGCATCTTGGGAATGGTGGTCTCTTTTCATTATACTATCACCCCAGCCCAAAAAAGTTAGTTTAAAATTTAGTTTGGGCTGTCAATTTCAGGGGGGAAATTATATTTTCATTTCATACAGTGCAAGAAAACTCTACCTGAACATTAATAAAGACTGAGCCATAAAAATGTTATAAGAAAGACATGTTGAGCCAGACAGTGGCACATCTGGTTGAGCACACATTTTACAATGTGCAAGGACCTGGGCCTAACCCCTAGGTCCCCACATGTAGGAGGGAAAGTTTTGCGAGCAATGAAGCAGTGCTGCATGTGTCTTATTTTCTCTCTCCATCTCTATCTTTCCCTTCCCTCTAGATCTTTCTCTATACAATAAATACTTTTTAAATGTTATAAGACAAAGAAAATAGAAACTGTCAAACACATGAAAAAAAATGATTTTCTAAATTTAGAACAGCTGGAGAAAGAACATTTTTGGTGCAGTAAATAAGTCAAAGTTTATCATGCTAAGAAGATAGAAGTCGAGGTGGTCTGGGAGGTGGCAAAGTGATAAAGCTTTTGACTCTCAAGCATGAGGTCCTGAGTTCGATCGCTGGCAGCACATGTGCCAGAGTGATGTCTGGTTCTTTCTCTCTCTTCCTATCTTTCTAATAAATAAATAAAATCTTTAAAAAAAAGAAGAAAAGTTGAGTGGGGGTAGATAGCATTATGGTTATGCTTTCCGTCATGTGCACTTAACCTGCTGCACCACTGACGCCCGGCTCCCTGCATTATGGTTATGCTAACAGACTCTCATGCCTTCGGCTCTGAAGTCCCAGGTTTAATCTCTTGCACCACTATAAGCCAGAGCTAAGCAGTGCTTTGGAAAACAAAACAGAACACACACACAGAGAAAGAAAGTAAATGAAAGTTATCTTGTGATCCAGCAGGTGCCTTAGTGGCTAAAGCATTGGACTCTCAAACATGTCTCCAGTTCCATACCCAGCAGCACATGTACCACTAGAGGGATGTCTGGTTCTTTCTCCCTCTCCTCCCATCTTTCTCATTAATAAATTAAAAAATTTAAGAAAGTTATCTTCAAGATATACTATCTTCAAGATATACTTTTAAATGAAGAAAACAAGTTGCAGTTAATATATATTCACATAAAGAAGAAAAATGTACAAGAAATTCAACTATGTAGTGTTATGACTTTGAGATGTTCAAATGCCCAGAAAGTGTCCAGGAGGGCTGTGCACACAGTGCAGCTGATGGTGGAGTCACAGAGAAGAGGGTAGGTGAAGGGGACATTGCCTGGTTTGACGTGTATACATTTAAATTTCATCTAAGAACATACTCATGTATCACCTGTATAATTTTAAAAGAAAAGGGATGACAACATAAAGGTAGACTACACTAAATACATAAGACCCATGCTTTTCATTATAAAGCTTATATGAATGATTCCAACTGCAATGGTAAATGGTAAAAATATTCCATGAGTCAGGTCACTAAAGAGAAAATACCACCAGGACAAAACAAAGCTCCAACTCAGAGTCATTCAAATAAAGCCAAAGTGGAAGCTAGCACTGAGAGTTAGGATTCACGCTTCCTCCTGGGCTATAGAACCAGCCTGGGGGTAGTCACAGTAGGGTGGGGGACAGGACAGCAGCAGAAGGGGGCTCAGGTTGTAAGCCACCGAACTGCATGTGAGATTGCTTGGTGTGCCTCAGTAGTCTCAGTCTGGACGTCAGTGAGTACGCATGCATGCGTGTGCCCAAGTGCCCTGTGATGGAAGGGCACTGCGTCCAGGACTGGGTCCTGCCTGGACCCTGAGCTGCCAGGATAGATTCTATCTGCCTTCTATCCTGAATTAGAATAAACACGTGGATTTGAAAATGAGTGAATGGAGGGTGGGGGTAGATAGCATAAAGATGATGCAAAGAGACTCTCATACCTGAGGTTCCAAAGTCCCAGGTTCAGTCCCTTGCACCACCATAAGCAGAGCTGAACAGTGCTCTGGTTAAAAAAAAAAAAAAAGTAGAAGTTTTGTGATGATGTACATGGCCCAGAAGATAGCATAATAGCTAGAGTACTGAATTTACAAGCATGATTCCTAGCAAGTTTGCTCCCTAGCACCACATATGTCAGAATGATGCTCTGGCTTTCTTTCTCTGTTATTAATACATCTTTTCTTTTAAAAGCACCTATAGTTGAATTTTAAAAGGCTTTTATTTTTTAATATTTTAATTATTTTAATGAGAGAGAGATACAGAGGGGAGAGAAGAAGGAGGAGGAAGAGGAGGAAACCAGAGCACTGATTATGGAACTTTTGTGATGTCTTCATTATGCTTCTATGCTATAGGAGCTTAATTATGATTCCTATCAAGTAGCCTATGATAAAATTGGATTTCTTTAAAAAATTTTTTATTATCTTTATTTATTTGTTATATAGAGACAGTCAAAAATTGAGAAGGGGACCCAACACACCTATACAAAAATATCTGTGTACACATATGTTCTTGGCAGCACAATTTGTAATAGCCAAAACCTAGAAGAAACCCAGGTGTCCAACAACAGATGAGTGGCTGAGCAAGTTGTGGTATATATACACAATGGACTACTACTCGGCTATAAAAAATGGTGACTTCACCGTTTTTAGCCAATCTTGAATGGACCTTGAAAAATTCATGTTAAATGAAATAAGTCAGAAACAGAATGAATATGGGCTGATCTCACTCTCAGGCAGAAGTTGAAAAATAAGATCAGAAAAGAAAACACAAGTAGAACCTGAACTGGAATTGGCGTATTGCACCAAAGAAAGAGACTCTGGGGTAGGTGGGTGGGGAGAATACAGGTCCAAGAAGGATGACAGAGGACCTAGTAGGGGTTGTATTGTTATATGGGAAACTGGGAAATGTTATGCATGTACAAACTATTGTATTTATTGTCAAATGTAAAACATTAATTCCCCAATAAAGAAATTTAAAAAAAAAGTCCCAGGTTCAATCTCACTATAAGCCAGAGTTAAACAGTGCTCTGGCTAAAAAAAAAAAAATTAAGAAGGGGGAGATAGAGAGGGAAAGAGACAGAGAGACACCTACAGACCTGCTTCACCACTTGTGAAGCTTTCCCCCTGGGGCCTTGAACCTGGGCTCTGTGCACTGTAGTGTGTGCACTCAACCAGGTGTGCCACTGCCGGCCTCAAAATTGGATTTTTTTTTGCCTCCAGGGTTATTGCTGGGGCTTGGTGCCTGCACTATGAATCCACTGCTCCTGGAGGCCATTTATCCCATTTTGTTGCCCTTGTTGTTACCCTTGTTGTCATTATTATTATCATTGTCATTGCTGTTGTTGCTGTTGGATAGGACAGAGAGAAATCAAGAGACGAGGGGAGACAGAGAGGGGGAGAGAAAGACACCTGCAGACCTGTTTCACCGCTTGTGAAGCGACTCCCCTGCAGGTGGGGAGCTGGGGGCTTGAACTGGGATCCTTATCCTGGTCCTTGTGCTTTGCGCCATGTGCGCTTAACCCGCTTAACCCAAGATTGTATTTCTTATAGGTAGTTTTGCTGAATGTGACAATTTCTAAGAATCTATCAGGGGTGTGAAGAGAGAGGTTGCTGTATTTTACCCAGTGCCCTCACACCATTGTCCTTTTCTGGGGACTTACTGCAGGTGTATGGGGCTTTCAGGTGTCCTGGAGCTGGGAGGAAACCCTGGGGAGGAGTGGGCAGAGCTGAGGAAGACAGGGGTCTTCAAGTCCCTTCTAGTTTTCTGAGTAGAGGGCTGTGGGGACAAGAACCTTTCCTTTTGCTGTCCAGTCCCCTAGTTACTGTTCACAGTGTGCCTGCCATGGGACTGCTTTGTGACTAGAGGTTGCACGGCTTCCTTTTTCTGAACAACCTGGGTCTAAACCTCAGTTCCCCGTACTCCTTCTTGTCACAGGAAAGTAACGGAAGCTTCCTGAATCCAGTTTTCCCATCCTATCTTGAAGACAGGAACATGGCTCCCTGCACAGCACGTGCAGAGAGCTCTGTGAGCGGTAGGCACTTAGCAGGGGGCCAGGTACAGCAAAGGCTTTGTGAGCAGAAGGTAATTAGTATATCATTCTCTTTATTTATTTTTTAATTTTTTTTTAACCAGAGCACTGTTCAGCTCTGGCTTATGGTGGTGCGGGGGATTGAGCCTGGGACTTTGGAGCCTCAGGCATGAGTCTGTTTGCATATTATGCTATCTATCCTCCGCCCAGCATATCATTCTCTAATTTTTACTTCTTTTACTATTGATTACTGGATAGAGACAAAGAGAAATTGAGAAGGAAGGGGGAGACAGAGAGACATTTGCAGCCCTGCTTGATCAATCATGAAGCTTTCACTCTGCAAGTGGGACCAGGGGCTTGAACTTGGATCCTTGCACACTGTAATGGGGGCACTTAACCAGGTGTGCCCCACCTGCCCCTACCCCATTATACCCTTTATCATATAATTGACTTCTATCACCTGCCTTACTCCCTATAGTCTTATTTTATTTATTATTATTATTATCCACCAGGGTTATTGCTGCAGATTGGTACCAGCACTATTAATCCATCTGAACTGCCATTTTTTTCCTTTTTCTTTCTATTTTATTTGATGAGACAGAGAGAAACAGAGGAGAGGAGGACATTGAGGGAGACAGAGAAACACCTGCAGACCTGCTTCACCACTTATGAAACATCCCCCCTAAAGGTGGGGAGCAGGGGCTTGAAGCCTGGTCCTTGTCATGGTAATGTGCATCACTGCCCAGCCCCCACTCCCTACAGTCTTTTAACTATCCTCTCTGTATCACTGGATCTCTCAGCACTGTCTTTAAAAAATATCTTCCTGTGGGCTGGGTGGTTGCGCAGTAGGTTAAACGTTCATGGCATGAAGCACAAGGACGGGCATAAGGATCCCGGTTTGAGCCCCTGGCTCCCCACCTGCAGCTGAGTCGCTTCCCAGGCGGTGAAGCAGGTCTGCAGGTGTCTGTCTTTCTCTCCCCCTCTCTGTCCTCCCCTCCTCTCTCCATTTCTCTCTGTCCTATCTAACAATGACGACATCATCAACAATAACTACAACAACAATGAAAAAACAAGGGCAACAAAAGGGAAAATAAATATAGAAAAAAAATAATAAAGAAATAACCCTTAAGGCAAAAAACAAAAAACAACCTTCCTGTAGCCCGCAGGGTGGCACAATAGACAGCAGTGTTAGACTTAACAGCAGAGGTCCCCAGTCATTTTGAGGTCAATTACACCACAGTGATGTTCTGGTTTTCTTACCCCACACCCCCATTCATGTTTTTTTTTTTTCTTTCATCAAAGCACTGCTCAGCTCGGGCTTATGATGGTATATAGGGGATTGAACCTGGGACTTTTAATATGTCAGGGATGAAAGTCTTTGCAACTATAATGCTATCTCCCCCATCACCTAATAAAAAATATATATATAGTGGTCTGGGTGGTGGCACAGTGGATAAGGTGTTCGATTCTCAAGCATGAGGTCTTGAGTTCAATCCCCAGCAGCACACATGTACCAGAGTTATATCTGGTTCTTTCTCTCTCCTCCTATCTCTCTCATTAATTAACATAAATAAATATTAAAAAATAATATATCTATTTATTTTCTTGTGGCTGAGGAGGTAGCCTAGTGACAGAATGCAAAATTTGCAGATGTGGAATCCTGATTTTGATCCCTAGTATTGCATATGACAGAGTGATGCTCTGATTCTTGATATATACCTAATATATAAGTTATTAAAATAGCATCATCTTAATGACTCGTAGCCTTTCAACAACTCCTCATTGTGCTCAAGAGAAACTAGAATAAAGAGCACACGCTGGAGAGCTCCGAGCGAATCTGTGTATCACAGACAGGATCTCTTCTGTGCACTCAGCCATACTTGGTAGCCACCACTGCTTCCAGCTGGCTTACCTACACTAAGTCATTCAGTGTTCCAATGCCACCTTATCACATAGGGTCATTGTGAGGACCAAGTCACATCAAATAAAGTGCTTATCACATTTTTTTGTTGTTGTTACCAGAGCACTGATCAGCTCTGGCTTTTGGTGGTGCAGGGGATTGAACCTGGAATTTTGGAGCCTCAGGCATGAGAGTCTCTTTGCATAATCATTATGCTATCTACCCCTGCCCTGCTTATCACATTTTGCTAAGCTTTGGAGAAGACATCAGTTTTGCAGGTAGAGGAATGGAAACAGACAGAGAAACCTGCTGAAGGCCTGTCAGGACTCCCACTAAGCCTGCGTGCTCCAGGCATGGCGCTGAGTCTTCAAAGAGCCCCCAGAACCTGCCCGGAACTCCCTGGCCTCCTAAAGCAGCCTCCTCCGCTCACTGTAGCCCCTGTTGCACCTCAGTCCTCACACCTCTGCCCCACATGGTTGCCCCAACTCCTGCAAACCATAAAAGAGATTCTAGAGAGCCCTCTTTGGAGCCCTAGACTACCTGTTGATAAGCATTTAGGCTGTTTCCACTCTTGGCTCTTGTGAATATTGCAGCAATGAACACAGGGGTGCATATGTCCCTTTGAATTCATGTTTGTGTTTCCTTTGGACAAATGCCTGAGAGTGGCAGTGCTGGATCATACGGTGACTCCATGTCTGCTTGTCTAAGGACTCTCCCTACAGCCTTCCAAAGGGGCTGCCCCACTTTGCATTCCCACCAGGAGTGGAGCAGACGCCCTTTTTCTCCACAACCTCGCCAACATTTCCTGTCATTTCCTCTTTTGTTGATGTTTTCTCACAGGAATGAGGTTGAATCTCAGTGTAGTTTTAATTTGCATTTCTCTAAGGATAAATGAAGCGAAGCATTTCTCCATGTGTCTGTGAGCCATGTGTATCTCTTCTGTAGAAAACAGTTTAGTTCTTTGGCCCACAAGACTCTACTTTCAGAGATCATTTCTATAGCATGTTCTTTGACCCACATTTTTTTTTTTCTGTCTTCAGGGTTATTGCTGGGGCTCGGTGCCTGTACTATGAATCCACTGCTCCTGGAGGCCACTCTTCCCATTTTGTTGCCTTTGTTATTGTTGTTGTTATTGCCACTGTTTCCATTGCTGTTGCTGTTGGGTGGGACAGAGAGAAATCAAGAGAGGAGGGGAAGACAGAGAGGAGAGAAAGACACCTGCAGACCTGCTGCATTGCTTGTGAAGTGATACCCCTGTAGGTGGGGAGCTGGGGACTCGAACTGGGATCCTTGCGTTGGGTTCTTGCACTTGGCGCCATGTGTGCTTAACCTGCTGCGCTACCACCTGGCCCCTGGCCCACGTTTTTTATTGGCTTAGTTTTACCTTTGTAGAACTGTATCAATTCTGTATTGTATTGATGTGTGATGGGAAATATCTTCCCACATTTACTGGGTTCCTTGGGTAGTTTGCTTTGAATGTATAAGAAGCTCTTTAGTTTTATCTAATCCTATTTATTTACTCTAGTTTTGTTTTCTGTTTTGGAGTTGGTTTTTTCCCCCACTAGGGTTATTGCTGGGGCTCAGTGCTGGCACTACAAATCCACTGCTTGTGGCAGCTATTTTTCTTTTTTCTTTTTTTTTGTTTCTATTTTTGACAGGACAGAGAGGAATTGAGAGGGGAGAGAGAGAGAGAAAGATAGACACCTGCACACCTGCTCCACTGCCTGTGAAGTGACCCCCTGCAGGTGGGGAGCCGAGGACTCGAACTGGACCGTTGCTTGGGTCCATGAGCTTCAGACTATGTGCACTTAACCCAGCGCACCACAGCCCTGCCCTCTCTCTATTTCTTTGAACCATGTTTTCATTGTAAAAGTCCTTCACCTCCTTTGTGAGATTCGCTACACGGTATTTTATCTTTTTTGGTTCAATTGTCAATGAGTCTTTCATTGCCTTTTCCTCTGACTGCTTGTTTGTATATGAAAATGCTGTGCGGGGGAGCCGGGTGGCCGCGCACCAGTTTGAACACACTTGTTACAATGTGCAAGGGCCCAGGTTCGAGCCCCCGCTCCCCACCTGCAGGGGGAGAGCTTTGTGAGTGGTGAAGCAAAGCTGCAGGTAACTCTCTGTCTCTCTCTCTCCCCCTTCCCACTTGATTTCTGGCTGTCTCTATCAAATAAACAAACAAACAAACAAACAAACAAATAAAAGAAATGCTGTACGGTGGTGCGCTGGGTTAAGCACACATAGTAGGAAGTGCAAGGACGAGTGCAAGGATCCCGGCTCGAGCCCCCGGCTCCCCACCTGCAGGGGAGTCGCTTCACAAGCAGTGAAGCAGGTCTCCAGGTGTCTGTCTTTCTCTCCCCCTCTCTGTCTCCCCTCCTGTCTCTATTTCTCTCTGTCCTATCCAACAACGACAGCACTAACAATAATAACCACAACATTGATAAACAAGGGTAACAAAAGGAAAAAAATAGCCTCCAGGAGCAGTGGATTTGTAATGTACGTACTGAGCCCCAGCGATAACCATGGAGGCAAATAAATAAATATAAATAAAATTTTAAAAAAAGAAATGCCACCTACAGATTTATGTGTATTTTGTATTGTTGTTGTTCTCTCTTTTTTTTTTTTTTCTCTCTCCCTTCAGCTAAGATAGCAGAAGAGGCTATTTATTGTACACAGGTTACATTCACCCACAAGGAGAGCAGAACTAGTCCAGAATGACAAGTCCAAGGCAAAGGAGCAAAAGGGGCTATGTTTCGGTGTGAGCAATGAAGGTCACTCAAGATGGTCATGTAGGATCAAGTGGTGATGAGGTTCTAGATCCGCTGAAACAAGTTCTAGGCTGCAGCACAGAAGTCCAATTTGCCCCAGTGCCTCTGGCCTCCGGCCTCCCTTCTTTCTGCTCCCGTGGGCTCACTCGTATACTTGGACCTCTGCCTCATCTGTCTTCTTCTGTGCTTCAGCCTGTGCATTCACTTCTTCCTCCACTTGGCTCTCATCATTCAAAGGGTTCTAGGAAGATGACGCTAAGGCCGAGAGAGCTTTTTTTTACCTGCTCAGCTCTGACTTATGGTGGTGCAGGTACTACGCTACTTTTACTGAACTTATTACTTCCAGTAGTGTTTATTTATTTATTTGGTGGTGTCTTTGGGGTTGTCTAGGTATATTATCATGTCATCAGCAAATAATGATAGTTTGCTTTCTTCCTTTCCAATATGTACATCTTCGATATCTCTTTCTTAGCTGATTGTGGTGGTGAGGACCTCAAGGATTATGTGGAATAATAATGGAGATAGTGGACATCTTTTCTGGTTCTCAGTTTTAGGGCTAACACTTTGATATCTTCCCCACTGAAAATAATGTTAGCTGTGGTTTTGTTGTAAATGTTTTTTTTGGTATTTATTTATTTCCTTTTGTTGCCTTTGTTGTTTTATTGTTGTAGTTATTATTGTTGTTGTTACTGATGTCATTGTTGTTGTATAGGACAGAGAAAAATGGAGAGGGGAGGGGAAGACAGAGAAGGGGAGAGAAAGAGACACCTGCAGACCTGCTTCACCGCCTGTGAAATAACACCCCTGCAGGTGGGGAGCCGGGGGCTCGAACCGGGATCCTTCCGCCGGTTCTTGTGCGTAAATGTTTTTTTAATTATTTTTTAAATTATCTTTTTTTATTAGATAGAGACAGCCAGAAATTGAGAAGGAAGGGGGAGGTAGAAAGGGAAAAAGACAGAGAGACACCTGCAGCCCTGCTTTACCACTCATGATGCTTTCCCCCCGCATGTGAGGACTGGGGGCTTGAACCCAGGTCCTTGCACACTGTACCATGTGCACTCAACCAGGTGTGCCACCATCCGGCCCCCTAAATGTCTTTGTCATGCTGAGGAATTGTCGTTCTCTTCCCAATTTCTAAAGGGTCTTTAATATACATGGGTGGTAGATCTTTTCAAATGCCTTTTTGGCATCAATTGATATCACCATGTGATTTTTATATTTCTTTTTGGTGACATGGTGAATTACATTGATTGATTTGTGGATGTTGAACCATCTCTGTTTGCCAGTGATGAATCCCACTTGGTCTTGGTGGATTATTCTCTTGATATGTTGTTGGATTCCATTTGTCAAGATTTTGTTCAGGATCTTTGCATCAATGTTCATCAGAGATATACGCCTATAGTTTTCTTTGTTGGTAGAGTTCTTTCCTGCTTGAGGAATGTTTTTAAAACAGTTTGAGCTCCACACTCCTCTGTGTCTCAAGTAGTTGAGTCACATATGTTTCCCTGGGTTCCAACAGAGACTCTAGTTGTTACCTGGCACCTGTCCTAAAACTCTATGTACCACATAGATTCAGCCTTGGGCAGAAATAATGTGACAAGACTCAGGTGTCCTGAGTCTCCTAGTAGCCACATTGATCAGTCTTGTGTCTCCAGGCCCCTCTATGGAAAATTCACTCAGTTTTCACAAAAAGGGTAAACCTGGTAGCAAGGTGGGGAGAGAGATGGCAGAAGGTAAGGACTCAGGAGCCAGCCTGATATGATAGTTTTCCTAATTCTCATCTGACCCCTCACAGGCTGTTGCTGATGGTAAGTCCCCGAGTGCCCTGAACATGGGTGATCTCACCTGTAAGTCAGGAAGAATAGTGCCAACCTCACAAAGTACTGGTGACCTGAATAACCCAATAAGGTAAAGTGCAAGGCTTGAAATCAGCACCGTGTGTGTGTGTGTGTGTGGGGGTAAATGATCTACTAGTACTACTGCCATTAGGCATCTCCAAGCCTTGCCTCATCGACAGGCCTATGGAAACATCTCGCTTCCTGGAAAAGTCCTAAGCATGGCTGTCATCTGGCTACCCCTCACTAGGAACCCCAGGGTGAAAAATATGGGGTTTATCCTCAGGTACTCCTGGGTTCAAGTCTGGTGCTATCATTTGTGATCTATGTGACCACTATGCTTCCAGTTTGTTTGTAAAGTAGGAAAATGGAAAGTTTGCAGCAGAGTGAATGCAGGCACCTGCCTGGCCCATTATCCAAAGCTCAACAGGTAATGGACACACTCGGTATGTCTGTGGGCTGACCCTGCAAGGATGACCTATAATTATGTGAGCATGGAATGAGGCTACCACTGTCTTTATTTAGGTGGAATTAATTACTCCTTAGATAGGAATGTAATCTCTGGTGAGAGAAGATAAACAAAGAAGAATAAGGACAAAACAGAATGTGTTGTTGATATGGTCTCTTACACAGTGTGGATGTGGGGATTAAATAGAATGTGGAAAGTGGCCACAGGTTAAGAATGTTCTAGAATCCTCTCAGGGATCCCTAACAGATATGGCTTGGGTTCTCCTATTTTCCAATGCACATTAAACATTGCAAAAGTAGCATCATCATCATCATCATCATCATCATCATCATTAAACTGTCAGACAAGCCATGATGCATTTTTTTTGCATTGAAAAACAGAAAAACATATCATGACTTTCCACAACCCATCATCACCACCACCACCACCACCACCACCACCACCACCACCACCACCACCACCACCACCAGAGTTACTGCTGGGGCTCGGTGTCTGCTTGAAGAATCCAGTGCTTCTAATGGCCATTCCCCCACCCCCCCCTTTTTTTTTTTTTAAGAGACAGAAGTTAAAAGGGAAGGGGGAGATAAAGAAAGATAAATAGGAGGCCGGGTGGTGGTGCATCTGGTTGAGTGCATATGTTACAATGTGCAAGGATCCAGTTTCAAGCCCCCAGTCCCCACCTGCAAGGGGGAAGCTTCACAAGTGGTGAAGCAGGGCTGCAGGTATCTCTCTGTCTCTTTCTTTTTATCTCCTCCTTCCCCTCAATTTTTAACTGCCTCTATCCGATAAAGATAATTTATAAAATGTTTAAGAGAGAGAGAGAGAAATAGCACAGCTTCACCAGTCATGAAGCTCTTTCTCTTCACATGTGGGAACCAAGGGCTTGAACCTGAGTCCTTGCACACAGTAATGTGTTTGCTCTATTAATATAGAGAAGAGAGACAGAGAGGCACCTGCAGCACTGCTTCACCATAAAGCTTCCCCCCTGCAGTTTGGGACCAAGGGCTAGAACCTGGGTCCTTGTGCATTGTAACATGTGCACTCAACCAGGTGCGCCACCACCCAGCCCCCTAAATTTATTATTTAATTATCTTTAGATATTAGTTAGAAACAGGCAGAGATTGAGAAGGGAGGGGGTGATAGTGAGGGAGAGATAGAGAAGAGAGAGACACCTTCAGCCCTGCTTCAACACTCACAAGCTTTCCCCCTGCAGGTGGGGACAGGAGGCTTGAACCGGGGTCCTTGTGCACTATAACCTGTGCGCTCAACCAGGCATATCAGCGCCCAAACCCCTAACTTTATTTTTCATTATGAAAGAGAGAGAGAGAGAACAAGAACACTTCTCAATCCTGGCATATGCACTGCTAGGGACTGAATCTGGACCTCACATATACAAGCTGTGACTGAGCACTCCTTTGGCCACTAAACATTTTTTTTTTTGCCTCCAGGGTTATTTCCAGGACTTGGTGCCTGCACCATGAATCCACTGCTCCTGGAGACCATTTTTTTGAGGGGGAGATAGAGTGGGGCAGAGAAAGAGAGATACCTGCATCATTGTTTTACCATTCATGACCTTCTCCCACTGCAGGTGAAGACTGGGGGCTTGAATCCAGATCCTTGCACACAGTAATGTGTACACTCAACTGGATATGCCACTGCCCAGTTCCTTGGTGGCTAAACATTTTAACATATTTTCTCTCTTTATTTCATGCACTGAATGATGAACATGGTGCAGACCAAGTGGGGAAGACAGAAACATAGCACGTGGAGTAAACTGGTGGAGGGATGGCTAGGTGGGGCTGTAAAGGAGGCAGAGGAAAAGGAGAGCAAAGGGGTGGGGAGAACTGCCACTAGCAAGGGCAGCAGACAAACCTGGCTCTGAGTCGTGGTGTCCAGTGGGTGATGTTGGGCAACTAGCTTATGGACTTCCAGCCTCCCCTTGGCCTCTGGAGGAGAATGCTGCTAAGAGAATGAACAGAGAAATGTGTTTAAAGAACTTGTATGGTTTCCGGTATGCTTTCAGACCTCATGAACATTATTTTGTTACCAGAATAGGAAAAAGAACCAGAAACCCCAAATCCAGTCTGGGTTAAATCAGAAATGAACATTGGACCCTTCAAAGGTGAATCTGATTTTCAAATGCCTTCTCCTGAGATCAGACAAGACTGAATATATTCAGGGTGGATATGGCTATAGACTAGTAGTCCTTTATTTAGTACTTTGTCTTAGAATAGCAAAGCATGGGCTCTCACAGTGGGGAGGGACACTGTTAGGGCTTACAGCTATGGCCTAGGAATCCTGGACTCTATAGACCAGCCTTGGTGAGCAGAGTTCCAAGGGTTTGCTGTTAAACGAGGGTGAAGACCCCAGAGGTCAATTCGAGAACACATTATGGTGTCAGGCATGATGCGGAGGACTTTCTTAGAAGCACCCTAAAAGCTAAATGTCATTAGTTTCTTTCATTATGGAAGAAATTTACTGTCTTAGCACACTGATTGGCATCCAACTCTTAGATCAAGTTTTTATAATATTCCACTCTTTTTTATTTTATTTTCCCTTTTGTTGCCCTTGTTGTCTTTTTTTATTGCTGCTGTAGTTATTGTTGTTGTTATTGATGTTGTTGTTGTTGGATAGGACAGAGAGAAATGGAGAGAGGAGGGGAAGACAGAGCGCTTTGCACCACATGTGCTTAACCAGCTGCGCTACTGCCTGACTCCCTATATTCCATTCCTTTTAAGAAAAAACATTTATTTATTATCACGAGAGAAGGAAAGAGAGGGAATCAGAGCATCACCTGGCACACACTACAGCAGGGACTGAACCACGGACCTCAGGCTTCTAAGTCTCATACTGTAGTCATTGTGCCACCTCTCAAGCCTCTACAATATTCTGTTCTTCAGAAGTAACTTCCAGCACAATCTTCCAAGAGCTCCAGAAGTGTTTTATTGTTCTGAGGGTGCAGTGAGGGGAGGAAGGCTCATCCTAACTAGAAGAAAGAGGAGGAAATCCAGAATCTTTGAAAAGTTCATTTGTTTTTTTGAGGATGGGGTGATATCTTGGAGGGTAGTGGTCCCTGGGGCAGAGAGTGCTGTTCTCTGAGAAAACTCAGGTTGTTATACAATGGACAGTAATTACTATCACCTAGGCTTGGAAAGATGGACTATCATTCTAATAAAAAACGAAAGCCCTGTGGCGTATTGCACCAAAGTAAAAGACTCTGGGGTGAGAATACAGGTCCATGAAGGATGATAAATGACATAGTGGGGGTTGTATTGTTAAATGGGAAACTTGGGAATGTTATGCATGTACAAACTATTGTATTTACTGTTGAATGTAAAACATTAATTCCCCAATAAAGAAATAAATTTTTTAAAAAAAGAGAGAAAAGAAAAAAAAAAAAAGCCCAGGGGGTCGGCGGTAGCACAGTGGGTTAAGCACACGTGGCGCAAAGCGCAAGGACCAGCATGAGGATCCAGGTTCGAGCCCCGGCTCCCCACCTGCAGGGAAGTCGCTTCACAGGCGGTGAAGCAGGTCTGCAGGTGTCTGTCTTTCTCTCCTCCTCTCTGTCTTCTCCTCCTCTCTCCATTTCTCTCTGTCCTATCCAACAATAACGACATCACCAAGAATGACATCAATAACAACAATATACAACAAGGTCAACAAAAGGGAATAAATATATATTAAAAAAAATAACAAGGCTACATTAACAAGGGCAACAAAAGGGGGGGGGAAATGGCCTCCAAGAGCAGTGGATTAATGGCGCAGGCACTGAGCCCCAGCGATAACCCTGGAGGCAAAAAAAAATAAAAAAATCAATGAAGGGCCAAACAGGCCTAGTCAACACCTGAAGACCCTTCCCAGCCCAGCAGAGGGCGCTCATTGAGCCAGAAAAATGTCCTCATGCCAACCAATGCCCATTGGATCAGCAACCCAACTGCAGGAGAATCTCTACATCAGGTTTTCTTGCTCAGCAAGAGCATGGCAGGTATCTGGAGACCTGAGGACCAGGGAAGCAGAGTTACCCAGTGGAGAGGGTTATGAATGACGGGGACAAGAGATATAGGATGGAGTGCCTACTTCAGGCTTACTTTCTTTTGACTACCAACTTGCATACCTATTTATCACCTGTTTTACATTGACTGGGCTTTTGCCTGATGCAGGAACAGGGTTGTCCCACACATTGCTTTCAGATTCACCAACTGGAAGTACCAATCATTTCCTTTTGTTTAAGACTGCACTGACTCCTTATTCCAAAGCATTATGAGGAAGTCTATGTCTGGCATTGTTTATTTAGGTTTTTGTAATTTTCTTTCTTTCTTTTTTTTTTTTTTGCCTCTAGGGTTATCTCTGGGGCTCTGTGCCTACACTATAAATCCACTGCTCCTGGAGGCCATTTTTCCCATTTTTGTTGCCCTTATTGTTATTATTGTTTTCATTGTTGTTGTTGGACAGGACAGAGAGAAATGGAGAGAGGAAGGGAAGACAGAGAGGGGGAGAGAAAGACAGACAGCTGCAGACCTGCTTTACTGCTTGTGAAGTGACTCCCCCTGAAGGTGGGGAGCCAAGAGCTTGAACCAGGATCCTTATGCCTGTCCTTGCGCTTCACACCATGTGCGCTTAACTTGCTGCACTACCATCTGGCCCCCAGTTTTATTTTATCTCACCAAAGCAATGCTTAGCTCTGGTTTACAGTTATGCAGGGGACTGAGCTTGGGACTTTAGAGCCTCAGGCATGAAAGTCTTTTGGATACCACTATGCTATCTCCCTGCTCCAACCACATTGAAAAAAATAAATATAAACAACAAGGGCAACAAAAGGGGGGGGGGAAGCCTCCAGGAGCAGTGAATTCGTAGTGCAGGCACTGAGCCCCAGCAATAACCCTGGAGGCAAAAAGAAAAAATAAATAACTTGGACGAGGAGAGGACACCACGCTTCTGCTCAATTAAGAGAAACAGTTTGCAGCCAAGTGTTCATTATATGTTTACAGCTGCTCTGACATGACCTCATAGGGAATGGTCCCAGCATCTCAGGCTCCTTCCCAATGGCTACCAGGAAGTGTTCTCAGGTGAAGCAGGCTGGTGCTTCAGCTGAACCCAAGGGCCCATCTCTTTGGCTTCCTTTTTTTTTTCTCTCTCTCTGTCTCTCTTGATCATTTTCTTTCACACATTTCAAGAAGCTATCCTTGCTCAAAGAGTGCTTAATATGCTCAATATGAACATTAATTCTCTTGGCAAGAACCTGACCTTTACTTGTTTATAACAAAGCAACAGCATGCTAGTTAGCTTTGTAAACTCTTGCAATTTTTCCATGGTAACATTTGTGGGGCACTCATTTTCGAACAGTGCACATTCCCCATATGTCTATAATATCACTTTTCTGGTAGACACACATGTATTTGAACAGAAGAACAAACCCATAACTCCTCTGTACCATTGGTGGGAATGTACATTGGTTCAGCCCATGGAAATAATTTAAGGATTCCCGAGAACATTAGAAATGGACCTAAGTTATTATCTGACAATTCATTTCCTATGAATCTGTCCTAAGAACACAAAAGTACATGTCCGTAAAGATCTTTACATACCTATGATCACAGTAGCACAATCTGTAATAGCCCCAAATTTGAAAACAGCCCAAATGCTCAACAACATATGAGTACTTTAAAAAATTGTGGTAGGGAAAACTCTAAGCAGAACTTGAACTGGAGTTGGTGTATTGCACCAAAGCAAAAGACTCTGGGGTGGGTGGCGGAGGTTCAGATCCTGGCACATAATGGCAGAGCAGGACCCAGTGGGGGTTGTATTGTTATGTGGAAATGTTGTGCATGTACAAACTATTGTATTTTACTGTTGACTGTAAACCATTAATACCCCAGTAAATAATTTTTTAATTATTTATTTTCCCTTTTGTTGCCCTTGTTATTTTATTGTTATAGTTATTGTTGTTGTTGATATCATTGTTGGATAGGACAGAGAGAAATGGAGAGAGGAGGGGAAGACAGAGGGGGAGAGAAAGAGAGACACCTGCAGACCTGCTTCACCTCCTGTGACATGACTCTCCTGCAGGTGGGGAGCCAGGGGCTCTAATCAGGCTCCTTACGCTGGTCCTTGCACATCGCACCATGTGCGCTTAACCCTCTGTGCTACCGCCTGACCCCCCCAGTAAAGAAATTTTTTTTTAATTTTCCCTTTTTTGCCCTTGTTGTCGTGTTGTTGTAATTACTATTGTTATTGATGTCGTCGTTGTTGGATAGGACAGAGAGAAATGGAAAGAGGAGGGGAAGATAGAGAGGGGGAGAGAAAGATAGACACCTGCAGACCTGTTTCACCGCCTGTGAAGCAACTCCCCTGTAGGTGGGGAGCCGGGGGCTTGAACTGGGATCCTTATGCCGGTCCTTGCGCTTCGCACCTCATGCGCTTAACCCACTGTGCTACCGCCCGACTCCCAGTAAAGAAATTTTTTTAAAAAAGGTAAAGAGGAGGAAGAAGAGGAGGAGGGGACAGGTGGTGGCACCTGGTTGAGCACACATGTTACAGTGCACAAGGACCCAGGTTTGAGCCCCCGGTTCCCATTTGCAGGAGGAAAGCTTCACGAGTGGTGAAGTAGTGTTGCAGGTGTCTGACTCTCTCCCTCTCTATCACCCCTTTACCTCTCAATTTCTGGCTGTGTCTATCCAATAACTAAATAAAGATGATTTAAAAAATTAAAAGAAGAAGAAAAAGAAACATCATCTCTGGTCAATGTAGCAGAACCAAAGACTTAAGGACTATGAAGTGGGGAGCAGAAGGAGGCACAGAAATCACTGGAGGCCTAGCACACAGTGGTGAAAGAAGACATCAATTAGTGCTGGGCGCGGCGGCACACAGACTGCGTGTGTGACAGCTACTACCTTGCAAAAGCATGCTTTCTCCCAATCAAATGTTTATTTACTTACTTATTTATTTATGGTTGGACAGAGACAGAGAAAAACTGAGAAGGGAGGGTAAAATAGAGTTTTAAAAAATATTTATTTATTTCATTTGATAGAACAGGGAGAAATTGAGAGGGGAAGACAGATATGGAGAGAGACAGACACCTGCAGTACTGCTTTACCACTTGTGAAACTTCCTCCCCTGCAGGTGGGGACCAAGGGTCTGAACCTGGAACACCACTGGCCAGCCAGATTTTATTTTAAAACAACAACTCTTGGGTGGGGGTAGACAGAATAACGGTTATGCAATGAGGCTCTCATGCCTGAGCTTCTGAGTCCCAGGTTCAATCCCCACACTACTATAATCCAGAGCTGCATAAAAATAAAATAAAATACACATGCATCCACAACTGAATACAATTTCTAGCTAAGACATAAGAATGTATTGCTGTTGCCTGTTTGACAAATGCTAAATTTTTGCAGACAAACATTCGTTAACCGTTAATTGTGCTGGTCTCAGTTTTTGGAGTCAATCTTTTTGTTTGCTTGTCTATTTTCTGGGTTGCAAATATTGTGCTTGGGCTTGGCGCTATGCCACAGTGCCTGGTGGGTGAAGTGGCCTGGGGTGTGCCAAGGCCAGTGGGTGGCAGTTTCAGGGAGCTTGTGCTGGCTCAACAGAAGGAGCTTTCAGCTGCGAAAGAACTGCCTCCATCGGAAGAGCTTCCTCTTCCTGGAAGTCATTTTATTTCAGGCCTACTGGCATCTATTTAGCACACAGTACATTCCAGGCACTGTCCCACATCAGAAATGCTGAGGGAGGAGTTCTGGCCACCTCAGGAAGCAGGAAAGCATGGTCTCTGGAGTCCTGTCCAGCTTAATGATTTCATGGGCACAGAGGCGCTGGCTAGCAACCTGCCACTCAAAGTGGGATATCTGGTCCAGGAGCAGTGAGGGAGCTTGCTTGCAATGTGGATCTCAAGCCCCACCTCAGACTCAATGAATCAGTTTCCATTTTCACCAGATCCCAGGTTATTTGAGTACCTGGTATGATCTGTCCCCTCCCAGACTCCCTCACTCTCAGCAGCAAAGGCAAGTCCTGGGCTAAGCACAGTTAGAAGTTTAAGGGCTCATTTTATAATTTAGGGAGAAGCACCACCCTGCAATTAACCAATGACCCCAAGTGTGCTCCCTGGCAGCAGCTCAGTACCCCAGTAGATTGGCAGGGCCTCACAGGCTGCTGCTCAGGCTCCGGGGCTATGTGGTCTGAGTAGGGACTGAGGAGGCTTGCTGCTGAGGGCTCAGCATTTGCTGAGAGTCTACCAGGCACTTCACAAACCTCGTCTACTTGATCTGACCCACAATGTCTCCACCAAGTGGGCTGGGAGCCAAGGCTCAGATGGGTGGGGTGACTTGCCCAGGCTGCACAGGGGGTTGGTGGCCTGGAAGAGGTAGCAGAGAGGGTGCCGATGTGGCAGGGACTGAGGCAGGTTGGGAGCCCAGAAGGCCCTCCCTGCATCACTTGAGGTGCTAGACAAATGTCCGGAAGATTCTGAAACTCAGCAGAGGGCCCAGGAAGGAGAAACCAGGCTGCTGGTGGTCACAGCGCTGCTGCCTGTCACCTCCTTCTTGGGGAACTCCCCTCACAATGTTGTTCCTGCATGGAAAACCTAAGGACCCCCACTGGGCTGCTTTCTACTCGACTCTCCTGGTTTCTGATTTTTTTTTAAATTTTATTTCTTTATTGGGGAATTAATGTTTTACATTCAACAGTAAATACAATAGTTTGTACATGCATAACATTCCCCAGTTTCCCATATAACAATACAACCCCCACTAGGTCCTCTGTCATCCTTCTTGGACCTGTATTCTCCCCACCCACCCACCCCCACCCCAGAAGTTTCCGATTTCTTTTTTTTTATATATATATTAATTTTATTTATCTATTCCCTTTTATTGCCCTTGTTGTTTTATTGTTGTAGTTATTATTGTTGTCGTCGTTGTTGGATAGGACAGAGAGAAATGGAGAGAGGAGGGGAAGACAGAGAGGAGGAGAGAAAGATAGACACCTGCAGATCAGCTTCACCACCTGTGAAGCAACTCCCCTGCAGGTGGGGAGCTGGGGTTTGAACCGGGATCCTTGTGCTTTGCGCCACCTGCGCTTAACCCGCTGCACTACAGCCCGACTCCCAGGTTTCCGATTTCTAACACATCTTAATATTGATTCCTAGCATATCAGCTTGTTCTTTTGCATTATTTTAGCACATCCACCTTTATCTTTATCATTCTGTATAGTATTACCTTCACTGTTTTTCTTGTGTTTTTTTTTTTTCTTCCAGGGTTATCTCTGGGGCTCAGTGTCTACACTACGAATCCACTGCTCCTGGAGGCCATTTTCCCATTTTGTTGCCCTTGTTGTTGTCATTATTGTTGTTATAGCTATTCTTGTTGTTGGATAAGACAGAGAGAAATGGAGAGAGGAAGGGAAGACAGAGAGGGGGAGAGAAAGACAGACACCTGCAGACCTGCTTCACAGCTTGTGAAGTGACTCCCCTGCAGGTGGGGAGCTGGGGGTTCGAATCAGGATCCTTATGCCAGTCCTTGCATTTTGCGCCTTGTGCACTTAACTCCCCTGGGCTACCGCCCAACTCCCTTAATTATCTATTTTTATTGTTATATTTCCCTACAATTTAAAAAGCATAATTTTCTGACTAGGAAAGTGCAGTACATTTTTATTGCTAACTGTTTGGAAAATATATAAAAGAGTATAAAGAAGCAAATTAAAATATCCCATTAAATTCTTCTCTATGAATAACCATGGCTGTTGTTTATTCTATTTCCTTTGACTATTTTTCTTTCTTTTTTTTATTATTTTAAAAAAATATTTATTTATTTTCCCTTTTGTTGCCTTTGTTTTTTATTGTTGTTGTAGTTACTATTGTTGTTATTGATGTTGTTGTTGGATAGGACAGAGAGAAATGGAGGGAGGAGGGGAAGACAGAGAGGGGGAGAGAAAGACAGACACCTGCAGACCTGCTTCACCGCCTGTGAAACGACTCCCCTGCAGGTGAGGAACTGGGGGCTTGAACTGGGATCCTTATCCAGTCCTTGCACTTTGTGCCATGTGCACTTAACCCACTGCGCTACCGCCCAACTCCCTATTTTTCTTTTTTTTTAATTTATGGGATAGAGACAACCAGAAAACAGAGAGGGCAAGGGGAGATACGGAGGAAGAGAGAAAGAGAGACACCTGCAATGCTGCTTCACCACTCACAAAACTTTCCCCCAGCAGGAGACAGGGGCTCGAACCCCGGTCCTTGTACATTGTAACATATGCACTCAACCAGGTGTGCCACCACCTGGCCCCCCTTGACTATTTGCTATCCACAAGTCCTTACAGCTATTACTTTAACCCTTTGTCATCAGTGTTATATATTCTTTTAATTGTTTTAAAATATTTTTTATATTTATTTTTATTTATTTATTCCCTTTTGTTGCCCTTGTTGTTTTATTGTTGTAGTTATTATTGTTGTCATTGTTGTTGGATAGGACAGAGAGAAATGGAGAGGGGAGGGGAAGACAGAGAGAGGGAGAGAAAGACAGACACCTGCAAGACCTGTTTCACCGCTTGTGAAGCGACTCCCCTGCAGGTGGGGAGCCAGGGCTTGAACCAGGATCCTTATGCGGGTCCTTGTGCTTAGCGCCACCTGCGCTTAACCCGCTGCGCTACAGCCCGACTCCCTCTTTTAAATTTTTTTATTATCTCTAATTATTGGATAGACACAGCCAGAAACTGAGAGGGAAGGGGATGCTAGAGAGGGAGAGAGACAGAGAGAGACCTGCAGTACTACATGACCACTTGTGAAGCTTTCCCCCTACAGATGGAGACTGGGGGCTTGAACCTAGTTCTTTGCACACTTTAACATGTGCACTGAACTAGGTGCGCCACCACGTGGCCCCTAGTGCTATATTTTCCCATAATCTGATGTTTGATGAAAAATATCTTTATTATTTTCTAACAGGAAATGTTGCAAAGGCAGACAATACAGCTTGGCAGTAGAAGAGATGCCACATGCCTCACATGTGAAGACCTGGGTTCAGTTCCCAGTACCACAAAAGTAAGTAAATAAATAAATATGCACAGGGCCAGGAGATGATTCAACAGGTAAGCTTCATGCTTTAATGTTTGCCAGGCCCTGGGCTCAATTTCCAGCAGCATAGCTGAACACCATGGACAGTGCAACAAATGGGCAGAAGTGCATGGATGGCTGAATGGTGTATCTTCTTTTCTCTCTCTCTCTCTCCATCTCTCTCTTTCTCTCTCTCTCTCTCTCTCCAGACACAGAACAAGGAAATTGAGTGGAGAGGCTGCTCACCTGTATTACATACACACAAGGCCTTCAGTTCATTCCCTAGCACCCTGTAAAAAAGTCACAAATGCTGTGAAAACATCACATAGCTCTTTCCGCCATCTTTCTGCGCCGCCATAATGGTGCGCATGAATGTCCTGGCCGATGCTCTCAGGAGCATCAACGATGCCAAAAAAAAAAGAGGCAAACTCCAGGTTCTTAGACTGTGCTCCAAAGTCATTGTTCGGTTACTAACTGTGATAACGAAGCATGGTTACATCAGCGAATTTGAAATCATTGATGATCACAGAGCTGGGAAAATTGTCATGAACCTCACTGGTAAGTTAAACAAGTGTGGAGTGATTAGCCCCAGATTTGATGTGCAGCTCAAAGACTTAAAAAATGGCAGAATAACCTCCTCCCATCTTGTCAGTTTGGTGTCATTGTGCTGACAACCTCAGCTGGCATCATGGACCATGAAGAAGCAAGACGAAAACACACAGGAGGGAAAATCCTGGGATTCTTTTTCTAGGGATGTAATACATAAGGGCAAATAAAATGCCTCAAGGGAGAAAGAAAGGAAGAAAGGAAGGAAGGAAGGAAGGAAGGAAGGAAGGAAGGAAGGAAGGAAGGAAGGAAGGAAGGAGAAAACAACATAACACAGGAAGGACTATGGCAAACAGTGAAAGTCCCTCTCCTCACATTAGGGAAAACTAGCCACAAATAGTTTTACATACAAATGTCTAGAATGGGACAGGGGTAGATAGTATAATGGTTATGCAAACAGACTCTCACGCCTGAGGCTCTGAGGTCCCAGGTTCAATCCCCTGCACCACCATTAGCCAGAGCTGAGCAGTACTCTGGTAAAATAAAAAAAAAAAAAATTAAAATTAAAAAAAGGAAATCACAAATGTCTAGAATGAGAATGAATTTTCCTGTACATATTACACATCCTTTCTTTTGCTTTCTTTGGCTTTCTCGCATAGCAACATGTGAGGGTTTTTGTTGTTGTTGTTGTTGTTAGTTGACAGAAGGTGGAGGTGAGATCCTGAGGGGGAAATGGGTGTGGGGTGTGGGTTGTAGTGGTGGTGGTGGTGGCTGCACCGGGGAAACCCTAGGAGGTTGAATGCCCAAAAGTTTCCCAAAAGAGCTCAAGAATGAGCATCAGGACCCAAATAAGGATCAAAACACCATTCATCTGACCATAAGCTGAGCAAATGCCTGGTACTAGAGAGCTCTGGATTTGAGAACCAGCACTATACGCCAATTCCATTTTACTGCAATTAGCACACAGCCCGCATTGCTAAGACAGGACAGACTAGAGTGCTGGAAAGTGGCTCCCCCAGCTCCTGGCTCCCTCTCGGGCAGGCAAGGTGCTAGGGCAGCCAGCTATACTGCCTGGAGCTCTGCCTGAACAGGAGTTGTCTAAGTCTCTAGGATTCCACTGCAATGAAGGCAACAGCTAGCACTTCTGTAGTTACCCTGAGCCAGGCACAATTCTAAGTATGTTTTCTAAGATGGGGGAGATAACATAAAGGTCATGCAACAGATTCTCATGTCAGAGGCTCTGAGGTCCCAGGTTCAATTCCCACACTGTCATAAACCAGAGCTGAGACAGTGCTCTAGTGGGAAAAAATTACAAATAAAAAATATAAGTAACCTTTACTTAATACTAACTTATTTAATCCCACAAAGGATAAATATTACTTCAACAGTATTTTAGGATAGTGGTATTTTACAGAGAATAACACTTAGGCACAGTGTGATTATTATTATTATTATTTTGTCTCTAGGTTATTGCTGGGCCTCAGTGCCTGCACTACGAATCCACTGCTCCTGGAGGCCATTTTCTCCATTTTGTTGTTGTTGTCATTGCTGTCATTGTTGTTATTATTGTTGTTGGATAGGACAGAGAGAAATTGAGAGAGGAGGGGAAGACAGAGGGGGGGAGAGAAAGACAGACACCTGCAGACCTGCTTCACCTCTTGTGAAGCTAGCTACCCACCTGCAGGTAGAGAGCTAGGGGCTTGAACCAGGATCCTTATGCCAGTCCACTTAACCCAGTGCACCACCACCGGCCCCCATATGATTAATTTTTCAATGATCACATGGTCAAGTAGATGTCAGTCCTTGATTTGAATCCAGGTAATATGTGTTCTTACTAGTTAGTCACTGTGCTGTTCTACCTCCCTGATCTATAAGGGCTGATGGACAGGTACATCACCCAGACCTAGCATCTAGGTTGTTGGGACACCTTCCCGTAACACACGGTCATACTTGCTATTGCCCTTTGGTCATAAAAATTAGGATCATACACTGCCTGTCCGCCACACTTCCATAAGCCATGCTGACCTGTCATTTGTCTTTTGAGTTAGAATAATCTGACCTGCAGGCCTGCCATTCCTGTCCCTGCCTCTGCAGGAGAGCTGGGAGTCTGGTCGGCGCAGAGAAAGAGCCATGGAGCAGAGCAAATGACCCAGGGTGAGCACAGAAGGTGAAGCGCAGTGGAGGTCAGCCCCAAGGCAGCCTGGGAGCTAAGTCAGGGCCTCCAATCAGGGGCAGCACAGAAATAAACCACCCAACACCAGTTACCTCACCTAAACAGGGCCCCATCGAAGCTCAGCAACTCTTCCTCTCCTGGCTGAGGTGTGTGAGAGGAAGCAACCAAAAAATCTTCCCTGCAGGGAAAGTACATGTAGAACTAATTCTTTTCTTTCAAACCCCTAAGCTTTACAAAATCAGGAAGATGAATCAATCCTGACGAACAGATAGGCTGGCTTGCTCTTATGCAAGTGTGTTTTCTCTCTCTCTCTTTAAATACTATAAATAAAATTGCAGGGGATAAACCCCACTCCCTCTACCAAGCTTTCCATGTCCCAGGTCTTATTTTGCATCACACAGTAAAATTGGATAGTTTTTATTATAGAGGCACTTCACATTTCTTTGTTTTTACTTCATTTATTTATTTGCCACCAAGGTTATCTCTGCAGGGTTACTGCACAACAAATTTACCTTGCCTGGGGCCTTTTTCTTTCCTTTTAGAGACAGAAAGAAGTTGAAAGAGAAGAAGAAACAAGAAAGGAGAGAGAGACACCTAAGTGGGGGGTAGACAGCATAATGGTTATGCAGAAAGCCTCTGATGCCAGAGGTTTCAGTGTCCCAAGTTCAATCCCCCACACCTCCATAAGCCAGAGCTGAGCAGTGCTCTGGTAGGAAAAAGAGAGAGGGAGAGGGATAGGGAGAAGGAGAGGGAGAGATATGCAGTACTGCTCTACTGCTCATGAAGTTCCCTCTTTGCAGGTGGGAGCTAGGGGCTTGAACCTGGGTCCTTGAATGTGATAATGTGTGCACTCTATCGGGTATGCCACCACTTGGTTCTTTTTTATTTCTTATAACACGTTACTTTCAATTTCATTTTAATAAAGACAAAAACCAAGAGAGAAGGGGATAAATAGAGAGGAAGAGAGAGATAGAGACACCTGCAACCCTGCTTCACCACTTATGAAGCTTTCCCCTTGCAGGTAGGAAAAGGCTTGAACTCAAGTCCTTGTACATTGTAACATATGTGCAAACTGTAACATATGTGCAAACCACCCTTCTCATTTACTTATTTTTCTTTTTTTTTAATATTTATTTCCTTTTGTTGCCCTTTTTTATTGTTGTAGTTATTATTGTTGTTGTTATTGATGTTGTCATTGTTAGACAGGACAGAGAGAAATGGAGAGAGGAGGGGAAGACAGAAAGGGGGAGAGAAAGACAGACATCTGCAGACCTGCTTCACTGCCTGTGAATCGACTCCCCTACAGGTGGGGAGCAGGGGGCTCGAACCCAGATCCCTATGCCGGTCCCTGGGCTTTGCGCCACCTGCACTTAACCTACTGCGCTACCACCCAACTCCCTCATTTACTTATTTCTTAGAGAAGGAAGTGGGAGAAATAAAACCAGAGCATCACTCTGGCACACGTGATGCTGTGAAATGAACTTGAAACCTCATGCCTGAGTCCAGTTTTATCCACTGCAGTACCTCCCAGATTGTATTTTATTTTTATTTTTTAAAATATTTATTTATTCCCTTTTGTTTGCCTTGTTGTTTTATTGTTGTGGTTACTATTGTTACTAATATCATTGTTGTTGGATAGGAAAGAGAGAAATGGAGAGAGAAGGGGAAGACAGAGAGGGGGAGAGAAAGACAGACATCTGCAGACTTGCTTCACCGCCTGTGAAGCGACTCCCCTGCAGGTGGGGAGCCGGGGGCTCGAACCAGGATCCTTACGCCGGTCCTTGCTCTTTGCGCCACCTGCGCTTAACCCGCTGCGCGACTGCCCGACTCCTCAGATTATATGTTAGTTTTGTTTTAAAGATTTATTATTGGAGCAGGTGGTGAACACCCAATAGAGTGCATATGTTACTATGTGTAAGGCCCTGGGTTCAGGCCCTCTGTCTCCAACTGCAAGGGGGGGATGTCCCATAAACATTGAAGCAGTGCTACAGGCGAGTCTCCACCTCTCTCTCCCTTTCCTCTGAATTTTCTATCTAAAAAAAAAAAAATGCCACCAAGAGTGGTAGATTCATCATGTAGGCACCACCAAGCCCCAGCAATAACCCTGGTGGCAATTAAAAAAATAAAAAATAAAATGATTAACTTATTTATTCATGAAAGGGAGAGAGGAGAGAGAACCAGAGCATCACTGTGGCACATGGGATGTTGGGGGTCAAACTCAGCACATCATGCCTGACAGTCCAATGCTTTATTTAATGCATTACCTCCTGGGTTTGATCTTTTTCCTTTTATTTTTATTTTTTTTCCCCAGAGCACTGCTCAGCTTTAGGTTTATGATGGTGGTAGCAGGGAGATTGAACCTGGGACTTTTGAGCCTCAGGCATGAGAGTCTCTTTGCATAACCATTACGTTATCTTCCCCCACCTGATCTTTGTTTTTAAAGATTTAACGAATTTATTTTGTGACCCACTGCAGAGGACAGAACATTAATCTTTCAAGCATGAGGTCCTGAGTTGGACCTCCCAGCATAATTTATGCCTGAGTGATACTCTGGCTTTCTCCTTCCTTCTCCTCTCATATATAAGTAAATAAATCTTCAAAAAAGTTCATTATAAGGTGCAACCTGGATCTAGTGTGGCATAATACACCAAAGCAATGGACACTGGGGAAGGAGGGGCGGGGTTGGGTGGTGGGCTGTGGGATCCTGTTGTATGATAGTGGAAAATGACCTAGATTGTCTTGTAAACACCTATCATGGAGAGATAAGAAGTTGTACCTTGGGAGTCGGGCGGTAGTGCAGTGGGTTAAGTGCAGGTGGTGCAAAGTGCTAGGACCGGCTTAAGGATCCCAGTTCAAGCCCCAGCTCCCCACCTGCAGGGGAGTCGCTTCACAAGCGGTGAAGCAGGTCTGCAGGTGTCTTTCTCTCCCCCTCTCTGTCTTCCCCTCCTCTCTCCATTTCTCTCTGTCCTATCCAACAACGACATCAATAATAACAACAACAATAAAGCAACAAGGGCAACAAAAGAGAAAATAAAATAAATATTAAAAAAAAGTTGTACCTCCATGTCAACAACTGTATATTACCCCATACCCCCCAATCAAGAGGAAAAATAAATAAAATGAAGCCCTCCCCCTTTTTTTTTTTGCCAGAGGACTGATCAGCTCTGGCTTTTGGTGGTGCAGGGGATTGAACCTGGGACTTTGGAGCCTCAGGCATGAGAGTTTCTTTCCATAACCATTATGCTATCTACCTCCACCCAAGCCCATTTTTTATATGCTGTATAGAAAGTTTCCGTGGTCTGGGAGGTGGTGTAATGAATATGGCATTGAACTCTCAAGCATGAGGTCTTAAGTTCAATTCCCAGCAGCACATGCATCAGAGTGATGTCTGGTTTTTTCTCTCTCTCCTATCATTTCTCATGAATCAATAAATAAAATCTATTTTTAAAAAGTTTCATATGAGAGAAGTGTCTCCAGGGATCAAGCCAGCCACCTTAGGAACTTAGTAGTCCACCAACTGAACTGTTTGCCAAGCGTGTTAAATGTATCCTTAAGTATTTTACAGTGATTACTGTGAACATATGCTATTTACATACATATATGTATATAAGTTCTCTATTTTTATATTATCAAGTCTGTCCACCTATCTCTTCGTTTGTCAGCTTTGACACCAGGCTTAACAAGGTCTTCTCTACTTTAAGGTTATGCAATTATTTGCTTACAAGAAATCTTTCATGTTTTTACTTAGTATGCTAAAATATTTTGTTTTCACTAATTAATATAGGTTTCTTTAGCATCTGGAAAGTGGTAGAGCTGAACTTCATCTTCCAGAATTAGTCACATAAACCAATGAGATGTATAAAACTACTCATCTTTTCCCTACTGATTTGAATTCCCATCTCTATCACACATCACATTCTTGGAGCTATTGAATCTCGTTCTCAGTTTCTATTCTACTCTATTGATCTGTTAGTTTATTCCTGTGTTGATACTACAACAAGACTATTTCTTATTAGAAAAACAATAAAGGCTTACTACAGAAAGACTACAACAGATAGAGACACAAATGAAGTCATCTGTGACAACTACCATACTGCCTTGGTGTATTATCACCCTAGATTATTCTTTCCTCAATTGTTTTTATTTATTATATATGAGAGAGAGAGAGGTTCACAAGGCAAATGGAAGGAGGGAGGGATAAAGAGAAAGAGGCCAAATTACCACTCTGGTCTAAACGGTGTCAAGGATCAAACAGGGAACTTCAAGTAGTAAAGTCCAGTGTTCTACCAGCAGAGGTTATCTCTCCCATTGCTAGATTGCTTTTCTCTCCTTTAACTATTTCTCTATCAAGGGAAACTATTTATTTTTGCTCCCAGGGTTATTGCTGGGGCTTGGTGCCTGCACTATGAATCCACTGCTCCTGGAGGCCATACCCCAACCCCAATTTTGTTGTCCTTGTTGTTATTGTTGTCACTGCTGCTGTTGCTGCTGGATAGGACAGAGAGAAATGGAGAGAGGAGGGGAAGACAGAGAGGGGGAGAGAAAGATAACTGCAGACCTGCTTCACTGCTTGTGAAGTGATCCCCCTGCAGGTGGGGAGCTGGGGGCTTGAACTGGGATCCTTATGCCAGTCCTCGCATTTCTCGCCATGTGTGCTTAACCCAGTGTGCCACCACTGGGCCCCTGGGAAACTATTCTTAAGTGCACGTGTTCATGCTAAGTATAGTTCAGGAACAAGGTAAATGTTAAAATTTTTTTTAAAAAAATATTTATTCCCTTTTGTTGCCCTTGTTGTTTTATTATTATTGTTATTGATGTCATTGTTATTGGATAGGACAGAGAGAAATGGAGAGAGGAGGGGAAGACAGAGAGGGGGAGATTTGAAAGATAGACACCTACAGACCTGCTTCACCACTTGTGAAGTGACTCCCCTACAGGTGGGGAGCCGGGAACTCAAACCGGGATCCTTAAGGAAGCCAATCATTGCGCTTTGTGCCACGTGCGCTTACCAAGCTGAGCTACCACCCGATTCCCAATGTTAAACTTTTATGATCATCAGTGCAAAGAAATTCTTTGGTCCAGAATTACTTTGCACTCTTAAAGATACTAGATCTCATCAGCTCAAAATCTCTCGTGGAGATATAATTTCTTTAGAAACTTGTGTACGTTTTCTCCCTAAATTTAGTCATAGTCAATTCATAGAAAGTAGCAATCCTCTAAAAACATAAAAACTATAAGTAAAAGATACACTTGAAATAATGCAAAAAAAGTTTTCCTTGTATAAAGGATTTTTGTTGGCAATAAAAAATAAAGCACATAATTTATTCAAAAAAAAAAGAAAAGAAAAAAAAGGAAGAAACAGAGAGAGAGATAGAAAGGAGCCATCCCCAGGAAGATGACAATATGAAGTTGGGCCAGAAGGTCACACACTTAAAGTTTCCTTTAAGTGCTGGAAGCCATTAGCAGTTACTCTCTTCAACACCAACATCCTTCCAGAATCAGAATCCAGGTTGTTAATTTATGTGAACATGGGGAAGGGGAGAAAGCATAGTGGTTATGCAGAAAGACTCTTGTCTGAGACTCTAAGGTCCCAGGTTCAATCCCCCACACCACTATAAACCAGAGCTGAGCAGTGCTCCTTTAAAAATTAGTTAATTAAGACCAGGGGTAGATGGCATAATGATTATGCAAAGAGACTCTCATGCCTGAGGCTCCAAATTCCCAGGTTCAATCCCCTGCACCACCATAAACCAGAGCTTAACAGTGCTCTGGTAAAAAATAAATAAGAAATAAATTACATATATATGTGCAAAGTAAAATTAAGACCTTGCCATATAGTTTTGTAAACTGTTTTATTTCACTGTACTCCAGGAATGTTCCCTTGCTAGAACATATCTTTCTTTAAAAAAAATTTTTAACAAGATCATTGCTTAGCTCTGGGTTACAATGGAAATTAAAGATTAAATTTGGGACCTCTGGTGCCTCAGGCATAAAAATATTTTTGAATATTATGCTATCTTCTCTTTTTTAAAAGTTTTATTTATTTATTTTCATTTTATCAGAGCACTGATTAGCTCTGGTCTATGGTGGTGCAGGGGACTGAACCTGGAAATTTGGAGCTTCAGGCATGAAAGTCCTTTTCTTTCTTTCTTTCTTTCTTTCTTTCTTTCTTTCTTTCTTTCTTTCTTTCTTTCTTTCTTTCTTTTAATACCAGAGCACTGCTCAGCTCTGGCTGATGGTGGTGCGGGGACTGAACCTGGGACTTGGAAGCCTCAGGCATGAGAGTCTCTGCATAACCATTATGCTATCTCCCCCTGCCCCTATCTTTTCTCTTTAGAAAATTTTTAAACTTTATAATATAGAATGCATACAGAGAAACACACACAACAAACATACCTTCCTACCCAAAAAGTTTCTTACAAAGTGCACAACCATGTGACCAGTACTCACGTTGAGGAATGCAACTTTCTCTCAGAAATCATTCTGGGGTTCTCAAAATCACTCTCTCCACTCCAACCTCCAATAATTTTTCAAAAGGCCAGATTTTCTTTATATTTTTAAATATGTCACTTAGCTTTTTGTCCCTACACAATGTAGCTTAGTCTTTTTTTTTTTTTTGCCTCCAGGGTTATCGCTGGGGTTTGGTGCCTGCACCACAAATCTACTGCTCCTGAAGGCCATTTTTGTTGCCTTTGTTGTTGTTATATTTGTTTTGTTGTTGGATAGGACAGAGAGAAATCGAGAGAGGGGAAGACAAAGAGGGAGAGAGATGGATAGACACCTGCAGACCTGCTTCATCGCTTGTGAAGTGACCCCCTTAAAAGTGGGGAGCCGGGAACTGGAACCAGGATCCTTACACTAGTCCTTGTGCTGTTGTGCCCTGTGTGTTTAATCTGCTGCACTACTGCCCGCCCCCCATAGCTTAGTGTTTTTTTTAAAATTTTATTCTGTTTATTTAGTTTGATAGGACATAGAAAAATTGAGGGGGAGACAATGAGGGAGAGAGAGACACCTGCAGCACTGCTTCAGCACTCAGGAAGCTTCCCCTCTGCAGGTGGGGACTGGGGACTTCAGTCTGGGTCCCTGCCACATAACAGCATGTACACTCAACCAAGGGTGTCAACGCCCAGCCCCGCTCTTTGAATATCTATTTATGATATTTTTTACTAGAGCATTTTTTTAGCTCTGGCTTATGGTGGTGCTAGATATTGAACGTGAGATTTTGGGTGCATGAAAGTCTTTCTGCTGAACCATTACACTACTTCCCCAGTTGGCAGCTTAGTCTTATTAGATCTTTTAACTCTGTGCACATGGATCATGCAATTTGTTTGTTGCAGATCACTCATTTTTGTGGTTGAGTAATACTCAAATCTACAACTATACCACATTTTATTTATACATTGTGGCATAGGTAGTGGTACCTCATTGAAGTTCAATGTTTATTTATTTTTGCCTCCAGGGTTATTGCTGAGGCTCGGTGCCTGCACTAGGAGTCCACTGCTCCTGGAGGCCATTTTCCCCATTTTGTTGCCCTTGTTGTTGTTGTTATTGTTGCCAATGCTGCTGGATAGGACAGAGAGAAATTGAGAGAAAAGGGGAAGACAGAGAGGGGGAGAGAAAGATAAGACATCTGCAGACTTGCTTCACAGCTTGTGAAGTGACCCCTCCCCCCTACAGGTGGGGAGCCAGGGGCTCAAACCGGGATCCTTATGCTGGTCCTTCCACTTCGCGCCACGTGTACTTAATCTGCTGCAAGCACTGCTGCCCAGCCTCCTGTATCTATTTATTTTTTAATTTTTTAAAAAAATTTGTTTTCACTTTTGTTGCCCTTGTTGGCTCTTTTTATTGTTGTTGTAGTTGTTTATTTTTAATTTATATTTATTTATTTTCCCTTTTGTTGCCCTTTTGTTGTTGTTGTTACAGTTATTATTGTTGTTGTTATTGATGTTGTCGTTGTTAGATAGGACAGAGAGAAATGGAGAGAGGAGGGGAAGACAGAGGGGGGAGAGACACCTGCAGACCTGCTTCACCGCCTGTGAAGCAACTCCCCTGCAGGTGGGGAGCTGGGGGCTCGAACTGGGATCCTTAAGCCAGTCCCTGCGCTTTGCACCATGTATGCTTAACCCGCTGCGCTACCGCCCGACTCCCTGTATTTCTTATTTTTAAAATTTATGTGGCACTAGGAATACAAGGCCTTGCACATGGAAGATACTGATGAATTGCTTCTCAGAACTATCTTTTTCTTTTTCTTTTTTTTTTTAAAATTATTGTTGAAATTATAGAAGGGGAAGAGGTACACAGAAAGGTAATATTCTACCTTTCTATCCTCCATGGAGTTCAAATCCAGGGCTTCGTAAATGTCAAAGCTTGTCATGTTCATTGACAATTTACCTTATTTTAGCTATCCTCTTTTGCAGAATACTCATTTGCCTTTTTTTTCTCCTATAGATAGCCTTTATTTATTTATTTATTTATTTTTAAATATTTATTTATTTATTTATGAGAAAGATAGGAGGAGAGAGAGAAAAAGCCAGACATCACTTTGGTACATGTGTTGCCAGGGATTGAACTAAGGACCTCATGCTTGAGAGTCTAGTTCTTTAGCCACTGCTCCACCTCCCGGACCACAGCCTTTATTTTTTTAATTTAATTTTTATTACTTTTTTTTTTTTTGCCTCCAAGGTTTTTGCTGGGGCTCGGTGCCTGCACCACGAATCCACTGCTCCTGGAAGCCATTTTCCCCCTTTTATTGTCCTTGTTGTTTTATTGTTGTTGTGCTTATTATTGTTGTTGTTGGATAGGACAAAGAGAAATGGAGAGAGGGGAAGACAGAGAGGGGGAGAGAAAGATAGATACCTGCAGACCTGCTTCACCACCTGTGAAGCGACTCCCCTGCAGGTGGGGAGCCGGGGGCTTGAACCGGGATCCTTACACCGGTCCTTGTGCTTTGCTCCACCTGCGCTTAACCCACTGCGCCACTGCCGGACTCCGGATAGTCTTTATTTTTAAACTGACTTTTGAGATTTCTAGTATAAGACTTTTTTCTTCTGGTTCTGGTGGACTTTAATATATATATATATATATATATATGTATATATATATATATATATATGAATATATATATAAATAATCACAATGGTTAGGCAAACAGACTTTCTTGCCCGAGGCTCCAAATTCAATCCCCTGCACCACCATAAACCAGAGCTGATAGAAAAAAAGAAGAAAAAAAATAGTGGTGAAGCCCTGTTGAGGTGTCTCTCTCTCTCCATCTCTATCACCCCCCTCTCTCTCGATTTTTGGCTGTCTCTATCCAATAAATAAAGATAATAATAATAATTTAAAAAAAGATATCCACAGGCCTGCTTCACTGCTCATGAAATGTTGCCCCTGCAGGTGGGGAGTGGGGCCTGGAACCCGGATACTGTGCATGGTACCTCCAAGGGGTGCACCACTGCACCGTCCCCATGTGCTTACTTGCTGTTTTCCCCTGCCTCCTTGTGAGTGGAAGTTTGAGAAAGCTGTTTGCCTATTTTGTTCCATGCTAATCCCTAGTACCTGAAACAGTTTGGTGGCACGAGAGGCACTCAGTGTAAGAGAGGGCTAGTTCTTCTCTTCAAAGGAGCATGAACAGAAACAACTGTGGAATATAAAGACTGCTGTCATATATAGCTACCCATGCCCACTAGTTCTGAATTCTTGGAGGTTTAGGTATTACTTGCAGCACTTGCTTGTCCTCCAATGAAGACGCACAGATTCTCTTCCTTTCCTTATTTAGACAACGAGAAGACTGAGCCCTGAAGCTTGGCCCAAGGGTAGAAGGGACAGTCCTCTGTCAGGTAGAAAGGAAGGAAGGGAGGGAGGGAGGGTGTGGAGGTAGCGCTGCTGTCTGAGCCATTCGGTCAGCTGAACGCCTTTTTGCAAAAGCATAGACCCTTACTTCAATTCTCTTATCTTTTGCCTTGACTAGTGATTTTAATTGGGCATTATTTACAACACTCAGTAAATATCATTGAAACAAATAAATGATGGGGACTCCAAAACTGACACCCCCCCCCCAGGTATTAATGTTTTGTTGTTTTATCCCCTGACAAGCTTGTTTTTGCCAGAGCACTGCTTAGCTCCAGCTCAAGGTGGTACCAGGACTGAATCTGAGCCCTCTGAGTCTTTCTGTATAACTGCCGTGCTATCTCCCCAGCACCTCTCCACCCTCTGACACATTTGGCAATATTGAGAGAAATTTTGGAGTTTTAGCAGAGAATTTGGGCATGTAATACTGACAGACACAAGCAGTTTGTTTTCCTTCGGGTGTAAGCACGATCTCACTTGTCTGGGTCAATCTGTTTTTCTGATATGCACACACACATATGGGGGAGGGAGGGACAGAAGCATCACAGCATACATGGGCCACGCAGTGAGCTCTCTCTCCAGCCCTGCAAACAACTTTTCAAATAAAGCAATCACTAATTCCAGAAAAGCAAAAAGTTATTTCCAAAATGGAAATGTAATTATATATTCCTACATGGTTTAGATATGAATATTTAGTCATAAAAATGTTAGCACTAAATGATGATTTGGCCTAAAGTTGTGTGTGAGTGACATTGGCTCCTGGCGGGGAAAGAAGAGGAGGAAGAGGTGTTTGTCCGTGGTAGTGGTGGGAGTAGGTAGGTGGGGTCTGTATGTGCCTGGTGTCTAATCCTAATTTTCTGTAGTGGGAGCTGAAATGTTAATGTCTCAGACTGAAAAATCAAAAAGTAGTTGTTTACGCATATTATTTCAAAGATGAAGTTGTAGGGTAGGGAGTCTTTCTCAGCTCTTTCAGGGTACCTGACTAGGTCTGAAATTGAAACTGACAAGGACAGAGCAGCAGGAGAAAAACATATTTTACTGATTTCTTTACACAGAGAGAGAGGCAGAAAGAAAGATCACAGCATCAAAGCATCCTTCAGTGCGGTAGGGGCCAGGCTCAAACTTGGGTCACGCACATGACAAAGCAGCACACTATCTAAGTGAGCTGTTTTGCCAGCCTTTTATTAATTTTTCATGTGTACACTGACGCTTTCAAAAGAGAATGAAGAGCAGGGGAAAGAGCAAGGGGTTATGCTAAAAACGTTCATTCCTGAGACTCAGAGGTTCTTAGTACAAACCCTGGCATCACCATAGCCCAGAGCCAAGTAAAACTCTGGTTAAAAAAAAATAATAGGGAGTTGGGCGGTAGCACAGTGGGTTAAGCGCAAGGACCAGCGTAAGGATCCCAGTTCGAGCCCCCGGCTCCCCACCTGCACGGATGTCACTTCATATGTGGTGAAGAAGGTCTGCAGGTGTCTTTCTCTCCCCCTCTCTGTCTTCCCCTCCTCTCTCCATTTCTCTCTGTCCTACCCAACAACAATGACAACAACAATAACTACAACAATAAAACAAGGACAACAAAAGGGAATAAATAATAAAAAATCTTTAATATTAATAATATTAGGGGGCGGAGCCAAGACAGCTGCGTGATGACATCTCCTGACTGTCTCTCTGCAAAGCAGCTGCTGAAATCTTGGGAATTTGGAGTGAGGGCAGGATTTCCAGTGGTAAAGGAGGTGTACAGGAGGGGTCAAGGAGGAAAAAGGAGGAGAGACGCAGATCACACATAGGCTGAAACGGGCTATAGAAAGGACAACGTACATGCCAGATCCTGAGCCGAGCTATCCACCAGGCTCCAGATGCCACCATAATGCCAACCTGACCTTTCTGCGTAGACGACCCACCAGTGTGCCCTGGAATCCCGGCTCCCCAAACCCTGCCCCACTAGGGAAAGAGAGAGACAGGCTGGGAGTAGGGATTGACCTGCCAATGCCCATGTTCAGCGGGGAAGCAATTACAGAAGCCAGACCTTCCACCTTCTTTATTTTTTTTAAAAAAATTGTTTTGTATTATCTGTATTTATTGGATAGAGACAGCCAGAAATTGAGAGAGGAGGGAAAGATAGAGAGGGAGAGAGACAGACACACCTGCAGTCCTGCTTCACCACTCATGAAGCTTTCCCCCTGCAGGTGGGGACCAGGGGCTCGAACCGGGGTCCTTTCGCACTGTAACGTGCACTCAACCAGGTGTGCCACCACCTGGCCCGAACTTCCATCTCCTGCACCCCATGATGATCCCTGGGCCCATACTCCCAGAGGGATGAAGAATAGGAAAGCTTTCGGGGCGGGGGGGAGTGACAGATGGGATAGAGGGTTCTGTTGGTGGGAATTGTGTGGAATTATATCCCTCTTATCTTTGTCAATATCTCCATTTTATAAATTTTTAAAAATTAAATAAGAAAGAGAGAAATGGGGGTTGGGCATTAGCGCATCAGGTTAAGCACACATGGTGCAAAGAGCAAGAATCAGCCTAGGGAGGAGTTCGAGCCCCCAGCTCCCCACCTGCAGGGGGGTCGCTTCACAAGGTGTGAAGCAGGTCTGCAGGTGTCTGTCTTTCTCTCCTCTCTGTCCTCCTCCCCCTCTCCATTTCTCTCTGTCTTATCCAACAACAACAACAACTATAACAACAATAACAACCACAACAAGGGCAACAAAATGGGAATAGTGGCCTCCAGGAGCAGTGGATTCGTAGTGCTGGCACCGAGCCCCAGTGATAACCCTGGAGGCAAAAGAGAGAAAGAGAGAGAGAGAGAGAGAATAACACCTGAATAAGTTTTGGAATAGGAAGTTATTATACCTTATATACATAAATAAATAAATAAATAAATAAATAAATTAATTAATTAATTAATTTGTGAAAAATTGGCAAGATAAAGAGGTTGAGCTAAGGGCAGTGAATGGTGAAAAAGTAATAAGGACGATGAGGATTAGTTTGACAAGGTTGGATTACACACTTTTCTGTACTCTAAACTCCCTATTTCAGGAGATGAAAAAGTCTTCTCCTGGTCTAGGGAAAGCACCTTTTAAAACATATTTATTTTTTCTTTTTTTTTATTACTGGGGAATTAATGTTTTACATTCAACACTAAGTACAATAGTTTGTACATGCATAACATCCCCCAGTTTCCCATATAACAATACAACCCCCACTAGGTCTTCTGAATCTTTCTTGGACCTCTATTCTCCCCACCCACCAATCCCAGAGTCTTTTACTTTGGTGCTTAAAACATACATATTTAAAAAAATTATGTGAACCAGACTTCCCTGGACAGACAACCCCACCAATGTGTCCCGGAGCTCCACCTCCCCAGAGCCCCACCCTACTAGGGAAAGAGAGAGACAGGCTGGGACTATGGATTGACCAGTCAACGCCCATGTTCAGCGGGGAAGCAATTACAGAAGCCAGACCTTCCACCTTCTGTACCCCATAATGATACTGGGTCCATGCTCCCAGAGGGATAAAGAACAGGAAAGCTATCGGGGAAGGGGATGGGACATGGAGATCTGATGGTGGGAACTGTGTGAAGTTGTACCCCTCTTATCCTATGGTTTTGTCAATGTTTCCTTTCTATAAATAAATTTTTTTTAAAAAAAGTTGTTTAAGGAGAAGAAATACAGAGAGAAAGTGAGAGGGAGAGAGACAGAAACACCAGAACACTACTCAGCTCTGGCTTATGGTGGTGCTGGGGATTGAACCTGGGACCTTGAAGCCTCACACATAAAAATATTTTGCATAACTATTATATTATATCCTGAACATGACAGAGTCAGAGAGAAACTGAGAGGAAAGGGACACATAGGAAGAGAGAAAGAGCAGTTTCACTGCTTTCGAATCTTCCCCTGCAAGTGGGGGTCCGTGTGCTCCTCAACCAGGCGTGCCACAGCCCACACACAGCCCTTTCTTTTCTAAGATTTATTAGTGAGGGAGGGACGGAGGGAAGGAGGGAAAGAGAGAGGGGAAGAGACTGAGAACCAGAGCATCACTCTGGCACAAGTGATGCCAGAGATCAAACTCAGGACTCACGCTTAAGAGTCCAGCACTTTCTTCACTGCACTGCACTTTCTGGGCCACAGATGGCGCCTTTCACATAGGATATCTCTGGCCTATTTTTAGGAATAAGCAAGAGGCGGAGATCAAAATGACTTTTTCCTGGTATATTAATTAACATGTTTAATATATCAAAGTACTTTATTTTATGGTAGTGTGTTTTTAACCCTGCCAGTATATATAAACCAGGAAGAAAAATGTAATGTTTAACTTATGTTAAAAGTGGTTCATGTTCAGTAGGAGACTAAGGAGGAGGATAGACAGAAATGCTACTTTACATGATAGAATTTTTGGATCTGTTCACCTTTAAAAAGAACTGCTTAGCTGTGTGAGTGTAATGAAAAATTAAAAAAAAATTAAAGTATAAAAAGTCAAATTCTGGGGCCAGGTGGTGGCACACCTTGTTAAATGTATGTGTTATCATGCACAAGGACCAGGCCCCAAGCCCCTGGTCCCCACCTGCAAGGGGAAAGCTTCACGAGGGGTGAAGCAGTGCTGCAGGTCAATCTGTCTTTCCTTCTCCACCCACCTTTCCCTTTCGATTTCTCTCTGTCCTATCAGATTAAATAAATAAACTTAAAAACACATATTTTTTAAAAAGTCAATTTCTATGTTGCCAAAGAACTGAGATCATTCTGAAAAGTAGTAAGATATTATCTAAAGATGCCAAGATGAAAACATAGTAAGATGTTTCTCCAAAGAAGTGACACAAGTACCTAATAAGCATATTAAAAAATTCTTGCACGTGGTGCAAAGCGCACGTGGCACAAAGCACAAGGACCGGCTTAAGGATCCCGGTTCGAGCCCCCGGGAACCCACGCGTAGGGGAGTCACTTCACAAGCGGTGAAGCAGGTGTCTATCTTTCTCTTCCCCCATCTGTCTTCCCCTCCTCTCTCCATTTCTCTCTGTCCTATCTAAATATGACGACATCAATAACAACAACAATATTAAAAAACAAGGGCAACAAAAGGGAAAAATAAATAAATATAAAAATTAAAATTAAATTAAAAAAATTCTCAACATCACTAGTAATTAGAGAAATGTAAATTAAAATTAGAATGAAATACCACCTTGTACTCATTAGTGTTGTTACTATAAAAATATAAAGTAGGTTTTAGTGAGGATGTGAAGAAACTGAAACCCTTCTATAGCACTGTTGGAAATTTAGAAAGGTACAGCTGACCATGGAAAAATAGTATGGAAGTTCTTCACAAAATAAAATGTGAATTAGCACATGATCCAGCAATTCTGCTTCTGGGAACAGAGCCAAAAGAATAGAAGTCAGGGGCTCACAGAGCTATTTGGACATCCATGTCCATAGCAGCATTAGTTACAACCACCGAGGTGGAAGCAACCCAAATGCCCACTAGCAAAGTGAGTGTATAAACAAGAAGTGGGATATACACACAGTGGAATATTATTAAACCTTAGAGAAAATTCTGGAGCATGCTTCAACATGAATGGATGCTGAATACATCATGCTAAGTTGATTCCACCTATATGAGGGATTCAGATAGTCCAACTCATAGAAACAGAAATTAGGACAGTGGTTGCCAGGGGTTGAAGGGAAAGAGGAAATGAGAGTTGCAGTTTGATGCTACACAGTTTCAGCTTTGCAAGAAATGGAGAGAGGAGGGGAAGACAGAGAGGGGGAGAGAAAGACAGACACCTGCAGACCTGCTTCACAGCCTGTGAAGTGACTCCCCTGCAGGTGGGGATCTGGGGGCTCGAACCGGGATCCTTATGTTGGTCCTTGCACTTTGTGCTACGTGCACTTAATCCACTGCACTACCGCCTGACTCCCAAATTGGACTGATTCTATACAGAAACCAAAGCAAATGGCCGCATTTTCTATCCCTCTACAAAAAGGCAGAGTTCTCCCTCTGCAGTCAGAATAGTCCCCTTTGTATTCTCCCCAATATCTGCCAATTGTAGCCATAGTCACTGATCTGCTGAAGATACTAAAAGGGGTTTGTCTGAATGTACTGAGTATAGTTTTACATGACTCTATGCACAAGAATCATAAACCAACCCAATGGGAGCCCCAACTTAGAAACAAAATATTCCAATAGCAACAACACAAATTAATTTACTATCTTCCCAAGCCAAAATGTGAAAAGATCATGTCACAATATAAGTGAAATGATAACCTACAGGAGAGAAAGGACGCAGGGTAGAAGGGATGGGTGGGAGCTATATGACTCTTGAATTATGTGACTTCAATTTTAGAGTCAAACAAGCTGTATTGACAAGCTGTGTCTTTCTTCCTCTTTTTCTTGGTCAGTCTATCTAAAGGCTTATCAATTTCATTGATCTCTTCAGAGAACCTGCTTTTGGCTACACTGATTTTCTCTAATGTTTGCCAGTTTCTTATTTTATTGACTTTCATTCTTCTTTCTGGCTACACACACACACACATACACACACACACACACACACACAAACACAAACACACACAGAAACAGAGACAAAGAGGCAGAGAGCAAAAGAGACCATTGAAGCTCCCCATCCACAGGGGAGTCGCTTCACAGGTGGTGAAGCAGGTCTGCAGGTGTCTTTCTCTCCCCGTCTTTCCCTCCTCGCTCCATTTCTCTCTGTCCTATCCAACAACAACGACATCAATAATAACTACAACAATAAAACAAGGGCAACAAAAGGGAATAAATAAATAAATAATAAATAAATATTAAAAAGGGAAATAAAATTATTTTTAAAAAAGATGATTGTCAATCCAATTTTTAATTTCTTTTTAGTTGGTCTGTCTTTCCACGCTTAAGGATTTCTTTTGTTCTTGGTATTGTAAAATGTCTCCTTTTCTGTCTCCCCCTTCCCCTCTCAATTTCTCTCTGTCCTGTCAAATAGATATAAAAGAAAAAAAATGTTGACAATCACTACACTCCTGACATCACAGATAATATCAACAGTGGCATCATCTTGGGCTAGCAGAATAGCTCACTTGCACAGGGTGCTTGTTGCGCTGTGCGTGCAACCTGGTTCAAGCCCAGCCCCTACTACACTGAAGGAAGCACTGGTGCTATGGTGTCTTTCCTTCTCTCTGTGTGTCTTTGTCTCTATCAGAAAAATTAAAAATGGCCCAGAGCAATGAAGCCTCAGTGACAACAAAGATAAAAGAACAGTCAAGTGAGAGTCGGGCTGTAGCGTAGCGGGTTAAGCACAGGTGGCGCAGAGTACAAGGACCAGCGGAAGGATCCCGGTTCGAGCCCTGGCTCTCCACCTGCAGGGAAGTCTCTTCACAAGTGGTGAAGCAGGTCTGGAGGTGTCTGTCTTTCTCTCATCCTCTCTGTCTTCCCCTCCTCTCTCCATTTCTCTCTGTGCTATCCAACAACGACGACATCAATAAAAAACAACAAGGGCAACAAAAGGGAATAAATAAATAAATAAAAAATTTTTAAAAGAATGCTATAATAAAAAAGAACAATCACCTTTAATTTTTAAGTATCTAAAGCTTCTTCAGTGGTCCAGGAGGTGGCGCAGTGGTGAGCTCTCAACTCTGGAGCATAAGGTTCTGAGTTTGATGCCGGCACTGCATAGGGCAGGTGCTGCTCTGGCCTCTCTCTTTCCCTCTTTCTCTTAATCTACCTGTCTAGTGAACTAAACGGTAAATCTTTAAAATATATATAAAAACAAACAAACAAACAAATAAACAAAACTAAACCGTGATCTGGGCAGTGACACAGTGGTAAAGCTTTGGACTCTCAAGCATGAGGTCCCGAGTTTGATCCCTGGCAGTACATGTGCCAGAGTGATGTCTGGTTCTTTCTCTCTTCTCCTATCTTTCTCATAATAAAATCTTAAAAAAAAAAATCCTCTTCTAAGAAAGTATCCGAAGGAATCCCAGAGTTACAGTCAGTTTTATAGTCTAGGATTCCCTTCCCAGTATTATTTATTAATAGAATTAATACTTAAGATAGTAGCAGAGTCCTTCCAAGTACATGAGTTACTGTTTAGCTAGAAGCATTCATCTGCCTAAAGATGCAAGGGAAGGTGTGAGAAGAAACAATATTAAGATTTATTATAAATCATCATTTCTAAGACTTACATTTCTTTGAAATGAGGGTGTGTCCTATAGTCAAAGCTGACTGATAATAGCTGTTGGCTAGGCAACAACCATGATCTAGCATATGTAAACTTGGTCTGAAAATCTTTTTTTTTTTTTTTTTTTTGTCTCCAGGGTTATCGCTGGGGCTCGGTGCCTGCACTATGAATCCACTGCTCCTGGAGGTTATTTTTTCCCCTTTTGTTGCCTTTGTTGTTTATCATTGTTGTTGTTATTATTTGTTATGTTGTCGTTGGATAGGACAGAGAGAAATGGAGAGAGGAGGGGAAGACAGCGAGGGGAGAGAAAGACAGACACCTGCAGACCTGCTTCACCATGAAGCCACTCCTCTGTAGGTGGGGAGCCGGGGGCTCGAACGATCCTTACGCTGGTCCTTGCGCTTTGCCATGTGTGCTCAACCCACTGCACTATGGCCTGGCCCACTGAAAATCTTTTAACATCTTTTTTAAGGTTTTTTAAAGACTGTGAGGTACAATATAAAAACATGTAAATAAACTATACTATATTCATCCAATGGAGTTGCTTGACTATATTTCAAATGCTGTTAAATAATATTTAATGACATATAAGAAGTTATCAATTTACTATTAGGTGAAAATAAAATCATGAAATGTCATATTCCATTTTTAGCACAAATACATACATGCAGATATATGTAGAGACTACAAAATATTAATAAACCATATCTGGATTTAGCCTTTTCTTATAGTGAATGTTTTAAAGGATTTTTTTTGGACATCAAGTATATGTGATTATATTATAATTTTTAAATAAGAGCACACTATCATTGTCTAGCCCATACGTGATGTTTTCATTTTCCTAACTTTAATTTGTGACATGTGAGCTTCACCAGGTGTGCCATCACCTGGCTCCCATTGTTGCTTTTTTAAAAAGGGTTGGAAAGTTAGCTCACCAGCTAAGGCATGCTCCTTGCCCAGGTTCAAGCCCCAGCACCAGATGGGACTGCCACAGCTTTGGGAGAACCTCCACTGCTGTGATGCTTCTCTCTCTCTGAATAAAAAAAGCCATCTGGGGGGTCGGGCGGTGGCGCAATGGGTTAAGCACATGTGGCGCAAAGCGTAGGGACCAGCGTAAGGATCCCGGTTCAAGCCCCCGACTCCCCAATTGCACGGGAGTCGCTTCACAGGTGGTGAAGCGGGTCTGCGGGTGTCTGTCTTTCTCTCCCCCTCTCTGTCTTCCCCTCCTCTCTCCACTTCTCTCTGTCCTATCCAACAGTGAACAACATCAACAATGGCAATAATAATAACCACAACGAGGCTACAACAACAAGGGCAACAAAAGGGGGGGGGGGGGGAATGGCCTCCAGGAGCGGTGGATTCATGGTGCAGGCACCGAGCCCAGCAATAACCCTGGAGGGGGGGAAAAAAAAAAGCCATCTGAGAGCAGTAAAACAGTGCATGCATGCATCAGGCCCCCAAAATAAATCAACAACAACAGAAAATAACCAAATGATCCTTAGGAAGGTTTAGCAGCGCTTATTCTCACAGATAAATATGCAAAGTAAACTTAAGTACTGTCTTATATCCTCATTGTGGGTCCCGGTTTTTAAATCCTTCCAAACCATCTTATTTCCCTGATGTTTTCATTTGCATTTTTCTGATTACAGCTAAGACTGAATATTAAGATGTTTCCACAGTTTAAACTTTAACTAGTTTTTAATTGAAAAAGTAATTCATGTACTTGGTGAAAACATCAAACAGCATAAAAGCATACACAGTGCAACACGCCACCCCAGAGCCCCCGTCCCCAGAGGCAGCCACCATGAGTGGCAGTTTCTCTTTCTCGAAACATTCGGGACATAAACAAGCACTGAGGCCAACAGAAAGGCACTGACAGACACATCTGTCCTTGTGCACACAGTGGGGACATGTTTTAGACGGAAATGCAAACCCGAGCCCTGCCTGCAGCTCAGATTTCATCTGAACTGCTAACCCCGTCAGTCACCACGCTCCTCCTGCACTGGCCCTGACACACTCTGCTCTTTTCTGCTTCGCGGTATTTCTTCGTGCACTCCTCCACCTCACAGAGCACTTCTAAGGAAACCTCTGAACCCTCTGTATCAATGGCTTGCTATCACATCTCTTTTGTCATGTTCCTTTCTCAGCTTCCATCACAGTCTCAGGGTCTGGGTAGACAGCATAATGGTTCTGCAAAGAGATTTTTCATGTCTGAGGCTCCAAGGTTCTAGATTCAGCACCATCATAAGCTGAGTAGTGCTCCTGTAAAATACTACTTCTACTACTAATAATAATACTACACTAAAATGCTGTCAGTTCTGGGCTGTTCTGTAAATAAAAGCACACGCTTCATCTCCACATGGTCTCCATTGCCAGCTGTCCTTGCCAGAGTCCCACCTACCAAACCCCGGATAAATGCCCTGGGTCAGTGAACCCTCCAGCTTCATATTCGCTCCCCTCGTCCTTCATCTCCAGATCCAATGTGATGTGACCCTTTGCTCCCAGTTGCACAGGTTGACTGACCCTGCAATTGCTGGGTATGTAAAAGGCTTCTCTGGGCGTGGGGGCAACACCTTTCAGTGAGGGATGGAGACAGCCCAATCTGGATTTAGAATTCTCTGCCCGGACACAGAGTGGTGAGGGAGACACATCTTAAGGAAAGCACAGAATACCTTGAAAGGTATCTGCTTCAGCAGAGATCTTGCCACTGTCTCCAGATCAGAGAATGGCTTGCTGTTGCTGGCCAGGGGAGTGCAGGGGAGTGGGGGCCTCCAGGTCTTCAGGCCTATCCACTTGATGTCCCCACTGAGGCCTGGATTTGACCCGGCACACACCAAAACTGTGCACTCAGCCTCCTCTGACATCGCTCATCCTCAGCAACACAAGTCTGACTTTTCGCATCTGGCCCTGAAACATTGACTTGTATGAAGTTAAATGCTAGCTGCTATTACTCCCCTTTGTGCGAGGTTTCCAAAGCTGTTAATAAATCAGTCTGCTCCCCACTTCTTACAACTATCACTGCTCTCACACCAAATACTACAGGCATTCCATGAGCCAGCTTGATTTCACCTTCCATGCTAATCACCCCAGGACAGCCTCGCTGACATGCTGCTGCATCATGCTGAAAATGCACAACAGCCACTGGCCAGTGGTGGCCCTGCTGACATCATAACAACAGATCATCCAATTTCACACCTTTTTTTTGCCTCCAGGGTTACTGCTGGGGCTCAGCAATACTACCTGGAGGTCATTTTTTTCCTTTTTTTTTTTTTTTTGTTGTTGTTCGATAGGACAGAGAGAAATTGAGAGAGGAGGGGAAGACAGAGAGAGGCAGAGAAAGATAAGACACCTCCACTGCTTATGAAGTGATCTTCACAAGCAGAGCTTGAACCAAGATCCTTGTGCCAGTCCTTGCACTTTGCACTCTGGGTGCTTAACCCAGTGAGCAACCCCTAATTTCACTCTTCTATTATTATTTTTTCTCTTTATTTATTTGTTCAGTAGACAGTCAGAAATTTAGAGGGAAGGGGGTGATAGAGAGGGAGAGAGAGACACCTGCAGCACTGCTTCACCACCTGTGAAGCTTTCCTCCTGCAGGTGGGGACCGGGGGCTCGAACCTGGGTCCTTGCACACTTGTAACATGTGCGCCACCACCTGGCCCACAATTCTTTTTTTTTTTTCTTTCCCTCCAGGGTTATTGCTGGGCTCGGTGACCGCACCATGAATCCACTGCTCCTGGAGGCCATTTTTTCCCCCTTTTGTTGCCCTTGCTGTTGTAGCCTCGTTGTGGTTATTATTATTGCCATTGTTGATGTTGTTTGTTGTTGGATAGGACAGAGAGAAGTGGATAGAGGAGGGGAAGACAGAGAGGGGGAGAGAAAGACAGACACCCGTAGACCCACTTCACCGCCTGTGAAGAGACTCCCGTGCAGGTGGGGAGCCGGGGGCTCGAACCAGGATCCTTACGCTGGTCCCTACACTTTGCGCCACATGCGCTTAACCCACTGCGCCACCGCCCGACCCCCTCACAATTCTTTTTTTTAAAGATGACTCTATGTTGAGATAACATAATGGTTACACAAACAGACTCTCAAGTCTGAGGCTTCAAAGGACCACTCTTAGGACCAAACATCTTAGGAAGCCGGTGGAAGGGTGTGGCCAGGTGGTAGAGGGAGAGGTGTGTGGGGTCAGTTACAGTACAAGCAGAGTTGACCACTATGATAAACCAAGGAGACAGGAATTGGTGTATTGCACCAAAGTAAAGGACTTGAGGGGGGAGGGGTTCAGGTCCTGGTGCATGATGGTGGCAGAGGACCTGGGTTGGGGGTGAGAGTGTTTTGCAGAAAACTGAGAAATTTTACACTTGGACCAACAACTATATCCACCAGAAACCACTAATCCCGCCCCCCCCCAAAAAAAAAAAAGCCAGAACTCCTACCTTCTGCACTCCAAAAATAATTTTGGTCCATGATCCCAGAGAGGAGAAATGTTAGGGGGAAATGACTAGAGAGCTCTGAACCCCAATTCCATCAGGATCCAGGGAGAAATAAGGAAAAAAATGGAAAGATATTCAGAAGTAGTAACAGGCATAGGTGTGCTTAGAAAAGGAAGTGAAAATGGCAGGGGTAGATAGCATAATGATTATGCAAACAGATTGTCAAGCCTGAGGCTCCAAAGTTCCTGGTTCAATCCCTTGCCCCACCATTAACCAGAGCTGTTCAGTGCTCAGGTGAAAAAAAAAAAAAGAAGGGGCCAGGTGGTGGTGAAGTACACACATTATAGCGCACAAGGACCTAGGTTCAAGCCCCTGGTCCCCACCTGCAGGGGGAAAGCTTCACGAGTGGTGGAGCAGAGCTGCAGGTGTCTCTCTGTCTCTCTTCCTCTCTGTTTCTCCCTCCTTTCTCAATTTTTCTCTAATAATAAATTTTTAAAAAAAGAAAAGGAAGAGCAGATAGGGCCATAGAAAAAATAGGCAAAAATATAGATAGAATGATAAAGAAATAATAGTCAACCCATATCTATGATCTTGGGAGAACCACTGCAGTTTTCAATGGAGGGAGTAGGACAGTGAACTCTAGTGATGGAAGCAGTGTGGAACTGTACTCATGTTTATCTTGTAATTTTGTAAACCAATATTAAATAACTAATAAAAGATATAATAATAAAAAGGAAGACTCCCATGTAAAGGGCTTTAAGAGATGTCTGGCAGGTGGGGAGGTGGCTCAGTGAGTAGACTGAAGGCCTTGAGCGCCTTCCCGAGCTTGATCCCCAGCATCATATACTCCAGAGTGATGTTCTCGCTCTCTCTCTTTCATCATAAATAAATGTGTGTTTAAAAGAGGGAGAGATGTCTGCGGCAAAGACATATCATAGGTTTCCTTTCCAAGCCAGGCTTACATCATTCACATGTGCAAATGTCAAATGACGGCTAGGCTTCTCAGTCCAGAATCCTTGTTGCGGCTGTGCGTGTGCTTTCTTCAGGCTAGTATGCTGTGTTTGGTGGCAATCTGTCTGTTCTGGAGCCACCAGACTTTGTGAGGACAAAATGTGAATCGCCATCATGCTATCTCCCCCACTCAGGATGTAGCATGCGCACTAAACCAGGTGTGCCACCACCCGGCCCCAAGGAGATGCTAGGATGTGATCAGAGATAGGACACAGAAGGCCAGAAGTGTGCGTGCGCATATAGGCACACACAGGGCACAACACACTTGTTTCACTGTAACATTTTTGTGTCCAGCAATGGCTCTGAGAATTTTATTTTGCCTAATACACATCAAAAAAAGGCACTGAATAACAGACATCACACATGACCTTTTGGCCAACAAGAGATCACTTATGTGACAATGTGATGTGTAACTTATACTCCTAGCCTCAGCGTGTGGTAAGCTGTACCATCTAGGTTTGTATGACTGTGCTATGACATTTGCTCAAGGACAAACTCAGATATTTGTTAGAGCCTATCTTATTCAGTGATATGTGACCACATCACACCCTTTCTTTCACCATTTATCCATCCACACACACACTTCAGTTGCTTCCAGGTTTCGGTTACTGTGAGTGGTGCTGCAATGAAGATGGGGTTGCGGATACTCCTTGGAAATCCTGGCTGAATTATTCTGGACACATCCCCAGAAATAAAATTGCAGAATCATATAGTCATACTATATTTAGGTTTTGGAGGAATTTCCACACCACCTTCCAGTGTGGGTGCACCAATCTACATCCCCACCAAGAGTGTACAGGGCTCCCTGTCTTCCACAACCTTGCTAACACTTACCCTTGTCTACAGGATAACAGCCATCAGTCATTCTTCTTTTCATTGTTAAGGACTCACTGCTCCTGGTCAACTTTTCCAAGTAGAAAAGAAAAAAAAAGACAAAAGGAGAGAGGGAAAAAGGCTTATTTGACTTGTATCTTTTGCACCTCTGCCCCTTAAGCTCCTCCAGACATGAAGCTTCTCCCAGTGCAGTAGTAAGAATGGCTGGGCTAGAACCTCGGCCACATGCATGGCAAAGCAGGCACCCTCCAAGTGAGCTATCTGGTTGGCGTGAGAGCAGTCATAGGAATTGGTGTGCATTTGTGATCTGGTCTGCATTTCCCTAACTATGGTGTTGAGGCCCTTTTCTTATACCTCTTGTGCATCTGTATGCCAAGTTTGTAGAAACGTCTATTCAGTCATTTTGCATGGTTTAAAATTGGGGTATTTAAACGGTGGCTTGCTACAGGAGTTCCTCCTGTCGGCCTGGGGAGATTTCCAAAGGGCAGCTCTACTCTGAGTGGGTTCTTCTGGGGTTCCTCTATGTCCTTCCTTCTTAGTCCTTTACTGAACACTCAGGCGTTTGTGGGGGGTGTGTAAAAGGGGGCTGACAAAAACTGACTAATGCATCAGGCACAATGGCCAGGGCCCATAATACTTTCTGGGGACCCAATTTTTAAAAAATCTATTCATATTAACCCACCATGAAATATAATTTTAAAAACTGTTGGGGAGTGGGGCACTAGCGCAGCGGGTTAAGCGCAGGTGGCACAAAGCGCAGGGACCTGCATAAGGATCCCGGTTCGAGCCCCCGGCTCCCCACCTGCAGGGGAGTCGCTTCACAGGCGGTGAAGCAGGTCTGCGGGTGTCTGTCTTTCTCTCCCCCTCTCTGTCTTCCCCTCGTCTCTCCATTTCTCTCTGTCCTATCCAACAACGACGACATCAATAACTACAACAATAAAACAACAAGGGCAACAAAAGGGAATGTTTTAAAAATTAAAAAAAAGAAATTTATTTTTTAAAAAAACTGTTAATAGAGGGAGGGGTCCCTGAAAACAAATGTGCCTAACTCGGTAAAATCATGGCAAGGGTGTGAAGTGTGTGTGTGTGTGTGTGTGTGTGTGTGAGAGAGAGAGAGAGAGAGAGAGAGAGAGAGAGAGCGCGCAAGGGGGTGGGGGGCCGGCTGCAGAGCTGCGGAGCGGGAGGGTGGTTCTTCCGCCATCAGCCCTGGGGGCTGCTCCGCTGTGAGCGCTGCAGAGCCCAGACCTGGACTCCAGGCGCTGTGCCAGGGCGCAACCAGAGAGCCAAGGCTGTCAGCCGCCGGAGGTCAGGCAGACCTCGGCCTCCAGGCTTGCGAAGTGACGCCCCGGCAGTGACACAGGCGGGCGGCGGACAGCAGCACGGGGTAGGGCGGGGCGGCAGAAGGGTACCGGGCGGTGGAATTCGGTCCCAGGGCGAGTGAACTGAACTTACAACCGCTGACACTGAGGACTCAAGCGAGACGCCCACCGCGCCGTGTCCCGCGAGCTGACCCCCAGGTCTGGGCTCCGGGACCCCAGAGGGCGCGGCGGGCCGGGGTTTCAAGCTGCCGGGCCACCCGCGCCGGGTCCCGCCGCCTCTCCTCCATCCCGCTCCTCGGACGGCCGCGCCAGGCTCTCGGGCTCGACGGCCCTCGCGCCTGCTCCGCGGGCACAGACCTCCCTCCACCAGGGGAAGCCGCCGGCAGCCAGGCCCCCGCCCCGCGGCCTCCTCCTCCCCGAGCGCCGACTCCGCCCCCGGAGATCCCGCCCCGCGGCCGCGCCTTTCCGGGACGCAGCCCCGGACGGCCGGGATCCGGAGTCAGGCTCCGCGCGGCCGGAGGATGAGCCGCATCTACCTCGACGGCGCCCTGCGCACCCGGGCCGTGAGGAGCGCGCGGCTGCCCGGCCGCTGGGACCCCGCCGCGCACCAGGGGTAGGTGCCCCCGCCCCGCGCTCGAACCCGCGGCCCCTGAGGCCCAGGCTGCTGCGCCGCAACAATGCCGCAGGGGCCCAGGTGAGGCCTCCGCCCGCCCGCGGCCCACCGCAAAGGCGCCCTCAGCCGCCTGCCAGTGGGCCGTGCCCACCCCGCAGACACCCCATCGGAGACCCCCACGCCGCAGACACCCCACCTGAGACCCCCACCCCGCAGACACCCCACCCCGGCAGACACCCCACCTGAGACCCCACCCCGCAGACACCCCATCTGAGACCCCCACGCCGCAGACACCCCACCTGAGACCCCCACCCCGCAGACACCCCATCTGAGACCCCCACGCCGCAGACACCCCATCTGAGACCCCCACCCCGCAGACACCCCATCTGAGACCCCCACGCCGCAGACAACCCACCTGAGACCCCCACCCCGCAGACACCCCATCTGAGACCCCCCCACCCCGCAGACACCCCACCTGAGACCCCCCCACCCCGGCAGACACCCCACCTGAGACCCCCCCACCCCGGCAGGGACCCCATTCCACCGGCAGGAGCGGCGCCGCACCGGGCGAGCTGTCACCCGGGGCCCGTTTCTGCGGGGTGGGGGCGCCCCAAGCCCTGAGGGAGAAAGCCCAGGCCACCTACCTGCTCCGCCCTCAGGGGCCGAGGGTGACAGGACGCCGCCCACCGCCCTCCCCAGGGGCCCGGGCGTGCTGCTGGAGGGGGAGCTCGTGGATGTGTCGCGACACGGCATCCTGGACGCGCAGGGCCGAAAGGTGAGGGGATGGCCGGGCGGGCCGGGCCGCCGGGGGCCTCTGGGCGGTGGGGAGGCCGCAGGTGACGGGGCGGGAGCTGCTGGGCCGGAGGAGCTGCCCCTGCTGGCCTGGGCCTCCTGCCCTGTGGGCCGCCGCCTCCAAGCTGCCACAGGTCTGCGTGCCTCAAAGGTCGCCCCCCCCAACCACTAGCTGTCACACCGGAAGGGAAGGACCACCCGCTGTCGCACAGGAACAACACCCCCCCATGCGCAGGAAGGGAAGGACCCTCTCTCTGTCGCACAGGAAGGACGCCCCCCTCTTGTCGCATAGGAATGACCCCCCCAGGACGCGCCGGAAAGACACCTACACCCACACCTCTGATGTCGCGCAGGAATGACCCCCAAAACGCGCCGGAAGAACTCCCCCTCCTGGCTGTCGCGCAGGAATGACCCCCCTAGGACGCGCCGGAAACACACACACCCACCCCCGCTGTCGCGCAGGAATGACCCCCAAGACGCGCCGGAAGAACTCCCCTTCCTGTTGTCGCACAGGCACAGGAATGACCCCCATGATGCGCTGGAAGGACCCCCTCATGTTGCACAGGCAGCACCCCCTCACGTTGGACCAGACAGACCCTCTTGACCATTCACTTCTCACCGGAAGAGCTACTGCTGTAGAGCCGGAAGGACCCCAGTGTTGCACGGAAAGACCACCAGGATGCACCGGAACAACCCCTACCTACATACAGCGTCACACCAGAGCGGACCCCCCCCACACACACACACACACGTCATACTGGAAGGACCCCTCTTCTCCGAATCAGAAGACCTCCAGCATCGCACTGGAAAGACCGCTGTGATGAACTGGTAGAACCTTCACATCGTGCCGAAAAACAACCTCACATGGTGCCGGAAAGATCACACTGTCTCCCCTCCTGTCATACCGGATGGACGACCCCCGCCCCAGCTGTCACTGGAAGAAGCCCTAGGGGACCAACCTCTTTCAGTCATCTAGTCCCGAGTGTCCCCAGGTCCTCATGAAGCTGGTTGTCAGCCCTGTTCTGCAAGCCTCCACCATCTTCCTCCTGCGGGGGAGACCATGCCCCGTGCTGTTGGCCTGCGGCTGTCTCCCCTTCGCCTCCCTTTCTTCATCACTGTCCTGGGAGGACTCATGGAAACCCCGACCTGTCCTGATTAACTTTTCACCTTCCCTCCTGCTTTCTGCCTGTCCCCAATACTATTTCCTAACCTGCTGTCAACCTAGGGCCTGAAAAGTACTACCAAATGTCTCTGTGAGGTTAAAGAAGTCTTTCAGGTTCACTCGGTGCGTCCACTTAGACGGATGTTACCATGCTCAATGACCCGGGTTCAAGCCCTTGGTCCGCACATGTATAGAAGCTTCTCAAACAGTGAAACAGGGCTTCCTCTATCTTCTCCTTCCCTTAGCGTCTCTTCTAAAAAAAGGGGGGCGGTAGCACAGCGGTTAAGCGCATGTGGCACAGAGTTCAAGGAGCTGAGCAAGGATCCCAGTTCGAGTCCCCAGCTCCCCACCTACAGGGGAGTCACTTCACAAGCAGTGAAGCAGGTCTGCAGGTGTCTTTCTCTCCCCCTCTCTGTCTTCCCCTCCTCTCTCCATTTCTCTCTGTCCTATCCAACAATGATAGCAATAACAAAAACAACAAGGGCAACAAAATGGATAAAAATGACCTCCAGGAGCAGTGGATTCGTAATACAGGTACCAAGCCCCAGTGATAACCCTGGAGGAAAAAAAAAAAACAAACCCACAAGGAGCACTGAGTCCTCATGCAGATGTCAGACTCCAATGATAACCCTGGTGACAATTTGAAAACAAAAGCCCTTTATATTTCCTTTTGTTCCATATGAAACCCAGACTCCATTGGCAATTCCAGGGGCATCTCAGTCTGATGCACTTGCTGCCTCAACCTGAACTCATTTTCCCTGCACCCTTATATTTGTAGTTTCAGGGATCTGTCGCATGCATTTGGAGTCCAGGGTGCCTGGGGTGTGATTTTCTGTATGTATTTCCTGTGTCCGACTGCAGAGACATTGAGATTGTGCTCTGTGCCCATTTCCACATGAGTTTCTAGCTTGGCTCATGTAGTGGGTTCTCTCTAAACATTTGAATGAATGGGACATTTATTTGATGTGGGCATCTGCACAGCCTGAACAATTTTTGAAACTAGGCAAGCATTTTAGTTAGAGAATGAGAGTGTGGAGGACTGTCTGGAGCCCTGTGTGGGGTGTGGGGGGGGGGGGGAGGTGAAAATGGAGTAAAGCAGTCCCCTCACTTTCTGCTTGGCCCTAGGAACGCTACTATGTGCTGTATATCCAGCCTAGTCTCATACATCGCCGTAAATTCGACCCCAAAGGAAATGAAATTGAGCCGAATTTCAGCGCCACCAGGAAGGTGAATACCGGCTTCCTCATGTCATCCTACAGTAGGTATCTCTGCCCCTCCTGCACAGGAGCCTTTTTTTTTTTTTTTTTGTCTAGGTCTTCTGACTCCTGGAAAGTGTCTTCAAAGCATGGCTGGCCTTGAAGCCCCTGCAGCCTGAGCATCTCCTTCCCTTACTGAATTCCATCCTGCCTCCATTAACTTGGAGGACCCCCATTGTCCCCCTCTAAGTCCCAGGGGCCTAACTGGCCGTCTACCTCTCAGCCCTGGACGGGCTTCTAGAAGGCTCCCTCGGTACTTTCTGTTACAATTTCCTGTTGCATGCCTGCAGAGGTGGAGGCGAAGGGGGACACAGACAGACTCACCCCCGAGGCCCTGAAAGGGCTGGTGAATAAGCCGGAGCTGCTTGCACTGACAGAGGGCCTCACCCCAGAGCACACGGTGGCCTTCTGGATGCCTGAGTCTGAGATGGAGGCGCTGGAGCTGGAGCTGGGGACTGGGGTCAGGCTGAAAACTCGAGGCGACGGCCCCTTTGTGGGTGAGTGGTGCTGCCCTCGCTGTGGCCTGAGGCTCTACACAATTTGGGGGCACCTGACCTCTTGACTAAGGCTCCCCAAGCCTCCCACGTTAAAGGCCATGCCCACTGGAGAGTTAACACTGGGCCTCAGGACAATTACTCTGGAACCATTAGCCTGAATCTTGAGGTGCTGCACAATTCTGAAGTGCCTCTAACTTACCCCTCCTGATGCCATAGTGGTCTCGGCCAGGCTTCCCGAGCACACACAGGCCCATAGAGAACAGTAGCTTACCCACAGAATGGGCACAACCCCCACTGTCTTGCCAGGAGAGAAGCAAGCCACTCACTGTCTTCTTTCCAGATTCACTAGCCAAACTGGGAGCTGGCACAGTGACCAAATGTAATTTTGCTGGAGATGGAAAGACAGGGGCATCCTGGACAGACAACATCATGGCTCAGAAGTCTTCCAAGGCGACTGCAGCAGAGACCCGAGAACAGGGAGACGGGGCAGAGGATGAGGAGTGGGTAGGTGGAGGGAGATGGGTGTGGGCCTGGTGTGGGTGTGGTAGCAAGTACTGGCTGTCTGGCTGTGGGATAGGCCCCCCAGCCTTTCCCTAGCTGTTCTGGAATCCCAGAACACTGGAACTCAGGACTTCCTTCAGGGGTTAAAGAGCGACACCCTTGGTGGCAGGTATGCACTATGCAATGCTACACGAAAACCTCAAGGACTTAGGAAGCAAAGGTAGAAAAAGGGGAGTGCAGAGGCTACCCCCAAGGGTTTCTGTGTCTCTAGATGAACACATGGGTCGCCCTGCAGGAGAGATGAGCTGATGTCTTTTTGCTCTTTTGGTTTGAAATTCCTGCCCAAGGTGGCTTGAAAATGAAGGACTTGGGGAGCCAGGCGGTAGAGCAGCGGGTTAAGCGCACGTGGCTCAAAGCACAAGGACCTGCGTAAGGATCCCGGTTTGAGCCCCCGGCTCCCCACCTGCAGGGGAGTCGCTTCACAGGCAGTGAAGCAGGTCTGCAGGTGTCTGTCTTTCTCTCCCCCTCTCTGTCTTCCCCTCCTCTCTCCATTTCTCTGTCCTATCCAACAACGACGATATCAATAACAACAATAATAACTACAACAATAAAAAACTACAAGGGCAACAAAAGGGAAAGTAAATAAATTAATTAAAAGAAAAGAAAATGGAAGACTTGGACCTCCACTGTTTGTTTTGCCATGAGTCAGCCGCCCAGGTGATCCTAGCCACCATTGTTTGCTTTCCTGAATTTTTTTTTTTTTTTTTTTTTGTCATTGGGGCTTGGCACCTGCATGACAAGTCCATTATGACAAGTCCATTATTCCTTCTGCTGTATTATATATATGGGAGGGGGAAGGATGGAAAGAGGACGGGGGGGGGGGGAGGTTGGTGGGAGGTAGAAAGGGACATCTGCTGCACTGCCCAAACTTCTCAGGTCCCTTTCCCCCACCATCCATGGGGACCAGAGGTGTGAACCCAAATCCTCCTGCATGATAAAACTGTGTGCTATACCAGGTGTGCCACTGTCTGGCCCCTTAAAACTGTATTTTAAAACATTATTTTCAGGGTTCCTGAATTATTTTGATTGTTGTCAAAAAAAAACTTCCAAATCGAACATTTAAAACAAAGACACAGAAGTGGCCTACTTAAGGGTGATGAAGACAGCTGTTGCCGGAGAGACCAGGGGCAGTGTTCAGAGAGTCTGGATCCCTTTTTTCTTTCTTTTTCTGTTTTCTTTTGTTGTTAAAATTTCGGAGGCTTTTGCCGGCCGGTCTTGCTTCACGGGCAGGTAACAGAGACGCGGAGACAACGGCTGGGCAGGGAAGCTGTATTTCTTTATTCAGGAACAACGATTCATAAACTAAGACAAACTAATCACCAAACAAAATTCTGCTGTCTCTTTACGGCGGCGCAAGCACTCTCTCTTACTCTGGAACTTAGGAACTCTCTCCCTTACTCTGGAACTCAAGAACTCTCGTACTGGGGAACCCTCTGAAAACTCTGGCACTCTCGAACTCAGGAACTCTCTCTTACTCTGGCACTCTCCAACTCAGGAACCCTCTCCCGGGGTTACTTGGGGCGGGGCCAAGCAGGCCCGCGAAATTAACAGGACTGATCCAATTCTCTTGGGGGGGGGGCTAGAACAAACCAATGTAAAGCATACGACATTCTTTTTTATCTTTGGACAGAGAAAAACCGAGAGGAAATGGGGAGACAGAGAGGGAGAGACAAAGATATCTACAGCACCGTTCCACCACTTGTGAGGTATAGAGATGGGGACCAGGACCTTGAACCTGGGTCCTTGTGTGCAATTGTTTTGTCTTAAAAACATATGTCTTGGGAGTCGCGCAGCGGGTTAAACACAGGTGGTGCAAAGCACAAGGACTGGCATAAGGATCCCAGTTCGAGCCCCCGGCTCCCAACCTGCAGGGGAGTTGCTTCACAAGTGGTGAAGCAGGTCTGCAGGTGTCTGTCTTCCCCTCCTCTCTCCATTTCTCTCTGTCCTATCCAACAATGATGACAGCAATAACAAAAATAACTATAACAATAAAACAAGGGCAACAAAAGGGAATAAACAAATATTTTAAAAAGTCTTTAAAAAAACAAAACATGTCTTGCAGTGAGAATTAGCTAGACCTGCTGTAGTGAGAGGAAGCCATAGCGGGTGTCCAGAGTCCTGTGGCACCTAACAGGAACCCTGTTTTTTTTTTTTTTAATTTATTTATTTATTCCTTTTGTTGCCCTTGTTGTTTTCTTGTTGTAGTTATTATTGATGTCATTGTTGTTGGATAGGACAGAGAGAAATGGAGAGAGGAGGGGAAGACAGAGAGGGGGAGAGAAAGACAGACACACCTGCAGACCTGCTTCATCGCCTGTGAAATGACTTCTCCTGCAGGTGGGGAGCCGGGGGCTCAAACCGGGATCCTTCCACTGGTCCTTGTGCTTAGCGCCACCTGCGCTACCGCCCGACTCCTTGGAACCCTGTTAGGTGACTCGTGCAAGAGATTTACGAGTCATCCTCAGGTGACATCTTTCTGCTGCTTGTATTTCCCCAGGATGACTGAACCGGTGGTGATGGCACCTCCAGGACCACCAGTGCTCTGTGTTTTTCCCGTCTGCTTCCACATCGGAGAGGACAGCCTGCCAGGCCCTGCCTGCTTTTCCTACCCTGGGAGTACTCTGAACAGGCTCTGCTAAAGTCAAATCCTAGGCTCAGTGCTGGGACTCAGGGGCCCTCCCCACTGGCTCCGGTCTGTAGCCATGGTCACCACAGCCCCTACCCTTAGGGCAGCCTGATTTCTGGAGGTGGGCAGAAGTTGAGTGTCCAGGGAGTCCCAGGACAGCTGGACTTTGTGTGGGCATAGCACTGGGGGCAGCCTTCATCTCTGCAGAGGCGCCCAGAGGAGGAGTTAGTCACGGCTCCTGTGCTGGCCATGTTTCCTGCTTTCGCTTCCCTGTACTCAGTGTCCTACCGGCATCTGTCCCCTGATGTCCATTACAGCAACTTTCCTGGTGGCTGTTCCCAGCGCAGCCAGTGGGGTCTGTAGGTGTGGTTGGTTGACTCAGCTGCTCAGACTCCCCCTGCCAGGCTCCATTTCTGACAACTCTTTTGTTACTGTCTTATACCTTGGAAATGTTTTATGAATAAACCTTCAGGAAAGGCATCCTCTCTGTAGCTGTGCATGGCCCTGTGATCCAGCAAGAAGGAAGCTGCTTCTCTTGGGTGGGAACATCTGACTAGAGGGTGAACCCACACCTGGATCTGGAATGAAAATCATCTGGAATGGAAATCCACATGTCCTGAGAGTGGGTGGGAATTTGGTCCCTCCTTGACTCAGAGAAAAAAAAAAGGGGGTTGTGTATGTGAACTAACAAGCACTGAGTTCTTCGCCTCGCCACACACTCAAATAATAACTAGAGCCCTGATTATCGAGTGCTTCCTGTTGCTAGTGCCTGTGCGGTGCAGCACTTGCACTGTCTTACCTCACTGTCACACCAGACCCTCGAAGTACATGTGGTTATTACCCCGACTTTTTATAGACTGATGCTTACTTAGACGCTCCACTGGCCGTATACACAGGAGAGAGGGAGTTAAGCCCAGACAGCCAGATTTCAAAGCTCTCATTCTGATGAGATACTCTGCCTCCACATCCTGATCCCAGAGGCCTCAAAGAGGCCAAACAACTTGTCCAGAGTCACACAGCTAATAAGTGTTAGAGGCAGGATTCAAGTCCAGGGCTGTCGGGAGCAAAGCTTATGCTTCCCTACTCCCTGCTTTGGCCTACAGAAGAGCCAGAGACACAGGCATCTAGTGGAGATATGCCCCCAGGCTGTGGGTACTGGCCCAACCCCTTGACTGCTGATATACCCAGCCTGAAATCAGCCCTGTTGGCACCAACAGCTGAGTAGCTACTGTTGTGTGTCCAGTATCAGTCATCCTGGTTCAGGCTTCCATTTGTCTTCCTGCATATTAGAGCCTGGACTCAACTCTGTGAGGTTTGGGACTCACACTTGGGTTACATTACTAAAGCTCCAGGTCACGGAACTGCTCAGGACTCTGCTACTCTTATTTAAAAAAAAAAAATTTTTTTTCCAGTTGGGGGTAGATAGCATAATGGTTATGTAAAGAAACTCATGCCCGAGGCTCCAAAGTCCCAGGTTCAATCCTCTGCACCACCATAAGCCAGAGCTAAGCAGAGCTCTGGTAAAAGAAAACAAAATCTTAGCAGAGCACTACTCAGCTCTGGCTTATGGTAGTGTGAGGGATTGAACCTGGAACTTAAGAACCTCAGCCACACAGGTCTTTAAAACAGTTATTTGTTTATGAGAGTGAGAGAATCAGACATCACTCTGGTACATGTGCTGCTGGGGATTGAACTCAGGAACTCATGCCTGAGAGTCCCAACACTATCCACTGCATCACCTCCCAGACCACATGAAAGTCTTTTATACAACTATTATGCTGTTGTTAAAATTTGCTCATTCACTTTTGTGATCTCTTACCTTGACTAATGTAGAAGCTTCCTGTTTCTGAGTGGGGCTGGCTCTCTGTTGAGTCCACAGGAACCTCAGCTCCAGGGCTGGCTAGGGAGGTAGTTAAATAGGACAGGACACTCAGCAGGGTGGCAGCACTGGAGAGTGCTCCCTGCTGCCCGGAGCCCTAGCAAAGGATATGGCAAGCTCCTTTGGGCACACTACCATCCTCGGGAGAGCCATGTGCGTCAATGGGAAGAAGCCCTGCACAATAAAATGGGCTTAGTGTCCTATAGCAACTTCCAGAAGGAAGAGAACACTGTGGCTGAAGCACCCAGAACAGGTGAGGATGGACTTGGTTAGAAGTGAGGTGAGGATGTGAGTGGTATCTTCAGCATATTCTGTATTTTGGGACTTTATCCATGACATCATGGATGCCAGGGGCCCAGAGAAAGCATTACCATCTGATTTGTACATTTCAAATGTCACCTGATTACAGTACACTGAAGGCAGTAAGCCCAAGGAGGAGACAGGGCCGCAGTGGTTGCAATGTGAGGCTATAGCTTCGGGCCGTGAAGGGAAATGCCCTTCATGCAAGAAGAGGGCAGGGTAAAGCCCCAGAGGCAGAGGAGTACAGGCAATTCCGTAGGAGTAGGAGGTGGTCTGGTGGTCTGGTCATAAAATCTGACGGTCTTTTCAATTAATATTCTAATGGGCTGGGGAACTAGCACAGTGGTCATGCAAAGACTTCCATGCCTGAGGCTCTTGAGTTTTCAGGTCCAACCCCAGCACCACCATAAGCCAGAGCTGAGCAGTGCTCTGCTTAAAATACTAATGATGATAATGATAATAATGAATTATAACGTTCTATAGCCATTTCCCATATAGCTACATACTCGTCATAAATGTCTGTTTAAAAACTGACTCAACAACTTGGCGCAAAGCACAAGGACGGGCAGGAGGATCCCGGTTCGAGCCCCCGGCTCCCCACCTGCAGGGGAGTCGCTTCCCAGGCGGTGAAGCAGGTCTGCAGGTGTCTGTCTTTCTCTCCCCCTCTCTGTCTGCCCCTCCTCTCTCCATTTCTGTCTGTCCTATCCAACAACAATGACAACATCAACAATAATAGTTACAACAACAAGGGCAACAAAAAGAAAATATTAAAAAATCTTTAAAAAAAAAATAAATGGACTCAACAATAGCTATCTTTGTCAACTCTCAGAGAACGCGGTCCTTGTTTCCGAAAGCCTTGTCAGTTGTACGTCACCCGCCGGCCGCCTTCCCCACCCGTTTGGTGTAACGCATCTGAGCAGCGTGTCTGCGGACCGCACCTCGGCACAGGGCGCGTGTGCAGGGCCCCGCGCATCTCTGCGATGCGGTGTGGGTCGAGCTGCACAGGCCGGAACTGGGCTCGGTCACCGCCTCCGGGAAGCCTCCGCCATGACGCTCCCGCCCAGAGGCCGGACGATGGGCGACAGGCTCCCGGGGCGCTGGGTCTAAGTTTCCGGGGGGGACTGTTGGCGCCGCACCCACCGGAAGTGCTCTTGTTGTGGCGGAAGAAGCTGCTCTCCGGAACTGTGGGTGCTGACGGCGGCGGGACGGACTGGCCACGATGATCCTAGCCATTCTGGTTTTCAACAACCACGGAAAGCCGCGCCTGGTGCGCTTCTACCAGCATTTCGTGAGTGTCCCCGGCCCGGGCCTGGAGGCCCCGTGGTGCTCGTGGGCCGCTCGCTGACCGCCAGGACCCTCAGCCTTGCCACTCGCTTCCCCGGGGACCGTCGTCCTCTGTCACCTGCTTCCCCGGGGACCGTCGATCGCTGCCCCCTGACCCCCACCTGGGGCTCCTCTGTCCCCTGCCCCCCCCGGGACCCCACCTGGGGCTCCTCTGTCCCCTGCCCCCCCCCGGGACCCCACCTGGGGCTCCTCTGTCCCCTGCCCCCCCCCGGGACCCTCACCTGGGGCTCCTCTGTCCCCTGCCCCCCCCCGACCCTCACCTGGGGCTCCTCTGTCCCCTGCCCCCCCGACCCTCACCTGGGGCTCCTCTGTCCCCTGCCCCCCTCCCGGGACCCCACCCGGGGCTCCTCTGTCACCTGTCCCCCACCTGGGGCTCTTCTGCCCCGTCCCCCCTCCCTACCCGGGGATCCTCCATGACTTGCACCCCTGGGCCCCTCGCCCCTGTCAAAGGCTTCAGCTGCAAAGGCTTCAGCTTCAGCAGTGTGTGGGCACAGTCTCCTCCGGGTCGCTTTGGCTCCAGCGGGGACAGCCTGCCGGGCGGGGAGTGGAGGCCCTTTGCCAGCAGGCCGAGCCGGGGCCACCTAGTGCTGCTGTGACTGGGAGCTCCGGAAATGTCTGTTAGCTGCCCCCACGCCCCGCCCCAAGCTGGCTGTGCACTCCAGCATCTGTTGGCGAGTTAACAAAGCTCTCCTGGCCTTCACCTGTTCTCTTACTAGATAAGCACTTTCAGGGGTTTTCCTCTTTTTTTATTTAATTATTTATTTTATTTATTCCCTTTTGTCGCCCTTGTTGTTTTCTTGTTGTAGTTATTATTGTTGTTGTTATTGATGCCGTCCTTCTTGGATAGGACAGAGAGAAATGGAGAGAGGAGGGTAAGACAGAGATGGGGAGAGAAAGACAGACAGCTGCAGACCTGCTTCACTGCCTGTGAAGCGACTCCCCTGCAGGTGGGGAGCCGGGGGCTCGAACCGGGATCCTTCTGCCGGTCCTTGTGCTTTGTGCCACGTGCACTTAACCTACTGCGCTACAGCCTGACCCCTGTATTTTTACATTTTTTTGTACTATTTTTTTATTGGGGAATTAAAGTTTTACATTCAACAGTAAGCACAATAGTTTGTACATGCATAACATTCCCCAGAGTCCCATATAACAATACAACCCCCACTAGGTCCTCTGAATCCTTCTTGGACCTGTATTCTCCCCACCCACCCAACCTGGATCTTTCAATTGCTATAATGTTCTCAAAGTTAATCTGTGATGTAGCATATATCAGTTCTTTTTTTTTAATTTATTTATAAAATGGAAATATTAACAAGACCATAGGATAAGAGGGGTACAACTCCACACAGTCCCCACCACCAGAACATGTATCCCATTCCCTCCCTTGAAAGTTTTCCTATTCTCTATCCCTCTGGAAGCATGGACCCAGGATCATTATGGGGTACAGAAGATGGAAGGTCTGGCTTCTATAATTGCTTCTCTGCTGAACGTGGGAGGTCTTTCTTTTTTATTGGCAAAGAGCATTGCGCTGTTTGGCTAGACCATAGATTGGTTATCTTTCCCCCCCCCCCCATGGTGTGTGCGCGTGTGTTTTTAAATATTTATTTTCATTTACCAGGGCACTGCTCAGCTCTGGCCTATGGTAGTGCGGGGGATTGACCTGGGACTTCGGATGACAGTCTCTTTGCATAAACATGACGCTATCTACCCCTGCCCAGATTGGTTATCTATTGGTGTTTTTCCCTGTGGTTCTTGTAAACAATGTCATGGGCATTCGTGTATAATTTTGTGTGTGGGCACATGTTTTCATGTTCATAGCCTGGAAGGAAGCTGCTGGGTCACATGACAGCTTTATGGTAAGCATTTCTGAGGAAATGCAAAACTAATATCCAGAGTGACTGCCCCACTTTATAGCACCATCAGCAATGTGTGGGAGTTCTGATTTTTCCCATCTCTGCATTTATCAGGGGTTGCATTTTTATTGAATGTGAGTGGGTTTCTCACTGTGGTCTCAGTTTCATTTTCAGTTTCCCTAATGATTAATGATGTTGATTCACTTTTTCTGTCCTTATTAACACATATCTTTGGAAAACAGGTTTTTGTTTGTTTGTTTGTGAGAGCCAGATGACCTTGTTAAGTGAACATTAACTTGAAATCCGGAGAATATTAAAAGATACACAGGATTAGTAAGATTTTGGGAACATGTAAGGCTTTTTGTTAAACTAGACATTCGGTAGCCTTAGCATTTCATACCAATAATCACTGACACTGCCTCTGCCTCCTGGGGTCACATAAGAGACTTTGACTTGAAAGGTGTTTTTGTTGGTTTGAAAAGTACTGGTGCATGGCATGCCTTGCATTTCAGAATACACAAGATTTAATACTTTATAGCACCCTGGCATCCTTGAACCCTGTGGATTCTTGAAAAGGAAACCCAGAAAGAAGTGACTGATGTACCTGAACTTACAGAAACCAGTAATTGACTTTCCCCTCCATTGCTGGGGCTTCACTACTCTGTGTCAACTTTTTCAAACAGAGAGGGAATGAGAGGAGAGACACAACACCACCAACGTTTTCTCCAGGGTAGTGGAATGTCCAGCTATCACCACAGTCAAACCAATTAGCTAATTTTGATTCATCTTTTCAGTAAATACAGACAGCTACTCTACCCAACTTGGCAAAGTTGTGAAAAGTAATGTCAAGTCTACTTGTTATGCCTGAGAGAGTAGCCTACTGTTTACACCTGAGCTGTGTAGTGCTCTGGTTACAAAAGAAAGAAGAAGAATAAATTTCTCTAGTTACATTTCCCTGTTTCCCCTCTATTTATTTTAAATAATTAATCATTTCAAAGCTAAATTCAATGCTGTAGAAAGGAAAGGAGTAACATTACATGAATCTATTTTCTTTTTCTTTTTAAAAAATATTTATTTATTCCCTTTTGTTGCCCTAGTTGGTTTATTGTTGTAGTTATTATTGTCGTCATTGTTGGATAGGACAGAGAGAAATGGAGAGAGGAGGGGAAGACAGAGAGGAGGAGATAAAGATAGACACCTGCAGACCTGCTTCACTGCCTGGGAAGCGACTCCCCTGCAGGTGGGGAGCCGGGGGCTCGAACCGGGATCCTTACTCTGGTCCTTGCTTTACGCCATGTGCGCTTAACCCGCTGTGCTACCACCCGACTCCCTTCCTTTTCTTTTTAAAGAATTGCCTATTTATTTATAAGAGAGCGAGAACCAGAGCATCACTATGGCACATGCAATGTGGAGAGCCAAATATGAAGCTTCACACCTAAGAATCCAATGCTTTATCCACATTGCTACCTCTGGGGCCTCAACTTTACTTTTTGACTCTTAGAGCAATTACAACTTGAAGGGTTTTGTTTTTCAGGTTTTGTTTTTTTGTAGCTTTGCTAGTCAGAGTATAGTCCGGCAGCACTGATATGATAGCTTTTAGAAACAGTCTCAGGACTTACCCAGACACACTGAACTGGAACTGCACCTAACAGTATTGTAGTGATTCAATGCGCGGGAAGATTCAGAAGCTCTGAATGATAGCTTTTAATTACTTTTGTCTTAATGACTCCTTCTCCTTCTATGTGTTTAACTATACTTATTATAAACTCCATACACATAAATGTCACTAAAGTAACTTTTGTTTTCCTCCAGAGTTATCGTTATGGCTCTGTGCCTGCACTACGAATCCACTGTTTCTGTGGCCATTTTATTGTATTTTATTTTTATTTTGGATAAGACAGAGAAATTGAGAGGAGGGGAAGAGAAGGAGAAGGACACCTGCAGACCTGCTTCACTGCTTGTGAAGCAACCCCCTGCAGTTGGGGAGCTGGGAGCTCGAACAGGGATCCTTGCACAGGTCCCTGCCCTTCATGCTGTGTGCACTTAACTCTGTGCTCCACAGCTCAGCCCCTTAAAGTAACTCATTAAGAGATTCCTCCACTTAGCCAAGGAGGTCGTACAGTAAATAAAGATTGGACTTTCAAGTGTGGACTCTTGGCATCACATGCCAGAGGGATGCCCTGGTTCTCTCTCTCTCTACTCCACATAAATAAATAAATCTTTAAAAAGTGAGAGGTGTGGTCCGGGAGGTGGCACAGTGGAGAGTCATCGGACTCTCAAGCATGAGGTCTTGAGTTCAATCCCTGGTAGCACATGTATCAAAGTGATGTCTGGCTCTTTCTCTCTCCTCCTATGTTTCTCATTAACAAATAAATAAAAAGTTTTTTTAAAAAAGTGAGAGGTTCCTGGGAGTGAACACACTGCAGTGCCACAAGGACCCAGGCTCAAGCCTCCAGCCCCCAGCTGCAGGGGGAAGCTTCACATGTGTGAAGCAGGGCTGCAGGCATCTTCCTCCCTCCCTCTCTGTCTCCTTCCACTTCAGTTTCTCTGTCTCTATACATAAATGAATAATTTTTTAAATGAGAGGTTCCTTCACAATTGAGCTTTATCACTTGTAGTAAGTGAATAACAAGTGAAAGAGAATTGTAGTTCTGCAACTAAAATTCTTATCTGTAGCTAGAACTTTTCTCAGCAATGCATGCTGGTGACAAACACAGCATCTTACACATGAGACCTAATTCCTGGTAGTAAGTGTTTAAGATGGTAAACTTTTTTTTTTTTTTTTTAAATATGGAACGCTTCACGAATTTGCGTGTCATCCTTGCGCAGAGGCCATGCTAATCTTCTCTGTATCGTTCCAATTTTAGTATATGTGCTGCCGAAGCGAGCACGATGGTAAACTTTTTAAAAATGGTAAGATTTTGAACTTTTTTTTTTTTTTTTGCCTTCAGGGTTATTGCTAGGGCTCTGCCAGCACCCTGAATCCACTGCTCCTGGCAGCCATTTTTTCCATGTTACTGGATAGAACAGAGAAAAATCGAGAGGGGGTGGAGAGAGAGAGGGCAGGGGTAGATAGCATAATGGTTATGCAAAGAGACTCTTATGCCTGAGGCTCTGAAGTCCCAGGCTCAATCCCCTGCACCACCATAAGCCAGAGCTGAGTAGTGCTCTTCTTCTTCTAGCGTTTGCCCTTCTTCTGTAGCCAGTCAACAGCGTCAGGTTGAGCCTGATGTAAGGTTTCGAGACCTCCTTTGAATCTGGAGAGGTGGCAGTCGTTGACTATGTGGGTCATAGTCTGTCTGGAGCCGCAGGGGCAGTTCGGGTCGTCTCTGGCTCCCCAGCGATGGAACATAGCGGCGCACCGGCCATGGCCTGTTCGATAGCGATTGAGGAGGGCCCGATCATAACGTGCTAGGTCAAAGCCGGGTGGACGCTTGCAGGGGTCTGCGATGAGGTGTTTGTTCTTGACCTCAGCTGACTGCCAACTCTGTTTCCAAGAGTCTGGAACAGAGAAGTTCAGTGTAGGCGTAGGGGACCGGATTGGATGATGAGACGTCAAGCGTTGGACAGGGTGGGCGAAGATATCCGCGTAGATTGGCAGGTCCGGTCGAGCGTAGACGTGGGAAATGAACTTAGATGATGCCGCATCCCGACGAATATCTGGCGGGGTGATGTTGCTAAGAACTGGCAGCCATGGAACCGGGGTGGAATGGATGGTTCCAGAAATTATCCTCATGGAGGAATATAATTTGGAATCGACCAAGTGGACATGGGGGCTACGGAACCATACTGGGGCACAGTATTCTGCAGTGGAATAGCATAATGCCAGAGAGGATGATCGTAGTGTGGAAGCGCTCGCGCCCCATGAGGAGCTGGCCAGTCTTGCAATGATGTGATTCCTCACACCCACCTTTGCTGCAGGTAATAAAATAGAACAAGAGGGAGAGAGACAGACACTTTAAGACCTGCTTCACAGGCGGAGGGTAGATAGCATAATGGTTATGCAAAGAGACTCTTGTGCCTGAGGCTCCAAAGTCCCAGGTTCAGTCCCCTGCACCACCATAAGCCAGAGCTGAGTAGTGCTCTGGTTAAAAAAGAACAAAACAAAAAACCTGCTTTACCACTTGTGCCGCTCCCCCCCTGCAGGTAGGGAGCTGGGGACTTGAACCAGTATTCTTGAGCAGGTCCTTGTACTTTGTGCTATATGCACTTAACCCAGCCCCCAGACTTTGAACTTTTAATTTCATAAAGTAGTTTGTTTACTTCTTTTTTTAAAATTTCTTTATTGGGGGATTAATGTTTTACATTCAACAGTAAATAGTTTGTACATGCATAACATTGGTCAGTTTTCCACATAACAATACAATCTGCTTACTTCTTAACAAGAGAAAACAGAGCATTACTCTGGAATGAGATACTAGGAGTTGAACTTGTGACTTCATGTTTGCAACTTCCTGGACCACTTAAAAAACTTAAAAAAGAAAAAGTAGAGGCTCTGAAGTCCCAGGTTCAATCCCCCGCACCAACATAAGCCAGAACCAAGCAGTGCTCTAATAGTATGTGATTTTTTCTTTTCCCTTTCCTGCCAAGGCTACGCTAGGGCTTTATGTCTACATAATTCTACTTCTCTTTAATTTAATTTAATTTTTTTTTTTATTTTTTACCTGAGCAATGGGCAGCTCTGGCTTGTGGTGTGAGGCATTGAACTTGGGACTTTGGAGCCTCAGGCATGAAAGTCTCTGCATCATAATTCTACTTCTCCACTCCAGTTTCTTTTTTTCCTGTCAATCTCAGAGACGGGGGGGGGGGGGGGGAGCAAGGCAGAGAGAGAGAGAAAGAGAGAGAGAGAAGGAGAAACACCACCATTCCTGAAGCTTCCCCTTGGTGATATTGTGGCATTCCTATGTGCTATCAGGGACTCCACAGCGTGAGCTCTCTTGACCCATCAGATTACATCTTGACCTTGAGATGTTCGACATGTTGACATATGTTACCTGACAAAATCAGGACTAGACCTTGTGTACAAATTTATTAATTCGGGAGTCGGGTAGGAGCGCAGCGGGTTAAACGCACATGCCGCAAAGCTCAAGGACCAGAGTAAGGATCCTGGTTTGAGCCCACCTGCAAGGGGGTCACTTCACAGGCGGTGAAGCAGGTCTGCAGGTGTCTGCCTTTCTCTCTCACTCTCTGTCTTCCCCTCCTCTCTCCATTTCTCTCTGACCTATCCAATAATGACGACATCAATAACAACAATAACTACAACAACAACAACAAAACACACAATAAGGGCAAGAAAAGGGAAAATAAATATTTTTAAAAAGAATTTATCAATTCTCTTTTCCTTGCTAACTATAAAATAAAAAGCCAACTCACCTATTTGGACAGTGATGACTAATGTATAAATATCTGTCTAATACCTAAATAGAAATGTAAATTCACTTAGCCTAGTTCCCATTTTTTCATAGTCACTTTTTTTTTTTTTTGCCACTCATCATTTCTGTCTCTTTTTTTTTTTAAACTGGCACCCGATATTCAGACTATTCCTAGTACTCCTTCCCTGTCTTTCCCCACTGACAGCACGGCACTTTCTTTTACTCTGTAGCCAGAAGAAATTCAGCAGCAGATTGTTCGGGAAACCTTCCATCTTGTTCTCAAGCGTGATGACAACATCTGTAACTTTTTGGAGAGTGGAAGGTAAACGGTCAGCTTCAGCGGTCTCTCCCTCCATCCCTTGAAGGGGTGGGCCTCCATCAGGATGGCTTCAATGGATACTCAGCTGTCAGGCGTCACCTGACACAATCTGAGTGACTGTACATGGTCTGTTTAGGGAGATGCCTAGTTGTATTTTGAAAATTGTTGAATGACTGTGCTTCAGCTATTACTCATTTAGAGTTTTGGTTCCTAAGAGGGTGGGCAGAATTGCATGTGGCTTTAGCCCCCTTTCCCAGGCTTAGTTGCTATGTATATGATAGAAAAATATCTATTGTTTGTTCTGTCTCTCCCCCCCCCCCTTTTCTTGGACCCATTCTCATTCCTTATCACAGATTTTTCTTTGCTATGTTTTAGGAAGATACAGGCATTTCAATGTTGCCCATTTTCCAGTTTGATAGGTGGCTCTGACTACAAACTGATTTACCGGCATTATGCAACCCTCTACTTTGTGTTTTGTGTGGATTCATCAGAGAGTGAACTTGGGATTTTGGACCTTATCCAGGTAGGTAGCTAAGATGGTGATCCCTTCAGAAAGCTCGCACTGGACTTTGGCCGATTTCTGAATCCTTCTGTACTTGGTTGGTTTTGGTAACAGTTGCCGTCTGTCCACTAGATGGTGCTGTGAGAAAGCGCCAGGAGGTCCCCACTCTTGGACCCCACTGCCTCCTTCTCAGCCCTTTGCTGTCCTTGGCTTTCATGGTCAGTTCTGATCCTAGTCTCCACCTGTGTGTTTTCTCACCAACAACAACCAGTTAACTCAGCTCTTCCCTCACATTTCACTCACTCCGCACCTGGAAATATGCAGGCAGCAATCATAGTGCAGTTGTGTGGCGTGTTCTCTGACATACACAGTGTAGACTAACTTTACTATTTTATTTATTTTATTTTTGAGAGAGATGCAGAGAGAGAGAAACACAAGAGCACTGCTTAGCTCTGGCTTATGGTGGTGTGGGGGATTGAACCTGGGACTTTGGAGCCTCAGGCTTCAGAATCTGTTTGCATAACCATTATGCTATCTCCCCCACCCCTAACTTTATTATTTTTTAAATATGCATTTATGAGAAAGGAAAGAGAGCCAGAGCATCACTTTAGCACACATGGTGCCAGGAATTGAACTAAATCTACTACACTGCCTCCCAGTCTGCTAGATTAATTTTTGAGTGGCTAGTAGAGCTTAGCATAATACTTTACTTACTGGATTCCCAGTTTATTAGTAAAGGTCATATCTCAGGGAAGCCATATGGAAGTGATGCCTAGAACTAGACATGGGAAAAGGCAGTTTCTGTTTCCTCCCTGAGTCTGTGTGTCATCAGAGCCTCGCCAAGGCCCATTCTTGGCTTTTAGTAGAAGCCTTATTGCATAGGCATGATTTTATTACATGTTTAATGATTGATTTAGTCTTTTCTTTTTCCTTCAAGGTTATTCCTGGGGGTTGGTGCCAGTATTACTAACCCACTGCTCCTAGAGGCCATTTTTTCCATTATTATTTTTATAGGATAGGACATAAATTGAGAGAAGAGGGGAAGAGAAGGATAGACACCTGTAGCCCTGCTTCATGACTTGTGAAGCAGTCCCCCTGCAAGTGGGCAGCTGGGGGCTTGAACCAGGATCCTTATGCCGAGTCTTGCTCTTCATACTATGTTTGTTTAATCTGGTGTGCTACTGCCAGGTACCCTCTTTTTTTCTGTTTTAATGTTTTTATTTATTTATTAATAAGAGGGATAGGAGGAGAGATGAAAGAACCAGATCACTCTGGTACACGTGCTGCCAGGAATCGAACTCAGGACCTCATACTTGAGAGTTCAGTACTTTATCCACGGCACCATCTCCCAGACCACCCTAATTGATTCAGTCTCCAACCCTTCCTCTTTCCCCAAGGCCAGGGAAATATAATGGGAAGTTTCAATTTTCTAAAGACATGATTGGTTCCTCCGGCAACCAACCCTTATGCTTAAGAGCTTTCCAAGTCACCTTAACTTGAACAAAAGACACCTTTATCCCTTGGGACAGTCCAACAACTTTAGGAGCTCTGCCAGAAAAGGGGATGAATACCAAATATATATTACTTATTATAAATGATAGCATGTCATGTTTTAATTCTCTTTCTTTCTTTTTTTTTTTTCTTTTTAAGTGGGGGGTTGTTTTGCCACCAGGGTTACTGCTGGGGCTTGATGCCTACATAATAACTCCAACATTCCCACCAGCTATTTTTGTTTGTTTGCTTGTTTTTTTGATTTTGGTTTTGTTTTGTTTTTATTGTCAACAGGGATATCGCTGAGGCTTGGTGCCCGCAGTACAAATTCACTGGAAGCCATTTTTCCTTTAATTGTTTAAATTTTCTGTTTGATGGAGCAGAGAGAAATTGAGAGGGGGAGAGACAAAGACACCTGTAGCACTGCTTCACTGGCAGTAAAGCTTCCCCCTTGCAGGTGGAGACTGAGTGTTTGAACCTGGCCCTTGAATATGCTAATGTTCGTGCGCTACCTGGTATACCACTTCCTGGCCCTGACAATTTATAAGTTATACTCTATTTTCACTTGCAATTCTACTCTAAAGCAAAGCGGCTTGATGTTTTAGTCAGTACAGTCTTGACCCAAACAGTTGTAATTTCTGTTAGCTTTTTTATTTTTTCTTTCAAACTTCCAAAGGGTTTACAAATTATTTTCTTCTAAGTTTTTTTTCTATTTATTTATTAGCTAGAGACAGTCAGAAATCAAGATAGAAGGGGAAGATAAGGAGAGAGACAGAGAGACACCTGCAGCCTTACTTCGCCACTCGCAAAGCTTTCCCCTTAGAGGTGGGAAGTAGGGACTTGAACCTGGGTCCTTGTGCACTGTAACATATGCACTCAACTAGGTGCGCCACCACCTGGCCCCACAAATTCTTCTCGTTACTTTTATGGAAACTGAGATATGTAAGAATTAGTACAATTTCCGGGGCCTCAGACCTGAAGACATACACTTTACCAGTAATCTACCTCCCCAGACTTTAATGGTCTTCTTTTAAATTATTAGAAGAATTATTAAATTATTATAAGCTGCTTCAGTAAAAGCACTCAGTTTGAAGTATGGGTAAAAACCAAACAACAGTTATAGAAAGGAAAATTCTCTACATATAAAATGTAAACCTTAAATATATGACTGTATTTATTTAAGTGAAATTAAAGAAACTGAGTTTAATATACCTAGGGATCATTGGTATATTTGAGTGTGTATTTTCATTTCTGGTACACCAGACTCTTCTAGAAAGTGAGATTCTTCTTATATATGGCAACTGTTTGTTTTTCAAAGGTTTACTTATTGGCAACAGGAGATAGTTCTCTCAGTAGAGCATGTGCCTTGCCATGCCAGGACCCTGCGTTCAAGCCCTGGTACCACATGGGAACACCCTGGACAACACTGGGGGTGTTCCAAGAATGACTAGTACTGGATATACCACCTTGCCCTTTGTTCCTTTTCACCTCTCTCCTCTCTCTAAGTAAAAAGAGGAAAAAGGAGAGTCAGGAAGCTGTACCAGAATATGCTGTGCTGAGGTTGAACCCTGAACCACACATGCAAATTCTGTGGTCTGTTTGTTGAACCATCTCCTCACCACATCTTTAATTTATTTTTTTTAATTTACTCACACCTATAACATTTAGGATACAATTTAAAATGATTAAATGAAAATACTGTGCATCTTACTTATACCTGAAATATTGATAAATGATAAAAGCACTCCAAAAGATTTACCTCTGAAATCATTTAATTTAGATTTGTTTATTTATTTTATTTTATAGTGTGTGTATGTGTGCATGGACACATGCTGAGAGAGAGAGAGAGGGAGAGAGGCTAGAGCATCATTGTAGCATATGTATGTCAGGGTTTGAATTTGGGAACTTATGTCTATAAGCCCAGTACACTACCAGCTATGTAGCTTCCTTGGCCACTGTGAAATAATTTTTAAGTTCTTTCTTAAAAAAATTATTATCTTTATTTTTTTATTGAATAGAGACAGCCAGAAGTCAAGAGGGAAAAAAGGGAGAAAGACAGGGGCCGGGTGGTGGCACACCTGATTGAGTGCACACGTTACAGTGCACAAGGATGCGGGTTCAAGCTCCTGGTCCCCACCTACAGGGGTAAAGCTTCACTAGTGGTGAAGCAGTGCTGCAGGTGTCTCTGTCTCTCTCCCTGTCACCCCCTTCCCTCTCAATTTCTGGCTGTCTCTAACCAATAGACAAAAAAAATTTTAAAGAGAGAGGGAGAAAGAGATACTTGCAACACTGCTTCACCACTCACACAGTTTCCTCCCTGCATGTGCGGACCAGGGGCTCAAACACGGGTCCTTGCACATTGTAACATGTACACGCAACCAGGTGTGCCACCACCCAGCCCTTTTATGTGCTTTCTTCACAGTTGAGTCAGATTGGATATTGAAAGTCAGAAAAAATAAAAGAAAGAACTCAAGACTTAGAATTAGTGGCCAGGGAGGTGGTTCATGAGTAGGACACAGGACTTACATGTGAAATACACTAGGCTTATTGCCAATACCACATATGCCAAGGCTGAGCAGTGTTCTGATCTTTCATAAAAATAAATATTTAAGTTTTTTTAGTCATACTGCTAAAAAATCATGTTCAAGTATATTTTACAGAGTAAATTGACCCTGACCCAGAAACTTCCAAGAAAACATTCAAGGTTACTATTGGTACAAAACTACTAAATAAAAGTCAGTTGAATCGGGAAGTTACAAGACCTGGTTCTTGTTTCTGTCTCCATTAGCAAGCACTGTTGTCTTAAATCTTTAAAATTTGTTGGCCTTGGGGTTTTACTTTGTGTTTTGACTCTTCTGTGTGTTTGTGTGTTTTGATTTGTAAGTATGCCAGATGTTCTCTGCTAGCTCAAATTCTTTCTCTCTGAGGAATACCACATACTAGAAGAATTATTCATTGTGTCTAAATAGTCATTATCTCAAGGATACAAGGCAACTTAAGGAAAAATCCTTGGAGTCTGGTAAAATACTTAAGAGAAATAGTGGGAGCTAGTATAATTGCATCGGTAGATGCTAAGAGATGATTATTCAAATTATATTCCTTTTTAAAAAAAAATTTTTTTTTATTGTCACCAGGGTTATTGCTGGCGTTCAGTGCTAGCACTATGAATCTTCTGCTCCTAGCTGCCATTTTTCCTTTTTTTTTTCTCCTGCTTTTCTGGCCCCTGCATTTTCTTGCTACATTAGCTCACTTTCACTTTCTGTCTCTTAGCCATGATTACTGTTTTGAATAATGATGTTACAAGGTCCTAGAAGAATACATATAAGTGCTCCTTTTTTTTTTTTTTTTCTCTGTTATAAGCTATAGAAGTTGAATTTCATATTAGTTTTTGAAATGCCAAGTCTTTGTGTCAGTACAACCTCACTGCTCCTGGTGAGTTGTTTTTTTTTTTTTTTTTTTCATTATAGTTTCAGATAAAGAGGAAGACCAATAGGCAGTGAGAAATGCGGAGAGATACCACAACACTTCTCATGAAGCTTCCCTCAAATCTGTGTTATTGCTGGGTGGTGAAGTGTGTGCTCTGCTGGGTGCTGCCTCCTAGCCCCTAGAACATGAATTCTAAAAGGACATATACACATAAGGAAAGAGAACAGGAGAGGACATAATAGCAAGGTTTTGTTTTTTTTTTCTCTTTGTTTTTGTTTTTTGTTCTGTTTTGTTTTGTTTTTTAAAGCAAGATAGACTCTGAATGCCTCTAACTGCCTTGGCAAGTCCAAGGAAGCCCAGCAGTAGAGAAGTCTGACAGTCAGCCCACTCCAGCACCCTCCAAAGGCACAGAGCTGGCAGCAGTGTCCCACTGTGATATGGGGTGACATGAAGAAGGAAAGCTGACTAGACGTGCTTAGTCTTAAGTGCTCCCCAGGTCCATTTCTCCTGTAATTATCCTTGCCCCCAGCACCAGACAAGAGGCTTCTTCTCTGCAGAAGGTGAGAGTGAACATCTCTGGTGTGAGGGCCCTACACATGGTTGGTGTTTTAGGCCGGGGTGGGGAGGAGGGGGGTCGATAAGATGTATGTGTTGTGGTCATCGTGCGTGAGCTTTCTAGCCTTTGGCTGCGGCTTACCTCCCACGTTTCTGGCAACCAATATTTTACTCTTCAGGCAGATTGTAAAATTTCCTTAGGAAATCTGCCCTAAGGGGGGAAATTTTTTTTTTAGTTTTTTTTTTTTTTTTAAGAAAGGATTAATTAACAAAACCATAGGGTAGGAGGGGTACAACTCCACACAATTCCCACCGCCCAATCTCCATATCCCACCCCCTCCAAGGGGGAAAATTTTTAAAAGCCTGTGGAGTTGGGCATTTCCAACACATATCCATGTGATATTCTTCCGACTAAAAGATTAATGAGAACCAGGCACTGAAGGAAAGCCTGTAACATGGAAGACAGAAACTAAAATAGCAAAAAGCAACTTAGAGGAAATAGAGGTCATACAAAACCCCTACCCTCAGACCACAAAGAAGTAAATGAAGACAAGCCAAATTGGATTGCTGAGCAAGGGAAAAGATGTCTTAGAAATTAATAACCTGAGTGGTCCAGGAGGTGTTGCAGTGGATAAAGCATTAGACTCTAATGCTTGAGGTCCTGAGTTCAATCCCTGGCAGCACATGTACCAGAGTGATGTCTGGTTCTTTCTCTCTCTGTTCCTGTCTTTCTCATTAATAAATAAATAAAACTTTAAAAAAAAAAAAAGAAATTAATAACTTGAGGAGAAAATGGGGAGGGACCTCCCACCTCAAATGGAGTATCAGAAGGTTAAGGGATGGGAAATCAAGGCTTTCCTGTCCCAGATGGTCCCCTTCAAATTGGGTTATTGGGATAAGTAGGGTAATGTTCTCTCTCTTTCTTTCTTTTTTAACATTAAAGAGTAAATAAGGGGGTCTGGCGTTGGCACACTGGGTTAAGTACATGTAGTACCAAGTGCAAGGATCCCAGTTCGAGCCTCTGGCTCCCCACCTGCAGGTTTACAGGTGCCTATCTTTCTCTATCCCTCTTTATTTCCCCTCCCGTCTCAGTTTCTCTTTATCATAGCCAATAAGATGGGGAAAAAAAAAACATGACCACAGGAGCAGTGGATTTATAGTGCCAGCACCAAACCCCAGTGATAACCCTGGAGGCAAAAAAGAACAAATAATATCATGACTGCTCCCCTTGATTTCAGATGTGATTTGCATGAATATTTAAATAAATGTGTTCCTATTTCTCATTGTTTCCTAGGTTTTTGTGGAGACCCTGGATAAGTGTTTCGAAAATGTTTGTGAATTGGACTTGATCTTCCATATGGATAAGGTACCTTCTCCTACGAACCAGAATGACTGTAAATTAAGAGCCTAAGTCATCTCTAGGCTCCCCTACACCTTCATGTTTCTTTTCATTTGTTCTTTTTTTTTTTTTTTACTCTGATGATAGTCCCAGAACCTATTTTATCCAGGTTTTAAGAGATTTAACACATATCAGATTGTTACTAGTTCTATATCATGATTCATCTTCTCATAAACAAACCTTGGTATAGGGCTGTGATGGCAGTAAAATGACTGGCTACCAGGCAAAAGGTGAAATAGTTTTATGTTAACTGTAAAATGAGTTTGCTAGGCATAGTCCAGTGACAGTAGAGATCTAGAATAATACTGACACATGGGTTTTCACCTAGCCTAGTACCTTGCATATTTTTCCTGAAGAACAGTGGACTAACTAAGATAATTGGTACAACTGGAGGTCAAGCCATACTCAGTAAGAAGCTGTCAGAGGCATAATTGAGAAGGTCCATGTATTTGTTCTTGGGTTTCTGCTGTTGCATAACTGGCATGAACTTTGTCCTCAGGTGCCATATTGAAGGTGAGGCAGCCAGCAAAGGCTCAGGAGCTGCTACTTCTCTCCCACCCACCTGGGCGCATGCTGGAGCTGGTCCAGGTCACTGGGGAGGCCGGTGCAACTTAGGCTTGCTTGGTCTTGGTTTTTCCTCCTCTGATTGCTAATGCTATGATCTGTGGTTCTTGGAGGGAGGTCACAATTGTTGGGAGGCCACTACTCATTGTGTGCCATAGTCGATTATTATTCTGTGAGGTGCCATGTTTAGACCCCTCACTGATAGTGTTGCCATCAAAAGGGCTTATTATTTTTAAAAAAATATTTATTCCCTTTTGTTGCCCTTGTTTTATTGTTGTAGTTATTACTGATATCGTTGTTGGATAGGACAGACAGAAATGGAGAGAGGAGGGGAAGACAGAGGGGGAGAGAAAGACAGACACCTGCAGACCTGCTTCACCTGTGAAGCGATTCCCCTACAAGTGGGGAGCCGGGGATTCAAACTGAGATCCTTATGCCGGTCCTTGCACTTCGCTCCAGGTGCGCTTAACCTGTTGTGCTACCACCCGGTCCCCAAGAGGGATTATCATTTTCTAGTAGCATCTTCAGTCTCAGTAAGCTCTCCAGGGTTCTCAGATGGTGTTTTACAGGCTGATGCAGAGAAGTTTCTTCTCAGTATCTGGTTTGTCTGGAGAATTAAGGAACCTCGACCCTCTAGACTTGGGACTCCCCGATAGCTCACTCAGGCCTCAGACTTCACTTTCCCTTTTGATGTCAAGTGATCTGGAAATTTGAGTGACCTCACAGTCTCCTCACTCTGCAAGCACTTACTGTTTTAGACTTGTCAGTTGTTAGTTGGTGCTACTGTCTTGTAATTTCTGCTAAGAAAAACCATACTTCAAATACAGTTCCCTCTGTACTGGTCAGGGAAAGGTGAAGAGTAAAGAGTTAACAATCTGGAGGTATGCCTCCCAGAAGCCTTATTAGTATCTTAAAGTACCTGGTGTGCAAAATGGATTCCTCTGTGGATACCACCTGCTGCTCACTTTTCCAGAGATGGGTCCACATCTCAGCGCTTGGAGTAAGGGAGAGAATTTTCTAGGGGAAATTCTCAAACAAGGGAAGAGTAGGCACACTGTCTCTGGAGAGGTGTGTTGGGCCAGTCTCTGCTACCCCCTTCCCTTCCCTTTTTATCAGATGGTCAGAATACACCCAGTGGCATAGTGGGCCTGTGTCAGGGAATGCCAGCTGCCCAGCACTGAGGACCTGCTCAGTAACACATTAGAGGAGGCAGTGCAGGGTCTATCGGAAGTTGAACTTGGGTTTTTTGCATTTTTTGTTTTTCTTCCCTAATCAGTGCACTACTTAGCTGGTGGCTGGTGGTGTGGAAGACCTGAACCTGGGGGGACTCTGGATCCTCAGATATACAAGTTTCTGTGTATAACCATTAGACTTTCTTCCCTGCCCTCTTGGGATCTTGAATGGACTGCACTGAAGCTATAGAACATTTAAGTATGACTTGCTTCTTCCCAGTGTTGAGTTTCATCTCTGTTATGGTATATCCATTTCTTTAGGTCTTCCTCAAGGTTTCTCAAACTTGTATGATTTTCCCATAGAGATTTTACATGTCTTTCATTAAATGTATTCTCAAGCACCTAGTTTTATGTATATGGTGTTTATTCATTTTGTTTGATTATCACTGCTGTATAGGCATCACTTTATTTCTATATGCTGGTGTTGAATTCAGAGATTGTGGTAAATTTATCAATTCTGGCACAGTAGCTATAGCTTTGGATTTGAAATTCTGGGGTCCTCAGCACCCAGTTTATCAGAGTGATGATTTGGTTCTCTTTCTCATGCTAATAGATAAATGTTTCAGGGCAGGGATAGATAGCATAATGGTTATGAAAAGAGACTCATGCCTGAGGCACTGAAGTCCCTGATTCAATCCCCCGCACTACCATAAGCCAGAGCTGAGCAGTGCTCTGGTAAATAAATAAATATTTCCAAAAATAAACCTATTTATTCTAATATTCTACACATGAACATTTTGCCATTTGTTTGCCACCCTGTTACCTTCCGTATCGGTTTTGCATGATTCCGCTCTCGGTAAAGACCAATAGGAGTGCTGATAGTGGACTTCTTGTTTCTCTCACCACTAACTCAGAATCTGCTTTAGCTTTTTTTTTTTTTTAATATTTATTTATTTATTCCCTTTTGTTGCCCTTATTGTTTTATTGTTGTAGTTATCATTGTTGTTGGATAGGACAGAGAGAAATGGAGAGAGGAGGGGAAGACAGACACCTGCAGACCTGCTTCACCGCCTGTGAAGTGACCCCTCTGCAGGTGGGGAGCCGGGGACTCGAACCGGGATCCTTAGCCGGTCCTTGCGCTTTGCGCCAGCTGCGCTTAACCCAGCTTTTTTTGTTGTTTGTTTTTGTAAATATTCTTTATCAGGTTAAGGAAGTCTCTTCTCTCTTCCTAATGACTGAGGGGTTTTATTTTGCTTACACAACACTCAGCTTTGACTATTGATAGCACTGGGGATTGAACTTGGGACCTCTCACATGGAAATATATGCAAACACTGTGCTACCTCTGGACTGATTGAGGCTTTTTAAATATATATATGAAACTTGTCCCGGGGGGCTGGCAAGGTAGCTCACGCGGGAAGACACCTGTTTTGCCACCACATGAGAGTGCTTCCACACTAGGGGGAGGAAGCTTCCTTGTGGTGTCTCCTCTCCATCGAACCCACCCCTAACTCTCTACCTGAAAAGGTTGTGTTGGAGCAGTAAAGCCTCAAAAAAAAAAAGGAACTTTTCTCTACCTCCTGAAGTACTGTGACACTTTTGCTTTGTCACTGTAATACTATTTTAAAACATTGGTGAGGATTTGCAGTAAAGTAATTCTGTCCCATCTGTTTTATTGGACATGACTTTCAGAGTAAATTAAAGGTCATAAATTCATTTTGTTCTTTGTCACATGTCTTATCTTCAAATAAGTTCATAAAGTATTTTGCTGCTCTTAACGGTTTCGTTTATGCTTTATAAATCTATTTTTAGTTGTTAATATGCCATCAGGAAATTACTGTTGGTATCTCCTGAAGTAGTGATGTGAGGAGTCAGACTTGCTCTGCTCATCTTTACAAAGCTCTACTGTAGGTACCTTCCAGAAGATGCCTTTCTTTTTTTTTTTTTTTTTTTTTTTTTTGCCTCCAGGGTTATTGCTGGGGCTCAGTGCCTGCACCACGAATCCATTGCTCCTGGAAGCCATTTTTTCCCTTTTGTTACCCTGTTTGTTTTACCATTGTTGTGGTTATTATTATCATTGTTATTGTGAAGCGATTCCCCTGTAGGTGGGGAGCCGGGTGCTGAATCGGGATCCTTACACAGGTCCTTGTGCTTAACTCCTGGCCTTAATTAACTAATTTTTACAGGAGCACTGCTCAGTTCTGGTTTCTGGTGATGTGGGGGATTGAACCTGGGACTTTGGAGCTTTAGACATGACATGAGAGTCCTTCTGCTGATGCTGGATAGACACAAATTTTGTGGTAGGACATTATTTTTTAGAAGCTATTTAAAAGATAACTGGAAACAACTGCAAAGACCAGCAATGCTGATTACTTGAATTTCTAACATTACTCTGCTTTTTCCTTTTTTTTTTATTATAATTTTTTAAATCTTCATTTATTTGATAGAGACAGCCAGAAATTGAGAGGAAAGGGGAGACAGAGAGACACCTGTGGCACTGTTTCACCACTTGTGAAGCTTTCCTACTACAAGTGGGGACCAGGGACTCGAACCCGGGTCCTTGTGCACTGTAACATGTACATTCAACCAGCTGTGCCGCCACCCAGCCCTTCGCTCAGCTTTTTCTAAAAAAGAAGAAGAAGAGGAAGAGGAAGAAGAGAAGAAGAAGAAGAGGAAGAGGAAGAAGAAGAAAAGAAGAAGAAGGAGGAGGAGGAGGAGAAAGGCATGCTAATACTGTTCTAAACTACCTAGCCATGACAACACACACTCACTTTCCTTACTTGAACTTTGCATGGCCACAAGGTCTCATCTCATCTGGTGCCCACCACTTAAATCCACAGAGAACCTTTCGGTTTGTCTAAGCCATTCCTCATCACTGGGCAAGGACATGAGGATGACAGTGTACACAAAACAGCACACTTAGCCTTTAGAGCTTTCTTTCTGATGTTTGATCTTTTCCATAAAACTCAGTGTTTATCAAGACTCTCGTCAGTAACAAAGCTTATTGCCTATGATGTGGCCCAGATATGCTGCACATAGTTTTCACTGTGCTATTGCAGGACAGGGTTGAGATTGAGTACCATAGTTCTCTCTCACTGTCATCTCTTACAGTGCCACGGAGGACTGGTCTGCTCCCATGTAAAAAGCAGAATTTGATCCCCAGTTAAGACTCCTTCTCTAGCTGTGATGTTTGCATCAATCTTAGGCAGACTAGGTGATCTATAGCAGAGGGTTGACTTCTTGCTCATTGTGTGTACACAGCCATGTGTGTCTGCTCACTGTAGTCACTTGGGGAAAGGTGGGGCCAGGCTGATGGCAGGCTTCCCCAGGTGTACTTCAACCTGGGCTCTTAAAGTGACACGCCCCCCTGTATTTCTTTTCATTGGTCAAAGCAAGTCACATGACCACACCTAAGGGGTCCTGGACATATAATCCTACTTCATGTAGGGTATGGGCTGGACTGGGGAGAGGAAGCTTCAGTGAGTGTCACTCTGTGTGAAGGGAACAGCAATTTCAGAAGCCCCTAAGCCCAGCCTGCAAGGTGGAATTGAGAAGGGAGGAAGGATTGGAGATGGGGGAGTAGGTCACTGCATTGTACAGAAGGTCTCTGCCTCTGGGGACTGACTTCCAGGAGTGTTGTGGTATACATAGATTGTCTGTTTATCTCCTGGGTCTCTGGGCATGGTTCTCAAGAGCACATACAGTCCCTCTGTCCTAGACTTTATTACCTAGCAAGGTAAACAGTGAAATTGCCCTCTGATGCTCTGAGGCAAAGTCCAACCTCAAGTCAGATAAATGGATAGATAATCTGCAAATTAACCCCCTCACCCCACCCAGAGTGTGTGCACAGCAGGTACAATAGGCAGGGTGCCTTCAGCCTGCAGCAAGGAGCCCTATAGTGACAGGGTTCAGATCTCACAGCCTTTGAGAGTCCGGCCACATTTTGTCAGCATCTTGATGCTAGGCAGGAAGTTGGGGGTTCCTATTTCCCCTTTCATGTTCAAGTGGCCAACACATAGTATTCATTCAGGGTCCACCTGTCCTTTTCTTTTTCCTTCCAATAAAGTGAGTCCAGGCAACTAACTTACTAACTCTAGGTCACTACAGCACCTTGCCCCACCACCCTTGCCTGATCTGATCTTCCAGACAAAGCCTTTCTTCTCTCTCCCTCTACCCACATTCTTCCCTCGGGCCTGGGAACTGTACACGCTGTTGTGCTCGTATATTCCCTGCCAGCTGCCCAGGTCACGGCCCACCCTGCATTCACTCTTTCCCCATGAATTCTCTGGACTTGGGGGCCAGCCCAGGTTTCCCATTTGGTGAAGTCTCCTCTGAATCTAGTATTGTGGTTCTCCAAACTGTTTGACTTCTAGCTCATGGTAAAAGTTCTGATCCTGATTGCTTCCATACATTGTCAACTCTTAGAATAGTGCCAGTGTGTAATACTTGCTGGTTATCTGAACAGCACAAGACATTTAAATATAGTTGACTGGTTGGTGTGTAATATAGGTGTGTCCTCTTTTCTATGTAGTTTTCAGGTTTTCTCATTTCAAATTACTTTTCAGATAAGATTTCTGACTAGGACAGGTAAAAACTTTTTCCCAGGTGGGAGTAGATAACATAATGGTTATGCAAAGAGACTGTCGTGCCTGAGGCTCCAAAGTCTCAGGTTTAATCCCCCACACCACTTTAAGCTGAGCAGTGCTCTAGTTAAAAAAGAGAGAGAGAGAAAGATTTACTTTGGGGTCAAGGCATTGGCACACCTGGTAGAAGGTGTATGTTGCCATATGTAGAGACCCAGGGTTCAAAAATCCCTGTCCTCACTTAAAGGTAGAGTGAAGTAGTGCTTCAGGTATCTCTCTCTCTCTCTGTCTTTCTCTCTCTTTTATATTTATTTATTTTCCCTTTTGTTGCCCTTGTTGGTTTTTTATTGTTGTTGTTGTCGTTGATGTCGTCATTGTTGGATAGGATAGAGAGATATGGAGAGAGAAGGGGAAGACAGAGGGGGAGAGAAAGATAGACAACTGCAGACCTGCTTCACCGCCTATGAAGCGACTCCCCTGCAGGTGGGAAGCCGGAGGCTTGAACCGGGATCCTTACATTGGTCCTTGTGCTATCCAAAATAAATAAAGATTGGGAAAAAAATTGCCCACCCCCCAGAATTCAGGACCTCATACATGGATAGTTTCACTTCTCTGGGCTGCTTTTTTGTGGGTGGGGGGCACGGAAGCATCCTCTGGTGCTAGGGCTCACACCTGGGCCTTGCACATAGCCAGGCACACACCCTGCCCAGTGGGAGACACCTTTGGCCAGAGATCTTTTGGGTTCTAACTAGGCTTTTGACATTTAGAGTTATAATCTACGTGTGCTTGTTGCAGGGTAGGGCTCGTTCACCTTTGCCTTTCCTGGGAGGAAGACTCTGACTGAACGACCTCTGCTGTTCCAGGGGCACAGGAGGGCCGGGGAAGGGCTCTGTGCTCAGTGCTCAATATACACAGGGGTGTCAGACAGCTCTTGCTATTCCGTGATAGACAGGGCTGAAGGAACAGTGGTGAGCTCTCATCACTGAGATGAAAGATCTGTTCTGTCTCCAGAGCCAATAAGGAAGTCTCACATCAGGAAACAGCGTGAACAAAAGGGCTTTGATTAGGATCACTGCCTTAACTAGAATTCTCCAAGCACTAACACACATGCCAGACGTGTGCTAGCTTGGTGAGCTACACCAATGCTCACATGTATTTTCTGCATATCCTCTGATTGCATCATCATCATCATCACCATCATCATTATTATTTTGCCTCCAGGCTGATCCGCTGGGACTTGGTGCCTGTACTACAAATCCACTGCTCCTGGAGGTTGTTGTTGTTGTTGTTGCTCTTGTTGGATAGGACAGAGAGAAATTGAGAGAGTAGAGGAAGACAGAGAAGGGGAGAGAAAGACAGACACCTGCAGCCCTGCTTCACTTTGAGTTGGGAGCTCAAACTGGGATCCTTACGCCAGTCCTTGTGCTTCGTGCCATGTGTACTTTACTTAGTAAACTACCACCCAGCCCCCTGCATCATTATTTTTACATATATATATATATATTTTTTTAAATAATTTATTTATTTATTTATTTATTTCTGAGAAAGATAGGAGGAGAGAAAGAACCAGACATCACTCTGGTACATGTGCTTCTGGGGATCGAACTCAAGACCTCATGGTTGAGGATCCAATGCTTTTATCCACTGCACCACCTCCCGGACCACTGTATATTTATTTTTATGAACTCCAGGCCTCATGCATGCACAACATGACATAGCCACCTCCACAGGCAAATTTCCATTCTTTATTTTTTTAAAGCAAGAGAAGGATCACAGCAACACTCTATGATCCATGGAACATTCCCCCAACCATGGTGTTCCTGTGTACCGTGTGGCTCAAACCCAGAGCCTCATGCACCACAATACTTGTACTATACCCGGCAAGCTATCTCCCAACTCTTTTTTTGTGCCTTTAGAATAGGTCTGCCTGGTGAGAACTTTACTCTCTCCCTCTTTCAAATGAAAGAACTGAGGTCTTGAAACAGAAGAACCACACAGTAGTGAGGGCAGGCAGATTTCAGATTGTAGGCTCCTAGGGCGGAGCCTACCCCTCCACCTTGCTCCCACCCCAGCACCCTCTCCTCATCAGCGTCCTCAACATGGACAGAAATGGATGCCAGTCATGTTTTGTTAGCAGATGACCATCTAGAGAGAGATTGGCATTCAAGGGGCCCAGACCTGGACCCTGTCCTCTCCCCATACTGAGCTCAACACCTGGGGTCACTCTTGCAAATAGGTGGGGGAATGAAGCAATGGACCAGAAAGAGAAAGTCCTGCTAGAATATTTTTTCAAGCTGTCTCCACAGAGCACTCTGACTCATAATAATAATCCTTTTTTTTTTTTTTAATAAAGAGGCGATAATATGCAGTGTGTATACTTCACAGCAGTCACTACACACCCTCAAAAGTCAGTAAAGGTCGGTCCTTTCATTAAAGCAGGAGAACTATTAGCAGAGCATGAAGACTAGTAAATGAGTTGCCAGGAAACTTGCAGTTCCCTCCACCTGGCTTCTTTCTCATCCTCATCTGAACTTTCATAGCATTTTGTACTTGAGGCATGGTACTTATCACGGCTTCCCTTTTATGATAGCAAATTCAGCGCAGGCTTTATCTTTCTTACTTGATTCTAAACCCTTTGAGGGCAGGGTCCACATTTTATCTTCTTTTCTTCCGGACAGCTCTGAGTATTCTACTGTTAAGCATATTTTAAAATAGCCATTATTACAGGTCACATTCATTCAGTAAAAATGAATGTCTTGAACCTAACATGAGACCTATGTAGTGGGTACAGTGGGATAACATGGAGACATTAGCCTACACAAATCCAACTCTCTCGTTTGAATTATGAATTCAGTTATGAATTCTCACGGCACAGGAAGTGGTATAGTGGTAGAACACAGAACTTACAAACATGAGATCCTAAAGTTCAGTTCCCAGCACCGCATATGTCAGAATGATGTTTTGGTTCTCTTTCTTTCTCTCTTGTTAATAAAGCTTTTGGGCCAGAGAGATAGTTCATCAGGTAGGGCATGTGCTTTCGACGTGTGTGACCCAAGTTCTAACCCCAGCACCACATAGGAGGTGCTATTGGGGAGAGTCTGGTGGTAGCGCAGCAGATTCAGGCACGTGGCACAAAGCGCAAGGACCAGAGTAAGGATCCCGTTTCGAGCCCCCAGCTCCCCACCTGCAGGGGAGTCGCTTCACAAGTGATAAAGCAGGTCTGCAGGTGTCTGTCTTTCTCTCCCCCTCTCTGTCTTCCCCTCCTCTCTCCATTTCTCTCTGTCCTATCCAACAACGACATCAATAACAGCAATAATAATAACTACAACAATAAAACAACAAGGGCAACAAAAGAGAATAAATAAATAAATAAACATTAAAAAAAAAAAAAAGAGGAGATGCTATTGGACACCAGAGCAAGCTCCAGTGCTAAGGTGTCTCTCTTTCTTCTCTCTGTCTCTCTATCTGAGTGAAAATGTATGTGCCAGACTCCAAGTTAAAAAAATTTGGTTGCCATAACTCTGCTTGTGCCTGGGGTGAGTGTGAGGAGGGAGATCAGCTCTTCTGTCTTCTGCCCCCTCATGCCTTCACATGCCTTCAGAAACATCTTGTGCTAGAGAGTGGTTTTAATGTTTAAAGCCAGCATACAGGTTTCCATGGTCTGTGGCCCTTAAACTAGCTACCTCGTCTGATGCCCAGTTCCAGGGCCTGGGAGGTAGTTCCTCAGTAGAGCACCTTCTGCAGGTACTTGGTGCCCTGTGTTTAGTCCTCAGCATCATATGGAAGTAGCAAGAATTCCAAGTGTGGTGGTATGGTGATTTACTCTCTTGCCATTTCTCTATCTTTCTCTCCCTAAAACTAAGTAGGAAAAGAAACTCACAAATCAACATTAACAATGAGTAGCAAAGAAAAGGTGAAAATTATTCTGAATATTCTGATGGGGGCAGGCAGTGGCGCACCTGGTTAAACACACATAGTACTAAGAGCCAGGACCCACACAAGGATCCAGGTTTGAGGCCCCACTCCCCACCTGCTGGAGGAAGCTTCACAAGCAGTGAAGCTGGTCTGCCTATGTCTCTCTTTCTGTCCCTCTCTGTATCTCCCCATCCTCTCTCAATTTCTCTCTGTTCTATCAAAAATATTAGGAAAAAAAAAAAAGAAACAGAATATTCTGATGTAGAAGCCATAGGAATGTGTAGGACACATCTGAAGGTTTTCATCAAGATGATTTAGTGGTGAGCTAGTTCAGCCTGTTAGAGCACAGGACTTGCATGCCTGAGGCCCCAGAAGCTCCAGGTTCCCACCTCAGCACCACCTTATGCCAGTTCTGAGCAGGGCTCTTGTCTATTTGTTTTTCATAATAAGTAAGCAAATCTTTTTTCTTAATTTAACAGTGAGCTGACGTTGGACTTTTTGGTGTGCTGTTTCACGTCCCTGGGAGGAAAGTGAATGTCTGTGCGGAGCTAGGCACTCCTGGTACTTTTTTGTGTGCCGCCTATTGTCCACTGCATGCAGAGTCTTTGAGTCAGCTGGCAAAGGCAGCCTAGCCCTGTTGAAAGCACTGATTAAACAGTGCACTTTGGAATGAAAGCAGGGCTACGAGAGGAGGTGGCCTGTGCACCAGGTTTCCAGACAGCGTTTTTGTGCCTTCTTCCTCCACACAGAGCTGGTGACATCCTCTACCCTTTCTTAGCCTGGCTGGTCTCAGGAATTCCTAGGAAAGGGCTCCTAGAGTAGGAAGGAAGAGATACTCCTGGGATGCTACAGGGTGCGATGCTCTTTTTGGGCAGGGGGGAACTTCCAGTGGATACAGCACTGTTAGGGAAGAGGAAATGGCCTGTGAGTCACCTGACCCAGTGTTCGTTTCTAGTTCCTACGTTTTCCATAGAAGAAAGAAATAGAAAAAAGGAAGAAGGCATAAAAACTTGATAAACGGGAGATGGGCTGTAGCGCAGTGGTGTAAGCGCAGGTGGCGCAAAGCTCAAGGACTGGCGTAAGGATCCCGGTTCGAACCCCCGGCTCCCCACCTGCAGGGGAGTCGCTTCACAGGTGGTGAAGCAGGTCTGCAGGTATCTGTCTTTCTTTCCCCCTTTCTGTCTTCCCCTCCTCTCTCCATCTCTCTCTGTCCTATCCAACAACAACGACATCAATAATAACTACAATAATAAAACAACCAGGGCAACAAAAGGGGATAAATAAATAAATATTTTTTAAAAATTGATAAACACAGCTAAAAGAACAAGAGGCTCCTCTGGTTCACATGTCCCTGACTTTGAAGAGCCACAGGCTTTGCCAGTGAACAAGCCCTGAATCCTGGCACTGAGAAGCACATTAAACCACCCAGGATACAGAGTTAATCACTACAAATAAATATGGATTAAAATGTGGCAGAGTGTGCATGCTTTTCACATATGATATCCTAGCTACAAACAAGCAAACACGGTGACCTGGAAGGTAGTGCAGTCGGACAAGTGTTGGCTGCTCAAGCCCAGCAGGCAGAGTTCACTCCCTGGCAGTGCACGTGGCAGAGTGATGACCGCTTCTCCTCTTTCTTGTTGGCACATCGACACTCATGTGTACACCTTAAAGTAGGTTCAGTGGCTGCGAGCCTCGTGTCACGAGTGGCAGTGCCTATGGTGGAAATCAAAGTGTCACTGCGAGGACAGGGTGCTCCTCAGGGACACAGCTCTGGAGCGGCCAGGGATAGGGACGCATTTGCTTCAGCAACGGGCTGAAAGATGGCCCAGGGTCAGATGCACTGGGGACCCAGAGGTGACTGTGACATAGACCTGCCCTCAAGGAAAATGATGGTCAAGAGGAAGAAAGAAAGATGACAGTGCACTGAATCAGACTCCTCAGTAGAACCATCAGGAAGAGAGTCCTTGCCAGTTCCCCACGCAGGCCCTGGGGGTGCAGCCTCTCAGTTGCTGGGAGGGCGGCTCTGAGTCTCGCAGTATCTCAGCAGAGCTTCAGCACTCCAGGCCCTTGTTCCTGTTTGGGGAGGTGCTTAGTTCCGTCAAGAAGTCCCAGCAGGCTAAAGTGTCACTTAATACCTGACACCTCCTACTCTTACTTTCCTCATTCTGTGTGGAACTGTAGGCCAAGCCCATGTTGGATCAGAACCTCCCAGTCAAGCTCTTGAGAACAGAAGAGGAACTCCAGAGTTGTACCTGAGCACTGTAGACTCCCCTGCTTTCATCAGATCTGTCCTTCCTGTTTGCCCGCTAGTAAACTGGGGCCACTGGAAAGCTTCTGGGGAGCCCGGGCACAGATTTCCTGGTGCTTACCCTGATCAGGACTTTTGTGTTTCCTATAGGACATGAGATGGGAAAGGTCTCGAACCGTTAGATTCCGTGAGTTGAAAATAGTGTTGGGACCAGATTGGCTGTTAGATGGATCCAGTTGTAGAAGCCAGTGCCTTGAGGGCAGGGGAGATAGGAAGAAAGGAGAGCCAGGGGCATCATGGAATGTCAGATTATCTCCAAAGGAATAAGAACAAAAATTTGAAGATTGGTTTATTTCATTTTGTTTTGTTTTTATTTTTCCCTCTGCCCCCTTGAGAAGGTTTAAGTGAAGGAGAGAATGAGAGAAGCCAAGGCCCCACTCCAGTGCCCTCAGTGTGTGTGTGTGTGTGTGGGGGGGGGCAAGCCTCAGGCAGACATGGCCTGCTCTCTGCCGGCTTGAGCTGGTTCCCCAGCCACAGAAGACATTTTGATTCTGGTAATCATGCCTACTTGTTAGCAGTTTTGAAAAATCCCAAGAGAAAAATTTTTTTTAATTTTTTAAATATTTATTTTATTTATTCCCTTTTGTTGCCCTTGTTGTTTTATTGTTGTAGTTATTATTGTTGTTGTCGTTATTGGATAGGACAGAGAGAAAGATAGACACCTGCAGATCTGCTTCACCGCCTGTGAAGCGACTCCCCTGCAGGTGGGGAGCCAGGGTTCAAACCGGGATCCTTATGCCGGTCCTTGTGCTTTGCGCCACCTGCGCTTAACCTGCTGCGCTACAGCCCGACTCCCGAGAAAATTTTTTAAAAGAAGATAATAAACAACTACGTGTACTCATTAAAATGGGGCCATACATCTATGTAGCTTGATCTGGGAAACTGTGTTCCCACCCGGCGATTTACGTGTAGCAGTTTCATCCTCCAGAGTGTTTTCTCACTCGTGTTTATTTCCCTTACATCCAGAGAAACTGGACTTCCTGGGTCAGCACAATCTTTATGTTCAGTGAAAGTTCCTGGCTGTGATGACTCCATTGCACTTGCCACAAATGAAGAAATCTTTAACATCATTGTTGAAGCAAACGGTGCTGCCATGTTTTTAATATGTATGCTGAAATAGCAAGAAGTTGTCAACTGCTATTATTTGATGGTTCATGTTTATTCTGTGCATATTCAGACTGTCCTTAGGACTATTAGAAGCTTTATCTTTTCTTCTCCTTTTTTTTTTTTAAGATGCACTTTATTTACTTTTCATGAAAGAGAAAGACACCAGAGACCCCTCTGTCATATGTGGTGCTGGGGACCAGACTTGGATCCTCCTGCATGTAAGGAATATGCTCTACCCATTGTGCCACCTCCCAGGCCACTTTGCTTTTTTTCTTCTACAGTGGCTCATCCTTCCACATACTCCCCACTCTGCCACCCCCATCTTCCCTTGCCACTGGGGATTATAACTCTCAGTGTCCTCTCAGGTACTTGCCCACATTTCCACTGGCATCTCTATCAGTCCATCAGACAGCTCCACTTAATTCAACTGAACTATTTGTGACTTTTTACCCTTTCTTTTGACCTGACTCAGTCTAGTTTCCTAGGTACATCTATTCAGTATTGATTCCTGGCTGCCTTCTCCCTACATCCATGCTTGGCAGCCTCCAGCTTCCTCAAGTTCCCTCTATCTTCACTCAGAATAAATGATCTCAGGCCAAGGGAACAGTTCAGCCTATCAGAGCACCAACTCAGACAACTTGGAAGCTATATATAGGTTCAGTCCCTGGCACCATCTTATACCAGAGCTAAGCAGTTCTCTGGCCTCTCTCTCTCTCCCCCTCTTTCTCTGCCTCTTCTTTAATGTCCTTGGGTCCATACTTCCAGAAGGATAAAGAATAGGAAAGCTACCAGGAGAGGGGATGGGATATGGAGTTCTGGTGGTGGGAATTGTGTGGAGTTGTACCCCTGTTATCCTATGGCTTTTGTCAGTGTTTCCTTTTTATAAATAAAAATTTTAAAAATATATATTAATAAATACATCTTCAAAAGGAAAAAAAATGAAGGAAGGAAGGAAGGGAAAAAGAAGAGAATCCCACCTCACATGTTCCACTTCATGCTGGTGGTAGAGGTCTTTGCTGACTTATGGAATGATTGTGGAACAGTTGGCAAACTGCTCCCTGAGTACTCACCCTAGTGACCTTGCCCTGTGAGTCATCGTGTTTACCAAACCAGTTGTGATGTATTTCAACTTATTATTATTATTATTATTATTATTAGTAGTAGTAGTAGTAGTAGTAGTAGTAGTAGTAGTAGTAGTAGTATTTTAACCCTGAGCCCTGCTCAGCTCTGGCTTAGGGTAGTGTGTGTGTGTGTGTGTGTGTGTGTGTGGGGGGGGGTTATACGTAAGACCTTTGGTGCCTCAAGCATGAGAGCATTTTTGCATAATGATTATGCTATCGCCCCTGCCCTGTAATTATGTAACTTAGGTGGTGATGTGCAGGTCAACCATGAGTGAGCAAAGAGAAGTGGTCTATGAAAATTAAGACGAAGGCTTTGGAATGGCAAGTTACTTCGAAAAGTAAACAAAATTGAGCTAGGTCTGGACAAACTAACTGTCAAATTGCCTGGTAGGGTGCATGCCTGCCCTCTGCACAGCCCGGGGTTCAAGTTCTAGCACCACGTGGGAGTGGCATTTCCCTGGGGCAGCCTCCAGTGCTGTGGTATCTCTCTTCTCCTCTGAAATGGGAAAAGTGAGACACTCAACCCTGGAGTGTTGAAACTGATCCTGTGCAATATTCCAGCCACACAAACGTACATAGCTGTGAGGGACTAAAGTGGAGGGTCCTAAATATCTATAAGGATTCCATCTTTACTGCCTCACAGGAGTGTGAGTTCTTCCGCTTCATTAGAGCATCATAGGCGAATTTGAAGCAAGAAAAATGGCATTGGTCTGTCATTAGCAAAAAAGGTTTTGTTGCATGTCTACCACAGGAAGATCAGAGATTATACCCGTGTGATGACAACTGTCTTATAAATCACTGTTTCAAAAAAAAAAAATTAAGCTTGATGACAGCTAGAAAACAAATAGCTCAACTGGTGGAGTACAGGCCTTGGATGCTTGAGACTCCTGGCTTAATTCCCACAACCACATATACTCTGACTTCTCTTTCTCTCGTGTTCTCTCCGTTATGTGAAACTGTCTCATGCGAGACAGATATTTTTTTTCGTTTTAAGTTTGGTGGCTCATAAGCATTACTTTTAGCAAATGGTGATGAACTTGGACATTGGGGGAAGTCACAGTAAAAATTACAATGACTGAATATATTTTTTTTTTTTTTGCCTCCAGGGTTATTGCCAGGGCTTGGTGCCTGCACTATGAATCTATTGCTCCTAAAGGCCATTTTTCCCATTTTGTTGCCCTTGTTATTGTTATTGTTGCCATTGCTGTTATTGTTATTGGCTAGGACAGAGAGAAATCGAGAGAGGAGGGGAAGACAGAGAGGAGGAAAGAAAGATAGACACCTGCAGACCTGCTTCACCGCCTATGAGGTGACCCCCATTTTTTGGCTACTACAAATTATGCTGCTATGAACATAGATATATACAGATCTTTTTGGATGGGTATCCTTAAGATATATCCCCAGGAGAGGAATTGCAGGGTCATAGGGTAGGTCCACTTCTAGCCCTCTGAGCATTCCAGCCTGCTCTCCATAGGGGTTAGACCCATTTACTTTCCCACCAGCAGTGCAGGAAGGTTCTTTTCTCCCTACAACCTATATGACATTCTCTTTTCTTTTCTTTTCTTTTTTTTTACCAGAGCACTGTTCAGTTCTGGCTTATGGTGGTGCGGGGGATTGAACCTGGGACATTGGAGTCTCAGGCATGAGAGTCTGCTTGCATGACCATTATGCTATCTACCCTTTGCATGACATTCTCTTTTCTTTTTTAATATTTTATTTATTTATTTGTTATTGAATAGAGATAGAGAGAAATTGAGACAGGAGTGGAAGATAGAGGGAGAGAGACAGAGAGATACCTGTAGCCTTGCTTCACCACTTGTGAGGCTTTCCCCCTGCGGGGGGGGGGGAAACACAAGGCTTGAACCCAGGTCCTTGTGCATTGTAATGTGAGCACTTAACCAGGTGTGCCACTGCCTGGCCCCAATGACATGCTCACAGGAGTGAAGTGGTATCTCATTGTTGTCTTTCTTTGCTAGCATTGGATATTATTGTGACATTTTTCAAGATCTGTCCCTCTTTTAAGTGACTCCATCTATTTGGCTGCAGAATTCCAGATATTTTACCTAAAAGGTCCATCTTGACACTGACTTGATGTAGCATCCTCTCTCAGTACATACATCCTGAACTGTATCTTACTGATTTCAGAAACATCTCGAATTATATCTTCTATAATCTCTGGACTTTGTTCCATGCTATAGTTTCCTTTTATGCATATGTTGTGTCTCCTTTAACTGTAATCCTAGTCCTTTTAAATTTTGTTCAATTTACTTGCTTTTGTTTTCATTTTCCTCCTTGTTCCTTGCTGTGTTTTCAACAGTACCTTTGTACCTACAGATTTACCTTCATTTCTGTCTATTTCTTTTTTCATCTTTAAATAGGTGAGTTTTTCAGAAACCAGCTATTTGCAGAGTCTTGGTGGGGAGGGGAGGGTGTTGGACAGGAGTCAAGGCTCTGGTCCAGGCTAGTTGCAATTCTCATGACTTAGGGCTCTGGGTACATTGTTTTACCTGTCAGTTTATCCAGTCAGTGGAGATTGGTGTCTGTGAGCTTTGCCACAGTGCGGTGGCTGTCTTCTTCACTTCAATTTGGGAGGGAAATAGATCTTGTTTGTGTGCTTTCTCACTTAGTCCCAACTCCAGGTCCAAGAATATTCCTGCTTTGCAAAAGCGATCTGTCTGTCTGGCCCCAGAGGGTGTGTCCTTTACATACACAAGAGTCTGTTTCTGCAGGTCTCTCAGAGCTCCCAGCTCCCAGGCCTAGCCTGTCTTCCTCCTCCCCCTCCTTTTTTCCCCTCCCCTTCCTCCTCCTCCTCCTCCTTCTCTCTCTCTCTCTTTTTCTCTCTCTCTCTTTTCATTTTTTATATATGTTTATTTATTTATTTATTTTCCCTTTTGTTGCCCTTGTTGTTTAACATTGTTGTGGTTATTGATGTCATCATTGTTAGGACAGAGAGAAATGGAGAGAGGAGGGGAAGACAGAGAGGGGGAGAGAAAGACAGACACCTGCAGACCTGCTTCACCACCTGTGAAGCAACTTCCCTGCAGGTGGGGAGCCAGAGGCTCTAACTGGGATCCTTACGCTGGTCCTTGCACTTTGTGCCACATGTGCTTAACCCACTGCGCTACCGCCCAACCCCCAAGAGCAAGTTTTTAAATTAAAAATTCTATTAATGGTTTAATAGATCACATGGTAGGGGGTTGGGTGTTGGCACACTGGGCAAAGTGCACATAGTATTAGAGCCACACAAGGATCCCAGTTCATGCCTTCAGTTTCCCACCTGCAGGTGGTGGCAGGGGGTCACTTCACAAGCAGTGAAGCATGTCAGCAGGTATCTGTCTTTCTCACTCTCTATCTTCCCCTCCTCTGTCAACTTATCTCTGTTCTATCCAAAAAAAGGGGGGGGGGGGAGTCGGGCAGTAGCGCAGCGGGTTAGTTAAGCACACATGGTGCAAAGTGCAAGGACCGGAACAAGGATCGAGCCCCCGGCTCCCCACCTGTAGGAGAGTCGCTTCACAGGCGGTGAAGCAGGTCTGCAGGTGTCTCTCTTTCTCTCCCCTTCTCTCTCTTCCCCTCCTGTCTCCATTTTTCTCTGGCCTATCCAACAACAACGACACCACTCATAACAACAGTAAAAACAAAACAACAAGAACAACAGAAGAGAATAAGTAATAAATAAATATTTTAAAAATTCTTTAAAACAATGGCCACCAGGAGCAGTGGATTCATAGTGCTGGCTCAGACCCCCAGCAATAACCCTGGAGGCAAAAAGGAATAATAATAAGATTACAGGGTATAGCTAGTTCCACACCATCCCCACTACTAAAGTTCTACACCAAGTGCTGATCTAAAATGATTTCCAGGGTAGGGGAGACGAAATACCATGGTGTTTATACAAAAGAGTCATGCCTAAAAGCATTCCCCGGGGAGTAATCATCAGCCCAGTCTTGTTTAACATTTTATAAATTATCCAAATATGATAGCTTTTGTAGAGATAGTGAAATAATTCATATTGTATAAGATAGGAGGATGTGGACAGAAAAGTGGTTAGTAAGGCTGAGTGGCGGCAACTATATTTGTATTTGAATGTCTGTTTTATTGCACTCCTAGCCTAGGGTCAGAAGAAATGCCTGGTTGGTACCTGTCACCGCACTTCCTCATTGCCCTGTGGACTGGCCCGGAGCCGGGTGTGCCTGAGGACGTCACCTGTCACAAATGCACAGGGCGCAGACCATCTCCCCACAGCTCTCAGTGGTCAGAGGAAGCTGACCCGAGCCCCTAAGTCTAGTCTAGCCTGTAGGCCAGTTGGTCTCAATGGGGAGGATTGTGCGCCCAAAGAGACACTTGACCACATCTACAGATGTGTCTGGTTGTCACTGCTGGGAGGTTGGGAAACCCTGATTTAAACCTGGATTACCTTTTCAGCTTTGTCAGTAGGACTTGAGATGTGCCGTATACCATGTATACCCAGTGGACAGCTCCAGTGCGACCTGCCAGGGCTTTCTTTCCAAGGCAACTTGCCCGCTGCTGTGGGTAGCCGTCCAGTCAGCCCAACTACCATCTCAGCATTGTGGACACTGGGACTTGGCTTCATTGGAAGAACTGCTGGTTGGGTGGGACCTGAATCCAAAAGCAAAGCCTCATGCCCAGAGAAGCATGACTGCTGGAGGCGGTTTCTGACCTCGCCCGTCAGGCCTGGGGTGAGGACAGTACAGGCTGCAGGATATAGAATCAGGAGCCTGGAAGACAGTAGGTTTTAAATTATCTTTATTTATTGGATAGAGACAGCCAGAAATTGAGGGCAGGGGAGAGAGAGAGAAAGAGAGAGAGAGAGAGAGACCTGCATCCTTGCTTCACCACTCAGGAAACTCCTCATATAGAAGAGGACTGGGGGTTTGAACCTGGCTCTTTGCGCGTTGCAATATGTGCACTCAACCAGGTGTGCCACCACCTGGTCCCAAGCCTGGAAGAATGGACCTGGCCCATGCTGGCATAGGGGCTGTTGGGCTTGTTGGCCAGCTCCATGCCAGTCAGTGTTGAGGACGGGCATATTGGTAACAAAAGCCATGGATCCATGTGGGTGGGTGCGCCTGGGACAGGGCACTTTACCTCACCTCGTTCAGTCCCCACCGTGAGCTTGGGAGGGAGTGGAAGCACTGAGAGGACAGTCTGCCCACAGTCACCCAGCACACACGGAGTCGAGCTAACATTTACACGCGGTCTGACTTCAGAAGTGTGCCAGACACCTCTCCGCTGTGACTCATGAAAGAGATTTGTGCTGTGATGTGCTGAGGTGGCAGAGAGGAGGCAGGGCAGGGGCCTGGGGGTCTGGAGGATCGGGACTTGGCGTCTTGCCCGCTCTGCTGCTGCAGGGAAGCCCAGCAGTCTCCTTGGGGCCACCCCCTCGCTTCCAGTGTGCTAATCCTTCCTGTCTTTGCTTTCCCTGCAGGTACACTTCATCCTGCAGGAGGTGGTCATGGGTGGCATGGTGTTGGAAACAAACATGAATGAAATCGTGGCTCAGATGGAAGCTCAGAACAGGCTGGAGAAATCTGAGGTGAGTCCGCAGCTGTACTCCCACCATGGCTGGTTGGAACACACCTGGGGCAGAGGAGGAATGAATGCACGCGTGGGTTTGTGTTGCTGTGGACCCCTGGGAATGCTTTGTGCCCATGTTCTGTCTTCTTGGAGTCAATCAAAGCTCATTGAATCGCAGACCATCCCTGAAAAATAAACAGTAAGGATGAAGTTTAAACTCTCAGACTCTCAGGCCAAAAGTGTGGATGGAAAGGCCAGGTGGCAGAGGAAGGCTAACAGCTTCTGGTGTCTGTAGCTTCTGTCTGTGGTTTATAATTCCTCCTTTTAAGCAACACATCCCCAGAGAGGCCCAGAGTCCCCTTCTCTGACTCCAGTGTGGTTTTCTATTCTACCGTGTGGTGTGTGCTGTCTGTCTGCTCTCCCAGCAGTCACTTTTCATGGTGTCTTTCAGACCTCAGGGCTGGCAACTTCCCTAGTACCAGATAGCCTTATAGAAAACTCTAGTAGAGTCTGGGCTGGTTTGGGAATCACTCACCAAGGCCTGTCCCACAAAGTGCCGGACCTGCTACAGCTTCTCAGCATCACTTTCAGTCTCTGTCACCTCCGTCAACCAACCCTGGGTGCAGAGGCCAGAGTCACACACTACCACACACAGCAGAAATAGCAGAGCAAATTCCTTATTTATCTACGTTATTTATCTACGTGAGTGTCTTCAAGAGCTTTATTGCTTTGTGTAACTGAACTGCATCTTGCGAAACCACAATCTCTTCTCTCTGAGGACTGCCAGTCCCACTGAGGAAGCTTTTCCAGACCACAGCTATTGTGGCCATGGTGGTTCTTTTAGAAAGGCAGGCTGGGAGGCTTCCAGGAATAGTGAGCGAGTGAGTCAGAGGCAAAGGGTCGGAGACCAGGGGAAGCAGAGACGTGCTAGACAAGGGGGGAATTGGCATGGGATCCTGAAATTAGTGGATAGGAAATGGTTTCAAGAGAACCTTGGTCCACGCCCCTTCTCTTCACACAGGGGCATAGGGGTGGGGGTGGGGCAGGGGGTAGAGGATGAGGCTAGCAGAGACTCCTTTGCCCTGTAGCTCATGGTGCCAGACCTTCATGTCTGTGACCACCCCACCCCAGCTTGTGGCCACATGACATCTCCAGAGCCAGCTCTTCTCCAGCTCATGTTATTAGCTGGCAAGCTGCTGCCCCGAGGCTGTGACGTTCCTTTTCCTTTTGAGAACTTCCCTGTGACTACACTTGTCTATAAGAGTCACTGGAGGAGAAGGTTTTATTTTATTTTGTTTCACAACTTGGAGCATGCCCCCAATCCTGAACGTGACTTGGTTAAGCATCTCAGATGATTTCACAAGCGCTTACTGAGAGCCTGTTGTATGCCAGCCACTGTGGAGTGCTGGGTCCAGAAAACCACCTTCAACGAAACCCGCACCTCTGGGAGAGTGCCTCTGGCTCCCCGGGCCCTAGTCCCCAGCTAACCTAGACGTGGGTCTGCTGGTGCCCCGGGAGGGAGGAGGTGGAGGGAGAACCCAGATTTGCATCACATGGTTCAGTTTGGATGTTCTTTAGGCCTCTCACTTGTTCCAAGCCAGCAGCAGACGACACTGAGGGTTGATCTCATGCCCGCCTCTACTCTCTCCTCAGGGGGGTCTCTCAGCAGCCCCCGCCCGGGCTGTTTCTGCTGTAAAAAACATCAATCTACCTGAGATTCCCCGGAACATCAACATCGGCGACCTCAACATCAAGGTCCCCAACCTGTCCCAGTTTGTCTGAGGGTTGCAGAATGGACCAAACAGGAGTCCTCCACCCAAGCCACGCCATGCCTATCCTGACACGGAACCCACTCTGAGCCTCAGAGGAGTCAAGCCTTGGGCCCTGACCAATCCGTCACTGCGTGGGGAGGGACTCCTGTGTCCTCTGACAGTCTGTGCTTAGTTCTCACATGTGCAGTCTTGCCGGTCTCTGAAACGTGGCCACTGCAGATGTGAGAGGCTCAGCCTCCTCAGCACGAGGGCAACATGCAATCCCCTTGCACCTGTCACCCCCACGGCACACACCCCCTAGCAGCCATCCAGGGACCGGGGTCATGTGGAGAGGCCTCTGCCAGCACTCAGCACCTCTGCTGACTCGGCTGCGTAGCCCAGGAGGCTGCTAAGGGCCCGCAACATGTGCTTTTGCTGGCGAGGTGCCATAGCTAGGAAAGGACTGATGCTTTGGATTGGGGGCATGAATGACAAGCAGAGCTACCAGCTGACTGCTTCGGTTACCCTACCCACAATCCTTTTGCATAATCCTTCTTTCTGATGAAGCTCTCCTGCAGAGTACAAATCCCAGCTCTGTCCTCACAGGGCCTTATGTGCAGGTTGCAATCCAAATCATACACTCTGGAACTTTTCAGCCCCTCATAAGGGAGAGGCTGTGGGTCTGCACAGGAAGCGCCGCCAGCACGTGGACTGTCTCCAAGTAACACCTGTCCAGGCTGCAAACACATTGTCCTCAAGCAACTGTTCACTTGTTGTGTGGTAACTGGGGGCCTTCTCGCAGCAAGAAGCCCACTGCCACCTGTGCTTGCTTTTGGAGCCTGAGCACCTGGAGCTCGGAGACTGGGGCCAGGCTGGATGGATGGGAAAGGGGCAGCCTCTGCTCCCTGGAGCTCAGCTGCGGCCGTAGCCTATTCCCCTTAATGGCATTCGCCCAGGACTTTGGAAACCTGTGCTGAGTCTTTCCTGTGATGACCTAGGGCATCATCATAAGGACTTTGTGTGGCCAACACTCCAGCTGCTTCCTCCAGCCTCGGATGCTGTCACCCAACAGGACTGAGTTTCAGGTTCACATCTTTGCCTCTGGTCACAGCCTCCTGTCCTGGGTGCCCCTGGCTCCCTATAGCTCTTGTCCTAGCTCTTTCACACCTCCCAAGAGCCTCAGAACTGGGCAGTGTGGTTGGAAGGCAGGTAGGCCTCTTACGCTGGAAGAGAGAAATGTAGCCAAATCTCTCTGGGACTGAGAACCCTGACATCATTCCTCAGAAGGGTTCGCTCTTGTTTAAACCCATTTCAGCACAGTCACATCCTTCTAGCACACATCTGCCAAAAGTGAACGAGGAAGGAAGGGAGGAAACCAGTATTTATTTTACATCTACTATAAGATAACATGAATAAGAAAGACCCTTTCAGAATCCTGAGAGGGGATGCTACTGTCTCCATTCTGCAGCTGAGGAAAGTGATTGAAAGAGGCTAGAGGATCAGCTCTAGGTCACACGTGTGGGCTAAGAATGAAAACTACCTTCAGAGACAAAGCCAGTCATCTGTTTCAGAGCTAAAGCGCTGCAGGGCTGGTGCTGATTTCCTGGGACAGTGCTCATAGTGTTGCCTGCCAGAACCCGTGGCCCCCAGTTCAGCAGTGGTCCTGTAGACTTCCACAGTGGGGATCCCCCGGCGTTCTCACTGCCTCTTATGGGTGCAGAGAACTCCACCCTGGCTTGTTGTCCTGAGGATTCAATCCCTTTGGACAAGCCTCAGTACTTGTTCATTAACAGCTTGCTGCTCTCCCACTGAGCTACATCCCCAGCCACTTTCTTTTAAAGAAGAAATCCTTTTTGGTCTCTTTTTTTTGGGGGGTGGGGTGGAGAATATGGTTAGGGGGACAGACAGGTACAGATAATGCTGCTGCATGTTTTCTGTTACGGAAAAGGACTGGGTTTGGATTTGGGAGTCAGTGTCCCAGATGGTTTGTGTCGAGAATTTCCCGGGGTGAAGTGGAATTTGGGGTTTTCGCTGCTCTCTGCCCCAGGCTAGAAACCTCCCCGTACTCCATTGTATAGTCTCTGAGTGCCTGGTGAATGCCAGGCTCAGCTCTAGAATCTGAGGATAGGGAGAGAAGCGGGTGTTTCTGTCTGCTCAGGAACAGGAACAGATGGAGTCTGACTGGCAGTTGGTGATGTAGGGAATAGTGAAAGGACGGTCGCCCATTTCTCGCTCTCAGCTGACCCCATGGTATCCTGATGGGCCATGCTCCAAATACCCTGTTTGCATTCCAGCTGCTGTGACACAAGTTCCACAGCCTGGATGACCAGAACAAGAAAGGGGAGTTTCTCACATTTCTAGAGCTTAACCAAGATCCAGTCTTCTCCAGACACCATTTGAATGCAACTCATGCTTTAAAGGGGAGATGCATTCCTGTTAGCTCACAACTTAAGGTGATAAAACCGCCCTGTCCCCTCTCAGCCCCTAGGCCCTTGACCTGGATAGAAGCAAGGGTTCCCAGTTGACAGGATTCAGAAACAGAGACCTGGGTTTTGGTTACTCAAGCCCAAAATGGATCCCCCTGGAAGTTGGGTCCATCTGGCCTTGGCGTTGGCCTCCTCCATCCACTACAGCCAGACTGTGCTCTGGATGAAGCCGTGGTGTGATCCTTGCTCTACCTGCCTTTCTGTGTGGCTCTGACGTCTTGCATGTGTGGGTTGTGGTTCCTGTCACCCCCCCCCCCCCGTAGTGTGTGAGCCCTTGAGGCCAGGGCTTTGCCTGGTGTCCAGTGCTGTGCCTATTTTGTGCTGTGCAATAAAGAACTGTCAGCTGAATGAAGGGCTGAGGCAGTGGCTCATCCTTCTAGTGAGTCGGCTCCCATTCTCTGGGGCCCTGGGGTCCTGCGCTCAGCTCTCAGGGTGGTGGGGCGTACCACCGTGGGGATGGTACTCGAAGGGTGGGGTGAGAAGTCCACAGGCACTGTGGTGGGCCAGGTGAAGGCATTGGCCGGCCTGCCCTGGAGCTGGAGCCCCGAGAAACAGAGTCTCCTGGCCTTCTCAAGAGTGAGCCTTATCAGGACTGGGGAGACAGCATAATGGTTATGCATATCTGAGGCAACAAAGGCTCCAGGTTTAATCTATAAACCACAGTTAAAAAAAAAGATGGGGCCAGGTGGTGGTGTATCTGGTTAAGTACACACATTACAATGTGCAAGCACCCAGGTTCAAGCCCCTGGTCCCCACCTGCAGGGGGGAAGCTTCATGAGTGATGAAGCAAGGCTGCAGGTCTCTCTCTCTCTCTCTGTCCCTCTCTGTCTCCCCCACCCTCCTCAAATTTTCTGTCTCTATCCAACAATAAATAAATAAACCTTCCATTGTGTTCTGCTCTGGATCAACCTGGTAGCAGAGTGCTTGGGAGCAGGGCTGCCTTCAGTGCCTCCTGGCACCTGGGACAGGCCCAGGGACCCTCCTTCTCAAGGCAAGAGGAAGGCTGTCGCCCACCTGGCTGAGATTAATAGGATGGCAGCCGACTTCTTATGGGCAGGGGGCCTGCACCTGCAGAGACACTCAGAACATCTGCCAGCAGCCTGGTTTGTCACCGGCCTGTCCAAGTGGAGGCACCAGCTGGGGGTGGGGGTGTTACTGGTGGTCCATATTGGCCCCGAATTTGGAGGTCCTACCTCTACTGACACAACAGAGGGAAGGGCCCCATGTGTGACTTGATGACTCAGCCTGCTGGGCACTGCAGGCCAGGGTCTGCTCACTCTGTCTCTGGATGCTCGTAAGTAGGTAATGCAACTGGAGGCCCAGGACACTTCCAGCCTAATGTAGGTGCAGTGCAGACAGATCACAGCCTTGGCCCCAGGCAGCTTGGGACTGACCCCTCTAGCCTGAGTTCAGAGCACTGGGCACCTTCCTGTGAGCCATGGCCATACCCCCTCACACCATCTGTCCAAGTAAGGCCCCCAGGAAGTTCTCTTTTCTCCCTGGGAAGTACTTCTCTAGCTGAGGCAAGCTGACATTGGCAGTGCCAAGTGCTAAAACAGCTTTTGGGGAGCTTTCTCAGTGTGGCCTGGGGGTAAGGGTTGGCCTGCTCCCTCAGATGCCAGGCCAGGAGGGAGCATTGGGGTATTTCTGGTGAAGTCCCTCCTAAGTGCCCAGCCCCCACCTGGGATGAGCAGGTCACCTGTCTGCCATTGAATGTCTGATGACATTCCAGGGTGGGGGGACTCCAACGTGGGGGAATCCCTAGGTGCAGACTTAGTGCAGTTCAGGCTGACGTCACAGTGTTGCTCTGTGGCATCATCTCGTGCCTGGCACAGGGTGACAGCCTGCCGTGGGACCTGCCTGCCAGGCCCCGCCCCAGTGTAAAGTCAGGCTGATTGTGCGTTCGCCTCACTCCCAGCCCAGCTGCGTTGCTCTGGCTTCTTGTGTCCTCCCTGTGACCTTTGGCTCCCAATGTCCACACAGGCAGCCCTTTACTTTGGGCCTGCCAGTCCCAGCTTTGTGGCTTGAAGGTTTCTACCCCCTGACCCCTATATTGTCACTCCCTTGGCCCCCAGTGTCACCCCTCTCCCAGAGACTCCACTGCCCACCTCTGCATGGCACTACCCACTGCACACCCAACCCTAGGTGGTCTTTCTGTCACACCCACCCTCTGTGTCCCAAGGGACCCTGTCATCCCTCAGCACCCAGGATAAACCTTCCAAAACTTAATTAGATTGGACCACTGCCCTGCAGTGCTTAAAACATTCCAGAGCCTTCCTTTTGACCTCAAAGCAAAACACAGGCTCAGCTTAGCCAGCCCCACCTGCCTCCCTGCTCTCACCTGCTCCCCCTCCTGCCACTTCTTCTGCCTTCGCCCCTCCAGCCCCTCTGCCTGTTTTCCTGCCTCCTCACTGCTCACCTCTTCTCAGATGTCACCTCCAGAGATTGATTGTCCCTGTACCACCAGCCTGGATCAGCCACCCAATTTCACACCACACATAGCACGCAGCTTGGCACGTGTGTGATGTCACCTGTTTTTTGTTCTCTGTTGCTATTTGCTGTTTTACTGGCTCCTAGCATAGTGACTGGCCCATATTTAGTGGCCAGTGAATAAATGATGCTCAGTGAATTAAGACACACACTCCTGTTTCCTTCCCAGCATGCATGGAGCTCCATGATCACTGCAGCCTGGGGTGCAGGGATGGGGCTGGGGGCAAGCCAGGCATGGAAGACCGCACTGCAAAGTGCGAGCTTGGTGCCCTGCCCAGGTCTAGTTGTATGTAGGTGGTGTAGAACAAAGCAGCTCTTGTAGAGACAGAAAGCCTGGGATTGGATAGAAACTTGGCTTGAATTCCGGCCCCATCGCCTGTCAGCAGTGTGACGTGGGGCAGCATACCTGATGTCTCCTCACCTGTGAAGTGGGCAAACCCTCCCTGTGCCCAGTCAGGTTCTGTGGGCACAAACAATAAAGCCAGCCCAACTGACTCGGAAGCACTTACAGGAAAGAAGGGGAAAGCCCCAAGCCTAGCTGTCCAGGCTGCAGCAAAGGAACCTTCAGGACACGTTGCCACATAGCCTGCACCAGCCAGGGCCACAGTCTTCTGGCCTTCCGGAGGAGACAGCCTCGGGGCAAGGGCCTCTGTGAGGGAGTGGAGGAAGCTAGGTAGGGGTCACACAGTGGGGCAGCCAGCTGGGAGCACTGTCTATGGGGGGGCCCTATACTCCCTCACACCTTTGCAGTCAGGCTTGGAGACCTGACTGACCTCCGTCAGTGCTCCAGCAGCTTGTGACACACCACTTCTATGAAGCTTCAGGAGTTGAGGTAGCCTTCACTTTTTTCAAGATTTGTTTACTAACAAGAGAGAACGAGAGTATCACTCGGTGCTGGGGTTAAGACTTGGGACCCAAGCTTGCCAGTCCTGAGCTCTGTCACTGCACCATCTCCCCAGTCACCCATATTGACCTATAGCGCTGGGAGCTCCTCAGATAGGGCCCCTCCTCCAGCCAGGCTGTTCTGCTGGGGCTGGCTTGGTGCAGGGCTGCAGCCAGCCCTCAGCAGACAGGTAGCATGGGCAGGAAAGAAAGCGCGGCTCATCCGAAAACCACCCTGCTGGTGAGAGAGCACATACCATGGGTCCACTTACCTAAAGTTCCAGAAAAGTTAAGCTAATTCACAATGACAGGGAAAAGCCCAGCGTCTGTGAGAACAGGGCAGCAAGGTGGACTGGAGAGAGGCTGGACAAAGGGATCAGACTAGACAGGATGTTTTTCTGCCTGTATGTGTTTGTATAGTATTTGAGAGCAGGAGGGAATGGCGTGCCAGGGATCAAACCCAGAACCTCATACATGCAAACTATGCCTTCCACCACTGAGCTACATCCCTGGCCCCCAGACTTTTAACAGGTTACACACTAGGTGAATGATAGTTTACTGTGTGTCAGGTATACCCTAACCCACTGTCCCTAGGGGTCTGAGAGCTGACTCAGGTGCAGAGCACATGTTCTACTCATGAGGGTTTGATCCCAGGATAGAACTTCATGGATGGTTGAGTGGTGCTTCAGTGTGTCTCACTCCTCTCTCTCTCTCTCTCTCTCTCTCTCCTTCTAGGAAAAAAAAGAGAGAGAATAAAAACTAGGCCAAGAAGGCAGTCCAGAGGCCTTGGATTCATTCCCTAATAGTGCATTAAAAAAAGAATGCTATGGGCAGAGGTAGATAGCATAATGGTTATGCAAAGAGACTCTGATGCCTGAGGTTCCAAAGTTCCAGGTTCAATCCCCTGCACCACCTAAACCAGAGCTGAGTAGTGCTCTGGTAAAAAAAAAAAAAAAAAAAAAGGAGGGGGGTTGGTGGTGCACCTGGTTAAGCACATATATTACAGTGCACAAGGATCCAGGTTCAAACCTAGTCCCCACCCTCAGGGAGAAAGCTTCTCTCTCCCTATTTTCCCCTTCCCTCTCAATTTCTCACTGCCTATATCCAATAGCAAATAAATAAAACAAAAAAATTAAAAAGAAAGAGTGTTATTACCTCTGTAGGTAAGGAAACTGAGGCATGGAGATGCTACTTGCTCAGAGGTACTCAGCTAATGAGTGTCCCAGCCAGGACACAAACCCTGACCCTTGGCCACTATCCATCCCCCAACCTGCTTAAGAGCCAGTGTGTGACTTGGGTTCTGGCTAACCCTTTCCTCAAGCCTCTGGCTGGGCCCCCTGAAGCCTGGAGTGGAGCCCAGTGACTTCAGGCCCATGCTCCTACTTCTCCTGGGACAGCCCATTCCGGGCGCCATGTTTTCTGTGCATCTGATTTGTGTGCCTGACCTCAGCTTCCTGGCCTGCAGGATGGTGGCAGGATATGTGGCTGCTGCTGAAATGGTCGCTGAGTCCATGACAGAGTGACAGGCAAGTCCTATTGTTGGGGCGGCACCTGCTAGGGAAGGACCTTCACTGGCCAGTGCTGTGGGGTGGCTGTGGCCTGGGTGCTGGCCAGGTGGGCAGAAGGTGATGGATGGCCTGGACAGCAGCAGAGCTGTTGTTACCAAAGGGGGTGGGGTGGGGGTGAGGGCCCCAAGGTTCAGGGGTCCAGTGGACTTGGTGGAGGAATATTGGCAACATCTGAAGATGCGAAATCATGCTTGTAAAATATTTATAGTCTTAAACCAAAGTCATCTCAAGAACTAAATAAAATTTTAGAAAACAGATATAGAAACCAGTTGGTCTGGACAGACATCTCCCTGCAGGTGCACTGCTTGCCGTGTGTATGATGCAGGAACAAACCCCAGCACCACATGGGAATGCCATGAAACCAGAGGAAGCTCTGGTGCTGTAGCCTCTCTCTCTCTCTCTCTCTCTCTCTCTCTCTCCTCTTAGTTTTTTTTCCTTCTCTGTCTGAATGAAAAGGTGTCATGGACACAATGAAATCATATATGTACAAGACCTGGGCTCATTTAAAAAAAAAAAAAAGGAAGTCGGGTAGTAGCGCAGTGGGTTAAGCACACGGGGCACGAAGTGCATGGACCGGCATAAGGATCCCAGTTCGAGCCTCCAGCTCCCCACCTGCAGGGGAGTCATTTCATAGGCGGTGAAGCAGGTCTGCAGGTGTCTGTCTTTCTCTCCCCCTCTCTGTCTTCCCCTCCTCTCTCCATTTCTCTCTGTCCTGTCCAACAATGATGACATCAATAACAACAACAACAATAATAACTACAACAATAAAACAAGGACAACAAAAGGGAATAAATAAATATTAAAAATATTTTTTAAAGCGAAAAACAACAACAATACTAATAAAAGTAACAGCCAGTTTCCAGAGGAAAGAAAAAAAGTGCTGAGTGGAAGGATAAGGACAGTGGACAGCCACTTCTCAGGGAGCTGGGCCTGGGGAACGAGAGGGAGCGTAGTAAAGGGTCCCGTCAGAGAGGGCAGGATCTGGCAGGGCTATGGGCAGGTGACCCAGAGTCCAGGTTGGTCACCCTCCCAGGCAGTGTCTCGCAATGCTGTTCCCTGAGTGCCACACACACCTCCTGACAGCCTCCTTTCAGATCCTGCAGTCTGAGGGAGCGCGCCCACTTCACAGGTGGGGAAACAAAGGTAGGGTGCCTGCCCAGGGGTGCAGAGTGCAGCTCTGCCTTCCTGCCTGGCTCTCCCCTGCCACCACCCCCCCACCCTGCCCTGCGCACTTGACCCTGCTGGGCCCAACTGGACATCCAGAGGCCCGCTTCCTGCCTGCCCAAGACAGCTTCTCAAAAAGCTGCTCTTTGTCCTCCTTTTTTTTTTTTTCTCTCTCTCTCTCTTTTCCAAAAATGTGTTTCTAATCAATTTTATAATAAAACCCAAACTGAATTCTTGAAAACAACAGCATGAGAGGAGGGTGGGGAGTCTCAGCTCCAGGAAAGGCTGACTCCAGCACTGGCAGCTCCAGCCCCGGCAGTAACCACCCACCCCTGCTGCTGCCCCGATCTGCCTCCGTCCCTTAGTCACCAGGCAGCCCCAAAGCAGCTCCTTACACCCTGGAGAGCCCTCTCCTTCCTGGGGCTCCACTCCCGGCTGGCCCCCAAACTGTCCCAGGGGCTCAGTCTCAAGGCCAGTCTAACTCCATCCATGCCCTTTCTTCACAGCCCTCCTAGGACTCTGTCCCCTGGGTTGAGGCCTCTTAGCTCAGCATTCAGGACTCCATGCCCAGCCCAGCCTGGCCCAGCCTTCTGCCCACCATGCCCCTTACTCCTAGCCTGGGTATCTGCTCCACTGCTCCACTGGTGAGGCTTCCCTTGCAGGGGCTCCCATGTGGCAATTTGGGGCTTGAACCTGGATTCTTGCTCCTGATGTATACTCTATTGGTCAGCCATGTCCCCACCCCCACTTTATTCTATTTTTTAAAGATTCATGGAGAAATGAGAGCATTGCTCAGTTGGGATTTATGGTGGTGCTGGGATTGAAGCTGAGACCTTCAGTGCCTCAGACATGAACCTGGTACCCTACAGTTTGAGCCATCTCCCCACCCTGCCCATCTTAAGTCAGTATTGAGCAGCTGGCCCTGACTTTTGCACTTCACCTGAATTGCTTCAAAACAAATTTCAGAGAGTCAGGCAGTAGCACAGTGGGTTAAGCACACGTGGCATAAAGCACAAGGACCAGCGTAAGGATCCTGGTTCGAGCCCCTGCTCCCCACCTGCAAGAGAGTCACTTCACAGGCAGTGAAGCAGGTCTGCAGGTGTCTGTCTTTCTCTCCCTCTCTCTGTCTTCCCCTCTCTCCATTTCTGTCCTATCCAACAACAACGACATCAACAACAACAGTAATAACTATAACAATAAAAAACAAGGGCAACAAAAGGGAATAAATAAATATTTAAAAACAAAACAACAACAAAATTTCAGTCATCCAGCCAATTCTTCTGTAGATACAAAAAGCTCGACCTTTTTCTAATATTATCAAATCCATTAATCCTCTGGTATTTTCATCTTGATTTTTTTTTTTTTAAATGTTTCTGGGCCTTCACCACTCTGAGCTGACTTTTTTTTTTTTTTTCCAAATAGAGAGGGGAGGGAAAGATAGCACAGCACCAAAGCTTCCTCAAACATGGTGGGGTAGGACCCATGCCATGGCAAAGCAAGCACACTGTCAAGAGGAGCTATCTTGCCAGTCCTCATCTTGAACTTTGGTAACTGAGTATTCTTGAGGGGAGAAAAAAAAAAGAATTTTGAAAGTATGTCTACCTCTTCTGTGTGTGGAAAACCCGGTAAAACCAATCACTCAACAAAATGAGTGGAAGTGTGGGTGGGCAGACTTGAGAGGTCACTGGAAGAGGCTGGCTGGGCACAAGGGTCTGGCCTTAGATTAACTTGCCACCTTCTCCACTGAAGTGTCTCAGAGATCGTCTTCCCAGCAGTGAAGGAGTCTTCCTCAGAAAGAGAGATTTTCCTTTACAAAAGGGCAGCTTCCTTCCACCTAGCCCCAGAGCCCCTCCCAGGAACTGGTCCTTAGGACAAAGTGACACATCTTGGGGGTGGTAAGGTTCGTTCCCCAGTAGTCTCACCTTTGAAACTTCCCAAGAAGTTGCACAATTCAGATGCCAAGTTGCACAATTTTTTCCTTAGGCCCTCGCCCTGCCCCACCCTCCTTTTAGTGCTGAGAGTAGCTCTGTGCAGTGAGGTGGCATTGTCTTTTCTGCAGGCTCCCAGAGTGAAACTGTGCACAAACACTGACGAGAGACAAAAGGCAGTCGGTGGTGGACTTGGGGTTGAAGCATCTTGGATGGGTGAGCTCCGGGTTTGTAGTGCCATGTCTCTGAGGGAGTCACCACCCGTCTTCAGCTAAACCCTCTGATGAGTTTAGTGCTGTGAAAGTAAGGGAGTCACCTGTCTTTAGGAAGACCCTGTGATGAGTTGAGTTTTTATTTTCCTCTCATTTCTATTTTGAGTGGGCAGCACATCCACACAGTTGAACATTCAGTAAAACACAAGGACACCTTGGGAAAGGTGCTCCGTGCTCCAGATGTCTGACTGTGTTATCAGTTTCCTGTGTGTCCTTAGCGCTTGTAGATACACATGTCCAAGAGCAAGCTGTGTGCCTCCGTGCTTTTTGCCTTTGAATAGAAAAATTGAGGGAGCCGGGCGGTAGCGCAGCGGGTTAAGCGCATGTGACACAAAGCGCAAGGACCAGCAGGGATCCCAGTTCGAGCCCCCTGGCTTCCCACCTGCAGGAGAGTCGCTTCACAGGCGGTGAAGCAGGTCTGCAGGTGTCTGTCTTTCTCTCCCCCTCTCTGTCTTCCCCTCCTCTCTCCATTTCTCTCTGTCCTATCCAACAACAATGACAACAATAATAACTACAACAGTGAAAAACAACAAGGACAACAAAAAGGGAAAATAAATATATATAAAAATTTTTAAAAAAAACAGGGAAAGTTGAGGGACTGTGCAGTGGTGCACCTGGTTGAGCACACATGTTACCATATGCAAGAACCCCTGTTCAAGCCCCCGGTCCCCACCTGCAGGGGGAGCTTCATGAGTGGTGAAACAGGGCTGCAGGTGTCTCTCTCCCTATCTCCACCTTCCTTCTCGATTTATGTTTCTCCAAAATAAATAAAATGTAAAAAATAAAATCTTTTAAAAAATTTCTTTTGAAAAAGAAATTTTTTTTTTTTTGGTATTCTCTTTATCTATTGGATAGAGACAGCCAGAAATTGAAAGGGATGGGAGAGGGAAGAGACAGAGAGACACCTGCATCCCTGCTTCACCACTTGTGAAGCTTTCCCCCTGCAGGTGGGAACCGAGGGCTCGAACCTGTGTCCTTGTGCACTGTAATGTGAACGCTTAACCAGGCGTGCCACCACCCAGTCCCTCAAAAAAGACAATCTTTAAAAAAAAAAAAAAAATTGATGCCCCACCTCACAGTGAGAAGCGTACAGCTTTCGTCACTCAGTGGCCTTCTCTTTGGGCTGCCACTGTGTAGCCTTAGTGCGTCAGCAGAGAGCTCCCAGCAAGGCTGCACGGGGAGCCGTACGCCTCTACGCCAGGTGCGAGCTGGCAAGCTGGCCTGTGAGACTCTAGATCTCTGTAAGTGGAAATGCTGAGTCAAAGAGGATGTGTGTTTACGTGTTGGATAAACATACCCAAATTGCCTCTGACAGGCTGTGTCAGTTTACCACCGACCAGCAAAGCTTGTGTGTGTGTGTGTGTGTGTGTGTGTGTGTGTGTGTGTTGCGGAGAACCTGTTGTCCCACATGTGCAGGCCTAGGAAGTTACCAAAGGCTTATCTTTGCTGACCTGGGGGGTCTAACTAAAAGTTACTGAGCATCACATGTTCACGGTGAATCTGAACTCCCCTTTTCCCAGTCACCATTTCTTCATATCCGTAGCCCAGTCTTCCCGTTTGAGTCATGGCGGGTTCACTGTTAAATGGTTCATGACAACTTTTCATCTGTCTTTATACCTTTCTTTTCAATGAAAAGTTTTGGTCTTTTTTAGGGGGGATTTTCTTTTGGGGGTGCTGTTTGTAATGCACTAAACTCTTTTATTATTATTATTATTATCATTATTTCCTAGATAGCCAGAAATTGAGAGGAAGGGGGGGATAGAGAGGGAGCAAGACAGAGAGACACCTGCAGCACTGCTTCACCACTTGCAAAGCTTTCCCCCTGCATGTGGTGGACCAGGGGCTTAAACCAGGTCCTTGTGTATTGTAATATATGTGCTCAACCAGGTGCGCCATCACCCGGCCTCACAATGCAGTAAGCTTTTTTATGTAGTTAAGTTTATCAGTTCTTTCTTGAAACTTCAGGTTGCATTGATTTTTTGAGAGAGAAAGCATTGCTCCACCATTTCGAATGTTGTATTTCTTTTGTCTTTGCAATTTATATGTGGTGCCAGGAATCAGACGGTACCTAGGACCTGGCTCCACCACTGACCCACTGTCCTGGCCAGAAGCTGTACAGGTTTGGGGTGATACTTAGAAAGGAGTCCCCCAATGGGGGGACTCACCTGGTTGAGTACAAGTTAAAAAGCACAAGGACCCAGGTTCAAAACCTCAATCCCCACCTGCAGGGGGAAAGCTTCACAAGTGGTGAAGCAGGGCTGCAAGTGTCTCACTGCCTCTCTCCCTATCACCCCCTTCCCTCTCGGTTTCTGGATGTCTCTACCCAATAACTAAATAGAGATTCATTTATTTCTATATTTATTTATTTATTTTTCCTTTTGTTGCCCTTTTTATTGTTGTTGTAGTTATTTTTTTATTTTTAAATATTTTATTTATTCATGAGAAAGATAGGAAGAGAGAAAGAACCAGACATCACTCTGGCACATGTGCTGCCAGGGATTGAACTCAGGACCTCATGCTTGAGAGTCTAATGCTTTATCCACTGCGCCACCTCCTGGACCACTGTTGTAGTTATTGATGTCATTGTTAGATAGGACAGAGAGAAATGGAGAGAGGAGGGGAAGACAGAGAGGGAGAGAGAAAGACAGACACCTGCAGACCTGCTTCACCACTTGTGAAGCGACTCCCCTGCAGGTGGGGAGCCAGGGGCTCAAACCGGGAGCCTTAGGCCAGCCACGTGTGCTACTAACCGACTCCCAAGGTAAGTATTTTTAAAGCCTGCAAGACAAAAAAAAAAAAAAAAAAACATCAAGGGCAGGGGTAGATAGCATAGTGGTTATGCAAAGAGACTATCATGCCTGAGGCTCCGTAGTCCCAGGTTCAATCCCCTGCACCACTATAAGCCAGAGCTGAGCCGGTGCTCTGGTAAAAGAAAAAAAAAAAAAGAAAAGAAAAAAAAATCAAGAAAGGAGTGTCCCTGTCTGGGAGTGGGGGTTATGCTACAAATTTCATAAATTCCTAGAAGCTACCTTCATTCCTATCTTCATAAAACTGCCCTTGGGTGGGGGTAGATAGCATAATGGTTATGCAAAGATACTGAGGCTCCAAGATCCCAGATTCAATCCTCTATATTACCATAAACCAGAGCTGAGCAGTGCTCTGTTAAAGAAGACATATCTGCCCTCCAGAAAGTCAGGTGGCATTTCTGCCACAACCTGTTTACTCTTCTCAAAAAAATGCCTGGGGAAGATTGGGCCCAACCTGCTGGAGGAGAGCGTTGGCAAGAGCCTGGAGGGAGAGGGAAACTGCAGATGGCTTCTCAGGTCTCAGGAATAAGACTAAGTGAGAGTCTTACAATTGCCAGTGAGCATGTGACCGTGTGTGTGTGTGTGTGTGTGTGTGTGTGTGTGTGTGTGTGTGTGTGTGTGTGTCCTGGCTTTTGTGAGGAAGAGCCAGCGAGACCCGGATGGACGTATGGACACTAAAGCTGCCTCCAGACCTCAGTCCCAGGCATCTTGAATAGCCAGAGGTGACGTGTTCCTCTTAGCCCCCAGTCTGTGTATGCCATGCTTCCTGGCGAAGGGGAAAGGAAGCTGCAGCTGGCACGGACACCACACTCAGATGACCTTTCTTAGGGAGATGGCCTTGCAGTCTCCCTGTGGATGCTGCCTGCAATCAGTCCTGGAGGAGTGAGTGTCAGATAGACAGGGTGGGGTGGGCATTACTGGCTTTGAAGTTGTTGGGGGCCAGGAGCCAAAGCGTGTGGGCAGCCTCTGGAAGCTAGAAGAGGCAAAGGAAAGGATGCAGTGTGCCCCCCTCCCCAGGAAGCCTTGCACACACACCCTGACTTTAGCCCACAGAGACCCACTTGAACTTGATTTCCTTGAAGTGTAAAGTAACGCTTGTGCTTGGCATCAGGTAGGACCTGCTGTGATTCAGTTACCGGAACACCCATCTAGGGGTGCGCGATTTCTTTTTCCGGGTGAGTAGGGCTCCCTTAGCCTCCTGCCCCTGCTCCACTGGCAGATGCCATACAGATGTGGAGGGGTGGGGCCCTGGGTCACTGGGGGCTGGAGGCGGGAGCAGGAGCCTGGAGCCAAACCAATTCAGGCTGATTCCCTCCATCCCATCGGCAGCAGGAGGGCTGGGTGACCCCTCCAATCGCCTTGGGGCTCAGGGTTGCCTGCGGCTGAGGTGGGCGCAGGGGATCCAGGCAGTAGCGGCAGGAGGCTGGCCGGCAAGGGGTTAACCCCGGAGGAGTAGTGGTCGGGTCAGGTTACTTCCCTTTAAAAAGGGGGAAGGAGGAGTCAGGTCCTGGTGGGGCGCGGAGGTGGCTGCTCCTCCTTGCTGTCCGGCGGTCGGTCACAGGCGAGTGTGGCGTGGTAGAGGGACACGGGGCGCTTTGGGCGGGCTGAGGGCTTCAGGGGGCAGCGGCCAGGCCGACTGGGGTCCCCTCTGCAAGCGGGAACAGGACCCATGAATGCGGCCACGGGCTTCTCAGGCTGCTAGGGCGTACAGAGCCGGGGACTCTGGCCAAGTCCCACCCGAGGGTCCCAGGCCTCCCACTCGCAGAAGTGGCCTTCAGGGTGGGGCGGGGGCTGCTGGCCCCTGGGGAGTGGGGAAAGACAGAGGACCCTCTGGACTGTGCCCTACGGGGACCCGGACAGATGGCAGGGAAGAATGGTAATGCCTCGACCTGAAGCCCAGCAGCGGGGACCCTGTTATCCCCCCTCCCACCGCGGGGGCACACCCTCCCCGTCCCTTGCATCTGTAGCAGATGCCTCAGCAGGCGCTCTCCCCCAACCTGTAGCATTTGGCCTCCTTCCCAAACCCTCCTCTACCAGACCCCTTGGTGAAGAGGAACCGAACCCATGTTCTTAAGGACCCATCTCACAGTGGGCCTTCCTAGCTCCTGCTAGCAACCCTTGGAGTGGCCAGCCTGCTCCCCAGAGAACAGCTGAAACAGAACAACTTTCTCCAAAATGAGATTCCTACCCTGCACCCCTAAGACTGCCAGCAGACTGGAGGGCCTGGGTGGACCATGCCTTGGGGTTGCTGTGACTAGAACCCCCTTTCCAGGCCCAGTCCAGAGACCTCCCCAGCTGGCCCTGTGGCTGGGTGTTCAGAACATGGATCACTCAGTCTCCAAGCAGCCCTGCTTATGCCCCAGCCCCCTTTTGTTCACCTATATAAGGGCGGTCGGGACCCCCAGGAGGGTCTTCTGGTAGTGGTGCTGTGGGGTGGAGTGTGGCAATGTGAGGGTGTGGCCAGGAGCAAGTGGGGTGCTCCTCCAACCCAGCTGGAGAAGGGGAGGGAGGGCTGAGGGGGGCAGGGTGAGTTCCCCAGAGGGTGGACCCTCTGCCCAGCTCCCAGGAGCCCCAGAGCCCTGCCAGGCAGGGGAGGGAGAAGGTTACCCAGAACAGAGTCCATCTCTGAGATATGTGGAGGCCCAGGCTGCTCCCCTATGCTTCCTCCAGCACTTTAGGGGGTCAGTTCCTCAGCACCCCCATACCCCTTAGGCCATGCCCTCCGGCCCCCTTGCTTCCCGGGTTTTATCGCTAAATATTCTTTTTTAAAAAAAATTTATTTATTCCCTTTGGTTGCCTTTGTTGTTTTATTGTTGTTATTGATGTCATTGTTGTAGGATAGGACAGAGAGAAATGGAGAGAGGAGGGGAAGACAGAGAGGGGGAGAGAAAGACAGACACCTCCCCTGCAGGTGGGGAGCCAGGGGCTCAAACCAGGATCCTTACACCGGTCCTTGCACTTTGTGCCACGTGTGCTTAACCCACTGCGCTACTGCCCGACTCCTGTTAAACATTCTCTTATTTATTTTTAATTAATTTTTTTTTGTACCAGAGCACTGCTCAGCTCTGGCTTAAGGTGGTACAGGGATTGAATCTGGGACCTCGCAGCCTCAGGCAAGAGTGTCTGTTTGCGTAACCACTATGTTATCTCCCCCACCCTATTGCTCAATGTTCTGAGGCAGAAGCAGGGTTCCAGCCTGAGAGTCTGCCATCAGAGGCCCCACTATAGCTGAACCCGAGGACGTGGGTAGGGGTCCTGCACAGGCTACTGCTGAGAAGCTCCCTGCAGTGACCCCACACCCCAGTCCAGTCCCAGGAGGCAGGGAGCTCCAAAGCTGACTTCCACCCAGTTTCCAGCCTCAGCTGATCCTGGGAGCAGCCACCCCAAGCCTTGCCATGACTGAAAGAATCTGCAGCACACTGTTCCCCAGGTCACTGTGCAGGAGGAAAGTGCAGGCGATGTGGGGAGATGATGAGATGTGTGTCGAGCCTAGAGAGGATGCTGCCAGGCAGGGTCTACAGCCCAGCTCAGCTCCTCCATGAGGCTCCTGCTCCCCTCCCTTTTGGGTGTCCTGCCTTGTGCTGGAGGGCTGAGCGAGAGCTGACTTACCATCCAGGCCTTCGGAGGTTCTCACAGAATAGACAGTGTCCCAACTCCCAGAGGAAGCACCCTGCGGCCTGGCCCAGGCCCAGCCTCACACAGCTGCGGGCGGAGGCCTCGGAAGCCTGGGAGAAGGCAGGGACCAGAGTGTGCCCTGAGGTGGCGTCCCAGCCCGCTCCCCACCCCCACTCACTGCCCCCACATTCACTTAGCGATCTTTCTCAGTCAGCAGAGTCTTCTACATATGTGGCTATATCTTAAATATTCTCTAGCATAATTGCCAGCCATATATATATATGAGTTTGGGGGGGTCTGTTATTTTCTGGACCAAACCTAGTAGGATGAAGCCCACAGAAATGTAGTTTTGTCCTCCCGGCTCCCCACCTGCAGGGGAGTCACTTCACAGGCAGTGAAGCAGGTCTGCAGGTGTCTGTCTTTCTCTCCCCCTCTCAGTCTTCCCCTCCTCTCTCCATTCCTTTCTGTCCTATCCAACAACAACAATAATAACTGCAACAATAAAACAACAGGTGCAACAAAAGGGAATAAATAAATAAATATTAAAAAAAAAAGAAAAGAAGCTTTGTTTGAGGCAGGCTGGAGACAGAGGTTCACAGCAAGAGGAACACCCACCTTCTGCTCACCTGCAGAAAGGCCCCACCCCAAAGGTAACCTCCAAGTGGCACCACCCCAGACTTATACCTGGTGAACTAACTGTATAAGATGAGGGCACCTTGGATTTATGGGTTTTAAACAACAGCATAATGGAAACATGTGGCAGAAAAAATGTCAGAACAATCCAAGCAGGAGTGAGTGACCCTCGGCCATGGGGGGCGGGGGGCATCGGGGCTCAGCAGGAGGGGAATGTTCAGCTGATGGAAAGTGGTGACATATGTATACGGGAGGGAGGATTAGAGCTCTGGCTGTGTGCACATAGAAGCCCAGAGTGTGTGTGTGCGCGTGTGAGTGTGCGTGTGTGCATGTTCACGCGTGTGCGTGTGCGCGCGCGTGTGTGTGTGTGTGTGTGTGTGTGTGTGTGTGTGTGTGTGTGTAGGGTGCTGCCTGAGCCCTGAGTGATGGGTTGTCTTGGACTCCATTGCCTTTCATCTTTAACCGCCATGTCTCCTTTTGTTCGTTGGTGCATCCATTACTCACTGTGTGTAGCCTACCTGTTGTGCCCTGGGTGCTTGTCTGGGTTGGCAGGTACCATTTCCATGGTGCTGAGTCTTTAGGGTGCTGGTAGGGGGACAGCACTGTGAGGTGAGCCTCTGGGATACGTTGGGGGTTGGTGAGGGAACGATGGACACTTTGCAGCCCAAAGGGCAGCTGTAGGTAGGTGTCTGGGGGGGGGTGCCAGGAGCAGGGCGCAGAGGGGAGACGGGAGAGACAGCCTCCTCATCCCATTGAGGAGGAAAGCAAGGCTCAGAGAGGTTGAATGATTTGTCCAAGGTCACACAGCGAGATGAGATCAGAGAATGACCTGTTAAACCATGCCAGGAATAGCTGTTGTCATTGCTCCTGCCTGCTGCTGGGCCTGGGGTTGTGCACAGGCTCAGAGCCTTCCCTCTGGGTGTCTGGATGGAGCAGCAGACATCAAACAAAAAATGGACTTTTCACAAATGCTGTGTTAAAGGCGTGGCTCCGACAAAGGCCAGGAAACCCCAGAAGGGAGAGGAGCTGCTGTGCACGACAAGGCAGCGATATTTGAACTGGGCTTCGCAGGATGAGTAGGAGCTTGACAGGAAGGAGAGGGAAGCCTTCCTGGTGCTGGAAACAGCATGAACAGAGGCACAGAGGTATGAAAAAGGCTGAGCATTTGGTCAAATGCCAACAGTGAGTGCCATGGTGGGCACCAGGAAGGGGAGGCCAGAGGGTCAGCTTCATAGAAGGTCCTGAGGCTCAGAGCTGAGGTTTCCTGAGGCCTGGTTTACACAGGGTGGGCTGCCCCATGCAGCATGGACAGGACGAGGGGTGCGGGGTGCTCAGCTGGGCCACTCGCTCCCTGAGGGTGCGGAGGCCCAGGCCCTTGCCAGTATCACAAAAGGCCCCCAGCCCAGGCTGGCGTGGTGCCCAGGTTAGGGCCCGCTCATCCCAGGGCACTGGGCTGCCTGCTGTGCCCACTTTGAAGCCCAGAGGCTCTCTCCAAAAGCATTCAGATTCCAGCCAGCTGGGCCAGTAGTCTGTGTCCAAAGAAAACAGGAAGAGAGTATGGTGGGTCAGCAGGGCCCCCGCTTTGTTTGAATAAGGGATCAGACCAGGCTAGCCAGTGGGGCTTTCTGTCACAGAGGTGGGAGGGGCTGCGGGCCCAGTCCTGGGACAGAGGGGATGTGTAGCCCCTGGGTGCCAGCCCACAGGGCACTAGAAAGACAGCAGCCTCAGCGAGTTCCTGCCCTGATAGAGAGAGCCTGGGAGCACTCTCAGGCCGCTGTTGGGTGCAGAAGCCTCTCTGCAGCCCTGCCTGGGTCTCTTGGCTCCCCACTCCTACCCCTTTGGACATCTGCCTGGGCCTGCAGGGTGTGGCCAATGGTCACTGTGGCGGGAAGTCCATGCACACTTCCCAGACCAGGGTCCCCCGGGGGGCGGCCATGGGAGAAAGCAGCAAGTGCCAGTTCCCCTGAAGACCCTGTACTTGGCCTGTCCTCCCCAGTCAGGTGACTGAGACTCTCCCCCAGCCTGGTCTGAAACACCTAATCTCAGTTCCTGTCTGCTGTCCCCAGGCACAGGACAGGGAGGAGGGAGGCAGGAGGGAGCTGGTCAGGCAAAGCAGATCCACTGGGCCCTGAGGCACATGTTCAAGCAGGAGTGGGGGTGGGGGGGTCGAGGTAGGGGGAAGCAGGAGTGGAGACTAAGGAGCCGCTCCTGTAGCGACTCCACTCATTTCCCTCACCCTCTCACGCACGTGCTATTTCCTCAACAGACATGTACGAATCTGTCCTGGGCACCAGACAAGGCGCCAAATGTGGCTGAGCAGAAGTAGCCCTGGCCCTGGGCAAGGAAGATGGCAGAATGATGGAAAACTGCTCTGAGCCGTAGGGTCTGGGGAATCGGTGTGTGTGCTGATAGCTAATGGGAGCCTCTGAGAAAGGCTGGAAGGGGAAGAGGAACTTGCTGGGGCTGAAGGGTGAGGAGGTGAGCCCACAGGGGAGAGCAGCATGTGCAAAGGTCCTGACGTGGGTGGTCTGGAGCAAGGCCAGAGCAGCTACCCTGAGAAAGAGGCTGAATGTGACAAGCTGGTGACACCTGGCTGGGTGAGTTCCTTGAGAAGGAAGGTCTCAATAGGAAAAACTAACCAGGGGTCGAGTCACAAAGGAAGAGGAAGAGAGCAACAGAGAGATTCACATCTCAGAGAGAGAAGGCAGGTTTATTGAGATAAAATCTTAGAGGAGTTCGAGCCCCCGGCTCCCCACCTGCAGGGGAGTCGCTTCACAGGCGGTGAAGCAGGTCTGCAGGTGTCTATCTTTCTCTCCCCCTCTCTGTCTAAGGACAACAAAAGGGAATAAATAAATAAATATTTTTAAAAAAAATCTGAGAGGGATCGCCAGACAAAAGAGTCAGATCCGTCCTTACAGTCTAGGAAGGTTTCTATCTGAGTAAAAAGGAGGAAAGGGGGAAGGGAATGGGGTTGTATGCAGGAAGGGTGGGCGGGCGGTCAGGTGTTGTAATTGTGGTGAGCGGGGGCTTTGCCTGAGAGGCATATTGTTTGTCCCAGATACTAGGCATATAGTCACTGCCCCCAGCTACATCCTGTTTTTTTTTAAATTACCTTTTGTTGCCCTTGTTTTTTTTTAATTATTATCGTTGTAGTTATTATTGTCATTGTTGGATAGGATAGAGAGGAATGGAGAGAGGAGGGGAAGACAGAGAGGGGGAAAGAAAGACAGACACTTGCAGACTTGCTTCACCGCCTGTGAAGCGGCTCCCCTGCAGGTGGGGAGCCGGGGGCTCGAACCAGGATCTTTATGCTGGTCCTTGTGATTTGCAGCACATACACTTAGCCTACTGCGCTACTGCCCGACTCCCATTTTTGGCTTTGAGACCCCTGAGTCACACAGGTGTCTTGCCCTGGTGACATCTTGTTTTTGTGGCTGTCAGTTCCTTATTCTGGGGAGGTCTCTCAGGTCTTTTCTGGATTTATGAGTAAAAAGGAATTTTTTGTTTGTTTTATGTTGTGCCAGGGATGGACTTAGGAACTCATGCATGGATGACACCACTGAGCTGCCACCCCCCCCCAGTTTGATTTTTACTCTGTATGTTTAGAGAGGGAGAGACAGAGACAGAGACAGAGACAGAGACAGAAAGCTGCAGAGGTCAAAGTGTTCCGAGAAAAGTTGCCTTGGTAACGCCCATGGCACTCACATGTGGTTCCAGAATCAAAGCCAGAGCCAGGTTCATGGCAAAGCATGTGCTCTACCAGCTGAACCATCTCCCAGGAACCTAGTTTTTGTTTTTTAAGATTTATGAATGAGAGAGCCAGAATATCACTCTGGCACATGGGGCGTTGGTTAAGCTCGGGACTTCATGCATTCAGCTATTGTGCTGTTCACTGAGTCAGCTCTCCAGCACCCCCCCCACCCCCCCGCCATATATAGATCAATTACTAGAGGGAAGAGGATGACCAAAGACTGTCCCTCCATCCAAGGAGCTCCATCTATTTCTGTCTGGAGGTTCCTACCCCATGCCAGGGACTGAACCCAGGACCTCACATGTGGAGGGCATGTGCTCTATTCACTGAGTCATCTCTTAGGTTCAAAAGAGTTTCAAGCAATCATGTCAAATAATTCAATTTGTGGGGGACACAAGTTGAGCATGCTGGGAGGAGCAGGAAGCTGAGAGTGGCCTCATAAACTGCGAGTGACTTTGACCAAGGATGTGGTGAGATGAGGTCAAGGTCAGTTCATTGTCCCAGTACGGCCACAGGGCCACAGCATCACTTTCCTCCAAAGACAGATTATTGAGGGCGAGAAGTAGTGTCTCCCTTGCCATGGAAAATAAGAAAAAGGCAACACTGAGTGGGACTAGTTGGAATTGTAGTGTTTTCCCCTAGCATCTGTTCAACAATGCTGAGAGCTAGGAACTGGTATTTTGCATGAGGAAAACTGCCTCAGAATGGTAACAGTAGCCACCCAAAGTCACAGCTGGTGACAGGCTAAGACTCCACCAGATGAATGAAAATCCCCCCCCCCAAAAAAAAGAATAGAGAAATAAAGGGACAATATTTGTAGAGATAATAACTGAAAAAAAAAATTTAAAAAGACTCCACCAGATAAATAAATAAATAAATAAATGTCAACGCAAACTCACTTCATTCTACCCTGCCAACTGATGATTGAGGAAGAAGTTCCTTGCCTGAGGGGAGTAGGAGGGGAATCTGGGAGAATTCCCTGACCCTGAGAATACAGGAAGGCTGGACATCCTTCCCAGGACCCAGCCCCAGGGCCGAAGTCCAGCTTTCCAACCACCTGCTCCTGGGAAGCCTTCCCAACTCTGCCCTCCATTCTCCTGCCATGGCGGGAGATTGATGCCACCTGGCTGCACCTCTCCAGGGCCCTACAGCCTGCCCTTCAGCCCCAGGCTGGCTCCAGCAGCCTGTAACCAGACACTGTTTGCTTCCCGCAGGCACCCGAGCCTCTCTCCTGGGCCACCACTAGCCTCCTGTCCAAGGGGCCTGGGTGGAGCGCCCCGTGACCTCCATCTGTCTGCGCCCTGGTTAATTTTTGCCCAGTCTGAGGGCCCGGCTCCTCCCCCTGGGGGATATAAGTCCGCCGGGGACTGCCTGCCTGCCTCCCGCCTGGCTGGCCCTGAGCCTCCCCGAGCTCCCCCCACCCCACCCTCACCATGGCCAAGGGCTTCTTCATTTCCAAGACTGTGGGCATTCTGGGCATCGTCCTGGCCGTGGCAGCCGTGAGCACCATCATCGCCCTGTCCGTGGTGTACTCGCAGGAGAAGAACAAGAACACAGCCAGCAGCACCACCGCCGCCCCCTCCGTAACCACCTCCCAGGCCACCACCTTAGACCAAAGCAAACCATGGAACCGATACCGCCTCCCCGAGTCTCTGGAGCCCCACTCCTACAGTGTGGTGCTGAGGCCCTACCTGGACCCCAATGCTCAGGGGCTCTACATCTTTGAGGGCAACAGCACCGTCCGCTTCATCTGCAAGAGCGCCACCAATGTCATCATCATCCACAGCAAGAAACTTAACTACACCAGGGAGCCTAAGGTGGTCCTTCGCGGCGTGGACGCCCAGGCCCCCCAGATTCAAAATATCGAGCTGGTAGAAGTCACTGAGTACCTGGTGGTGCACCTCAAGAATAATCTGGAGGTGAGCAAGACCTATGAGATGGACAGCACGTTTCGGGGGGAGCTGGCGGATGACCTGGCCGGCTTCTACCGCAGCGAGTACATGGAAGACAACGTGAAGAAGTAAGCTGGGGCCGGGTCTGTGGTGGGGTGGGGTGGGCCTCAGATGCTGAGGTAGAGCTGGACCCCTGCAGGTCAAGTAAGGGCATTTACTCCAGGCCTTGGAGCCTTCTGGAGCCCTCTGCTGCCCCTCAAGCCATATGCTGGTGGAGCAGCTCCGAGCCAGCAAACCCTGTCCCGCCTCAGAGGCACAGGCCTGAGTGATGACAGTGCCCCTGAAGCCTGGGGAACCGAGAGGGGAGGTAGCCCAACATCTCCCAGCAAATGCCTGATGGAGGCTGCTGGGTATCTGACCCGAGTCCTGAAGGGGGTCCTTCTCTCAGCTGGTTTCTGGGGGCCCCCAAGACACCTGGGGAGGGAGTCAGGGACTGGCCCGCCAACCTCTGGGCACCTCTTCCCTGCACTCCGGGACAAAAGGCACTCTGCCAGCATACTCTAACACCCTGGTTCTGGTAGGGTGGTGGCCACAACGCAGATGCAGGCAGCAGATGCCCGGAAGTCCTTCCCCTGCTTTGATGAGCCGGCCATGAAGGCCTATTTCAACATTACCATCATTCACCCCAAGGACCGCACGGCACTGTCCAACATGCCGCCCAAAGGTGAGTGCGTCTGTCCCAGGGCCCCAGCCGGGGAATGAGCCCCCCCACCCCCCTACCCCAGGGAAGGGGGCCACATGAACCTGACGGAATGGTCCTTGTCCAGGTCCCAGCAAGCCACTACCAGAAGATAATAACTGGCTCATCACTGAGTTTGAAACCACACCCAAAATGTCCACATACTTGCTGGCCTACATTGTGAGCGAGTTCAAGGAAGTGAACGCAGTGACTCCCAATGACATACAGGTATAAAGCTCGGGCTGAAGGAGAGACCCATGTCTGCCTATCCCTGTGCCAGTCCCTGAGAGGGGGCCAGAGTTTGAGTCCCAGTTCAGGCAAGTATCTCTGACACTCAGAGACACTTGAATCTGGAAAGGGGCCCCTGTAAGACTGGGGAGACAACACGGCTTGTTAGAGCACCAGACTTGCATGCCTGAGACCTGAGAGGCCACAGGTTCAATCCCTGGCACCGCTTTCTGTCAGAGCTAAGCAGTGCTCTGGTCTCTGTCTCTTGCTCTCTCTCTCCCTCTCAAAATAAATAGATTCATTTAATTTATTGTGGTCTGGGAGGTGACACAGTGAATGAAGCTCTGGACCCTCCAGCATCAGGTCTAGAATCTGACCCCCAACATCACAAGTATTCAAAAAAGATTTGACTGGGGCCAGGTGGTGGCGCACCTGGTTGAGCGCACATGTTACAGTGCTCAAGAACCCGGGTTCAAGCCCCCAGTCCCCACCTACAAGGGGAAAGCTTTGCGACTGGTGAAGCAGGGCTGCAGGTGTCTCTTGCTGACTCTCTCCCTTCCTATTACTCCCTCCCTTCTCAATTTCTGGCTGTCTCTAGCCAATAAATAAATAAAGATAAAAATTTTTAAAAAAAGATTTAACTTATAGATTTTCTGTGAGATAGAGAATTTCACATGAAGGAGCAGCACTCCAGTACAGGCAGTGCTGGGAGTCACACTGGGAGCCTCTGACATGCAAGTCACTACCAGTTGAGCTAATTCCCCAGCCTCAAGTAAAGATGCCTTTTACTGTAAGGATCCCGGTTCTAGGCCCCGGCTCCCCACCTGCAGGGGAGTCGCTTCACAGGCGGTGAAGCAGGTCTGCAGGTGTCCGTCTTTCTCTCCCCCTCTCTGTCTTCCCCTCCTCTCTCCATTTCTCTCTGTCCTATCTAACAACAACGATGACATCAAGAACAACAATAATAACTACAACAATAAAAAACTACAAGGGCAACAAAAGGGAAAATAAATTTTTTTAAAAAGATGTCTTTTACTTATTTATCTATTTAGTTAATTAGTTAGTTATTCATTATTGGATAGAGACAGAGAAATTGAGAGGGGAGGGGAGATAGAGAGGGAAAGGGACAGAGAGACACCTGCAGCTGTGTTTTACTACTTGGGAAGCTTTCTCCCTGCAGGTGGGGACCAAGGGCATGAACCCAGGTCCTTGAAAACTGTAATGTGTGCACTTACCACGTGTGCAACCACCTAGCTCCCTAAAGACACTTTTTTAAAAGACTGGGTCCCGGGAGTTGGGTGTTAGCGCAGCGGGTTAAGTGCAGGTGGAGCAAAGCGCAAGGACCGGCATAAAGGATCCCGGTTCGAGCCCCCAGCTCCCCACCTGCAGGGGAGTCGCTTCACAGGTGGTGAAGCAGGTCTGCAGGTGTCTGTCTTTCTCTCCCCCTCTCTGTCCTCTGTCCTCCTCTCTCCATTTCTCTCTGTCCTATCCGACATCGGTAATAAGTATAAAAATAAAACAAGGACAACAAAAGGGAATAAATAAATATTTTTTAAAAAGAAAAACAGATTTAAAATAAAAGAAAACTTGAAAGAAAGAAAGAAAGAAAGGAAGGAAGGAAGGAAGGAAGGAAGGAAGAAAGAAAGAAAGAAAGAAAGAAAGAAAGAACTGGTTCCCTCTCCTGAAGGGAATGCCTAACCCAGGGATAGCTTGTTTGTTGGCATGCCCAGAGGTGCCTCCCTGGGACACACCAGCCTAGACTCTCCCAGCCTTCACCTCTATAGTCCTGGCCTCCAGTTTAAGCTAATCGATGTCCCCTACCACACACCTGTACCAGGACCCAAGAGGGACCCCGACCTCCTCTTCTCTCTTTGCAGATCCGCATCTGGGCTCGGCCCAGGGCCATCGACGCAGGCCACGGCGACTATGCGCTGAAGGTCACAGGCCCCATCCTGACCTTCTTCGCTCAACACTATAACACTTCCTACCCTCTCAGCAAATCTGGTGAGTGAGGGTCTTGGACAGTGAAGGCGGGGTGGTGGTGGTGGGGGTGGGGGGGGAAGTCCTCATGCCAGTGTCTGGCCTCTCCAGACCAGATCGGCCTGCCTGACTTCAACGCCGGTGCCATGGAGAACTGGGGGCTGGTCACCTATCGGGAGAGCGCGCTGCTGTTCGACAACTTGACCTCCTCCATCGGCAACCAGGAGCGGGTGGTCACTGTGATTGCTCATGAGCTGGCCCACCAGGTAAACCCCACTCTGAGGAGAGAGGGAAAGAGGCGGGAGGTGGCGGGCCTGTAGCGAGGAGGCCTCATGTGCTGGTGGCGTGGGGGGATGAGGGGGGCCCTGGGTGAAGGCTGCCTCCCCTCCCCACAGTGGTTTGGGAACCTGGTGACCATCAGGTGGTGGAATGACTTGTGGCTGAACGAGGGCTTCGCCTCCTACGTGGAGTACCTGGGCGCCGACTTTGCAGAGCCCCACTGGAATCTGGTGAGCCAGCTGCCCCAGGGGTCCTTAGGTGGGGTGGGGGGCGGGGTGGGAGACAGGGTCCCCCCTCCCAGGCCACGCTCCCAACGGCCATCCGGGTTTACAGAAAGACCTCATAGTGCTGAACGAAGTGTACCGTGTAATGGCCGTGGATGCGCTGGTTTCCTCGCACCCACTGTCCACCCCGGCTGAGGAGGTCAACACACCTGCCCAGATCAGCGAACAGTTTGACTCCATCGCCTACAGCAAGGTGCCGCCCCCACCCCTTACTGGCTCCCAGGTGGCACTAAGACAGTGGGGGTGCAGGGAGGGAGGTTCAGGATTCCCACATAGCTAAGACTCCAGGAGTACCCACCCCGCCTGTGGGGTACAGCCTTCTGAGCCCCTTCCCCTTCCCCAGGGGGCCTCGGTCCTCCGGATGCTCTCCAACTTCCTGACTGAGAATGTGTTCAAGGAGGGCCTGGCGGTGAGTACCCCAGGCCAGCCGTGGCAGTGCAGGGGAGCCCCAGCCTGCCAGCAGGGTGATTGGCAGGGCTGGCAGGTGGCAGCTGTGTGCTCACTGGCTTGTCTCTCCACAGTCCTACCTCCACACTTATCAATACTCGAACACTGTTTACAGCAACCTGTGGGACCACCTGCAGCTGGTGAGTAACAGCCCCCAAAACCTTTCTATTGGAGTCTCGAGTTGCTGAAAGTTCTGGGGTAGGGGGACGGTACACGTATGAGAGGCTGCTCAGCTCCTCTGCACAGCCACACAGACCACCTGGACACTGGGGACAGACAGACGGGCCAGGGAAGTGACTGACAGTGCTGGAGGGGGAGGTCCCAAGCTCAAGGCCTGGCACCACATGGGAGCGCCGCAGACAGCATAGTGGTGGGGGTGGGAGCCCCTGGGTGATGGGGAAGGGCTGTGGGTCCTTCTCTCTCTCTTGAAATAGATTGTATGCCCCAAGAATCCACTCAGCGCCATCATGCGGGTGTAAAGCCCTGACTTCATTCCCAGCACCCTATGAAGCGAAATGAAATAGGTCCAGGTGGCTCCCTGAAGGGCTGTCTGGGCCAGAGCCTTCCTCCCAGGCTCCTCCCTCCTCAGAGTGGTGAGGGGGACCCTCACAGTTCCCCAGCCCAGACCTCCTCCCCCTCCTGAACCGTGGAACCACGCTCCCCTGCCCTGCACTCCGCCCGGCACCTCCCAGACTGACTGCACACCCCAGTACCCTCAGCCGGAACTCTGACCCTCTCGTCCCTCCCACTGGCTATCTGCCTTGTGGCCCCTGCATGCCCACTATGTGCCAGGCCTCTGACTGCTGCCTCCTGCTTCCCCTCTGCCTGGCCCACCTCCTGGGGCTGCTTCCCACACCCAATTTCCTCTCCCTCAGTTTCCCCTCTCTGCCCATTCAGCCCGTCAACCCACCTGAACCCCAGGCTTTCCCTCCACTACCCCCAGTGGAGTGCCCCTCTGGGGCCTCTAATAGGGGGCACTAGCAGGGCACCTAAGGGAGTGAGGGGCTGCCCTGGGGTCAGTGGGAGGGGGTGCCCACTGACAGCCCTCCTTCTTGTCTGCCCAGGCTGTAAACAAGCACCCCAACCTCGGTCTGCCTCGCACCGTGAGCCAGATCATGGACCGCTGGACCCTACAGATGGGCTTTCCTGTCATCACCGTGGACACCAGCACAGGGAACATCAACCAGAAGCACTTTCTGCTTAACTCCGAGTCCAATGTCACTCGCCCCTCACCATTCAAGTAAGTTGATGGGGTCCCCAAGGCAGACTGCCCCTGCTGGGGTGCTGGGAGCCAGGCCAGGCTGCCCCTCACTGCCTGGTCTTGGGGCCTCTTGTTGCAGCTACCTGTGGATTGTGCCCATCTCATCCATGAAAAATGGCGTCGAGCAGGACCACTACTGGCTGAATGGTAGTGAGAAAGGTAGTGTGAGGGCTGGGTGGTGGCACACCCCATAGAGCCCACACATTACACTGCACAAGGACCCAGGTTCAAGTCCTCGGTCACCACCTACAGGTGGCAAGCTTCACAAGTGGTAAAGCAGGACAGCAGGTATCTCTCTCTCACACACTCTCACTCTCTATCTGTGCTTTTCCCTGTCAATTTCTCTCTGTCTATATCTTTTTTTAAATATTTATTTATTCCCTTTTGATGCCCTTGTTTCATTGTTGTAGTTATTATTGTTGTTGTCATTGATGACATCGTTGTTGGATAGGACAGAGAGAAATGGAGAGAGGAGGGGAAGACAGAGAGGGGGAGAGAAAGACAGACACCTGCAGACCTGCTTCACCGCCTGTGAAGGGGGGGCTCGGACCGGGATCCTTGCACGGGTCCTTGCACTTTGTACCATGTGCACTTAACCCATTCCCTCTATCTTTTTTTAAAAATAATTTTTATTTAATTATTTTTTATTATTGGATAGAGACAGAGGAATTCAGAGGAGAGAGAGAGAGATAGAGAGAGGGAGAAAGACTGAGAGCCACCTACAGTCCTGCTTCACCACTTGCAAAGCTTTACTTCTGCAGGTGGGGGCCAGGGGCTCAAACCTGGGTCCTTGCATACTGTAACATACTATGTGCACTTAACCAGGTGCGCCACCTCCTGGCCCCTCTCTCTGTCTCTATCAAAGAATAATAAGTAAAATTCTGAAAGTAAGACTCAGGTTCAAGACCCTAGCCCCCACCTGCAGGGGAAAAGCTTCATGAGTGGTGAAGCAGGGCTACAGGTGTCTCTGTCTCTTTTCCTCTCTGTCTCCTCCTCGCCTCTGAATTTCTCTCTGCCTCTATCTAATAAATAAATAAATAAATAAATAAATTTTTAAAAGAAGGGGAAAAAACGGTAGTATGGCCCTACTTTTAAGAGCAGGCAGGTAGTCAGTCACCCTGTGCTCTCAGCTCCTGGGCCATGTTCAGGGTTACCCCCAGTAGGTCTCACCAAGGTCTTTCCTCATAGCTTCATTCAGCAAATGGAGCCAGTTTTTATTTAGTTAGTTATTTAGTTAGTTAGTTAGTTAGTCTCCAGGGTTATTGCTGGGGCTCAGTGGCTGTACTAGTAACCCACTGCTCCTGGAGGCCTTTTTCCTCCTTTTTGTTGCCCTTGTTGTTTTCTTGTTGTAGTTATTATCATTGTTGTTGTTAATGTTGTCATTGTTGGATAGGACAGGAAAAAATGGAGAGAGGAGGGGAAGACAGAGAGGGGGAGAGAAAGACAGACACCTGCAGACCTGCTTCACCGCCTGTGAAGCGACTCCCCTGCAGGTGGGGAGCCGGGGGCTCGAACCAGGATCCTGTATAAGCACTGCGTGCTAACCGATTGTGCCACTGGAGCTACATCAAACTGGGATCCTTACGCCAGTCCTTGCGCTTGCTTAGCCTGCTATGCTACCTACCGCCAGACCCCCAGCCAGTTTTTATTTATTAGCGAGATAATATAGTATCACTCTGGCACATGTCATGCCAGGCATCAAACTCAGAACCTTGTGCTTTAGAGTCCAGTTCTCTATCAGTTGTACCACCCCAAAGGCTACGTAGCCAACTTCTTTGGTTCTGGTCACTCTGCTTCTATATCTGTTCCTGGATTAGTCTCCTGCACTCTGTGGTCTCCGATTCCTCGCCTGTAAGATGGGGCTGAGAGCAGGTGTCCCCCTTGCATTGTGTGAGGACTAGGTGAGAGAAGCCACACATTTTGAGCCACCCTGCTTTGCCAGGAATGGAGGAAAGCCAGGTCCAGGCTGCAAATGAAGGGAAGGAAAGAAGGAAGGCAGCTAGTTCAGACTTCCAAGAGCTGTGCTTCGATAGAAGTGTGTGTGGCCAGGCTACAGGAGCAGGGAGCCAGAAACACAGGAGATGCAGGTTCACAGAGGACAGGAAGGCTTTCTGGAAGCGGGGGGAGAGGGGGATGCTGAGTCTTAGGAGAAGAATAAAAGTGTACATGTGACAGAGTTCTAGGCAGAGGAAACAGGCAGAACAAGGCAGAGGCAGATGTGGCTGGCTCCTTCCTTTCCTGAGTAGCCTGCAGGCCACAGGTGGCTGTTTAGTGATGGCACAGAACTGATAGAAGTGGCCTAGACTGTGTGGGTGGAGGGAGGTGTCCAGGTCCCAGTCGGTGCTCAGCCACTCTATGCCTGAAGGGGGCAGCACTGTGGGACAGAGCCCACAGTGTTCACCTTGGCATTGAGTTGGTCTGGCAGCCCGGTCCTGTCCACCACCCTATCCCCTGCTGGCTTTGCCCAGTTGTGTGAGAGTTGCAGAGAAGCAGCCTGGGCAGAGGAGGGTCGGGGCTTCAGAGAGCCCAACCCAGCCCTGCCCTCCTTCCACCCCTAGAGCAGAGCTCACTGTTTCAAACTGCGGCCGACGAATGGGTCCTGCTGAACATCAATGTGACGGGCTACTTCCGGGTGAACTATGACCAGAACAACTGGAGGAAGATCCAGACTCAGCTGCAGTCCAACCTGAAGGTGGGTGCCTGCCACATCCATGCCCTGCTCCAGCCCCTGCCCCTGCCCCTGCCCCCAGCTCCAGCCACAGTGACCGCCCAGCCAGCAGGGCGCCCAGTCAGCCCGAGCTCACTCTCTCCGGTTCCCCTTCTAGGTCATTCCTGTCATCAACCGGGCGCAGATCATCCATGATGCCTTCACCCTGGCCAGGTGAGATCCACCACACACTCTTTGGGCACCACCTGATGCAGCCCTGGCAACAGGTGGCACTTACCCCACAGCCCTCCCTGCTCCCACCTAACGTTTCCCAGACAAGGCGTCCAAGCTGCACTACCAAGCTCACGCGGCATCCGGCAGGAGCCACCTGTGCAGGCCCCCTCCTGTCCTGAAGCAGACCGGTGGGGTTTGCTCTGTTCCTCTTTGGATCTGGGAATGCTATTCCCATGAGTTTGAATGGAAAACAACATATATGTCCCCAGCAGGGACGTAGCTCAGCCCGTGAAGTGCAGGACTCGAATTTAAGCCCTGCCACTGGGTGTGCCAGAGTGGTGCTCTGGTTTCACCCGTCATGTGGAAATCTGTCCTATGAAATAAAACGGCTCTTTTAAAAAGGAGCACTGGGAGATACTCACCTTGTAAAGTACTTAAATGCTTAAAGCCCCAGGTGTGAGCCCCAGCACCACATGTGAACACCATGGCGGCAGGGTGAACACCACAGGATGTGTCTTCCTTCCTCTTAGCCTCTCCCTTTCACACTATAAGAAAATCAAAAGGATGAAAAGATCAGCCCAGGATTACAAGAATCATATATTCACAAACCCCTGGTTATAGGGTAAAAAATAAATAAAATAAAATGCCGTAGATCAAATATTAATTTGAACTCCAGATTTAGGGTGGGAGCAAGGAGGACAGCCCCAAACTTTTCCACAGGGCTGTCTGTGACAACCCACAGTGCTGAGTAGAAGCAGGCGGGGTGAGGAGAGGAAGGAAGGAAGGAAGGAAGGAAGGAATGAAGGAAGGAAACTGGAAGCACAGGTCAGGACAGACGTGGCACAAAGAAGCATATATTGAGCAGCCCCCGTGTTCCTAGCAGCTGCTAAGCTCTCTGATGCGAACAGTGTCCCTTAGAGACAGGGCATTTATCAAGCAAATGTGCACAGTAGGCCTGAGGAGGAGCAGGAGACTGGAGACCATGACATTTTATCCCTCACCTCACCTCTGTGAGCCTCGCTCTCCTCCTCTGTCACATGCAGTCAGTATAGGAATAGAAGTGGCTGTAGTGTTAGCGGCCCCACTCAACGCCCCACCGCCACCCCCAGTGAATGCTGGAACTCCTCTGTCGGGGCTGGCACTCACCGGTGGGGGTGCTGACATGCGGCCCTCTGCTTCTCCTCAGCGCTGGCACAGTCCCTGTCACCCTGGCGCTGAGCAACACCCTCTTCCTCAGCCAAGAGCTTGAGTACATGCCCTGGCAGGCTGCCCTGGACAGTCTGAGCTACTTTAAGCTGATGTTTGACCGCTCGGAGGTCTATGGTCCCATGAAGGTATGGTGGGGTGGCATGTGTGGAGGGATCCCAGATCCTGGGGGAGGGGTGGGAGGCTGAAGGAGCAGATTGGTCAGGGTCAATGACAGACACAGGCTTCTGTGTGTTTTTTAGATTTCCTTTTTTTTCCCTTTTGTTGCCCTTGTTGTTTTATTCTTGTAGTTATTATTGATGTCATTGTTGCTAGATAGGACAGAGAGAAATAGAGAGAGATGGGGAAGACAGAGAGGGGGAGAGAAAGATAGACACCTGCAGACCTGCTTCACCGCCTGTGAAGCGACTCCCCTGCAGGTGGGGAGCCGGGGGCTCAAACTGGGATCCTTCCGCCGGTCCCTGCGCTTCGTGCCACCTGCGCTTAAGCCGCTGTGCTACTGCCCAACTCCCTCTTTTATTTATTAATGAGAAAGATAGGAGAGAGAGAACCAGACGTTATTCTGGTACATGCACTGCCAAGAATTGAACTCAGAACTTGTGCTTGAGAGTCTAACACTTTATTTACTGCACCACTTTCTGTAATGAAAGATTCAAGGATGCACTTTTTTTCCCTTTCATTTTTATTTGACAGGATAGAGAGAAATTGAGAGAAGAGGGGAAGATGGGGAGACAGAGTCACCTACACTACTGCTTCACCCTCCCCTCTGCAGAGGGGCTGGGAGCTTGAACGCAGGTCCTTGTACAGGGTAATGTGTGCTCAACCAGATGTGCTACCTCCTGGCCTGATTTCTATTTGGAAATAGTGTTTTTATAAAGGCCACTGTTCTGTAAACAGAAGAGCTGTCTTATTGTTTTTATTTTTTTAAAATAGCTTTCAGGAGCAGTGGATTCTATTCTTCTTCTTTTTTAAATATTTTACTTATTTTATTTTTGAGAGAGATACAGAGAGAAACACACCAGGGAACTGCTTAGCTTTAGCTTATGGTGGTGCAGGGATTGAACCTGGGACTTTGGAAGGCAGCTATGCTCACTACTATACCACCAACGCACTTAACCTGGGACTTGGGAGCCTTAAGCATGAGTGTCTGTTTGCATAACCATTATGCTATCTCCCCTGCCCGGTTCTATTCTTCTTTTATTATTTGTTTATTATTTATTTATTTATTTTAGTCAGCACTTATCAGTGCTTATGGTGGTGCAGGGGGTGGGGGGTTTGAACCTGGGACTTCCGGAGCCTTAGACAAGAGATTTTCTTTGTATAAACATTGTGCTATCTACCCTCCACCCTACCTGTCTTTTTTTTTTAATTTATTTTTTTTAATTTTAAAATATTTATTTTCCCTTTTGTTGCCCTTGTTGTTTAACATTGTTGTGGCTATTATTGTTGTTGTTATTGATGTCATTGTTGGATAGAACAGAGAGAAATGGAGAGAGGAGGGGAAGACAGAGAGGGGGAGAGAAAGACACCTGCAGACCCGCTTCACCACCTGTGAAGCAACTCCCCTGCAGGTGGAGAGCCAGGGGTTTGAACCGGGATCCTTGCGCCGGTCCTTGCGCTTTGTGCCATGTGCGCTTAACCCGCTGTGCTACCGCCCGGCGGACTCCCCATTTTTTATATATATGTTAATTTCATATGAGATACAAAGACACAAGCTAGAGCACAACTTTCTGCTGGGGATCAAACTCAGAGCCTCAGATGTGCAAGTCCTGTGCTCTACGAATTGAACTATTTGCCCAGCTGCAGATAGGCCTGTCTTTCCACTGCGCCATCTCCCGGACCACATGTTTGTTTCTCAGTCGGACCAGGGAGGCAGCTCAGTGCTATCTCACACATGCACACACTGGCTTCATTATTTGGGCCACATAAAAGAAATCAGGTCAGGGAGTCGGGCAGTGGTGCAGAGGGTTAAGCGCACACAGCGCATGTGGCACAAAGTGCAAGGACCGGCGTCAGGATCCCGGTTCAAGCCCCTGGCTCCCCACTTGCTTCACAGGTGATGAAGCAGGTCTGCAGGTGTCTGTCTTTTTCTCCCCCTCTCTGTCTTCCCCTCCTCTCTCCATTTCTCTCTGTTCTATCCAACAATGACATCGATAACAACAACAATAATAACCACAACAATATTAAACAACAAGGGCAACAAAAGGAAAAATAAATAAATAAATATTAAAAATTAAAAAAAAAAAAAAAAAGAAATCAGTTCTTGCTTCAGTCAGGTCAAGCTTCTTGCTGTTGAGAAGCTCAGACTGGATGCACTTCCAGCCTTTGAATGTGGCCCATGTTGTCCCTTCTGAAAGCAATCTGGGGACCAGTCTGTAGATTCCTGGCAGGTCAGACCTGGGCATCATCTCTGAAGCTGCTCTTGTTCTCTTTTCCCCAGAATTACCTGAGGAAGCAGGTCACCCACCTCTTCACTCATTTCGAAACTACCACACAGAACTGGACTGTGCGCCCAGATACACTGATGGACCAGTGAGTAGGACCTACCCAGGGCCTGGGGGTCACAGGAGGCCCAGTTTTGGCCTGGGGGTCTGGAGCATCACCTAGCAGTGTCTTCCCCAAGGAGAGATCCCCCAATGTCACCCTTATAGAAGGCCCAGTTCTGAGGCCCAGGTCTGACCCATCTGGCTTTTTTGAACCAAGGACCAAACTTGAGGTCATTTGCTTCTAAGTAGTGAAGGTGGGTCTGGAGCCCATATGAGGGCCTCAGAGACCCCAGGCTGCCTTAGAGACTAGGGAAGCGCGTGTCCAAAACACAGAGCAGACGGGGGACCCAGGAGTAGACTGCAGACTCAGGAGTACAGCCTGAAGCTGAGTGTGGGCCAGGGAGGGATCCTAGACTGCAGACTCATGAGTGCAGCCTGGAGCTGAGTGTGGGCCAGGGAGGGATCCTAGACTGCAGACTCATGAGTGCAGCCTGGAGCTGAGTGTGGGCCAGGGAGGGATCCTAGACTGCAGACTCATGAGTGCAGCCTGGAGCTGAGTGTGGGCCAGGGAGGGATCCTAGACTGGAGTCGGACCAGAAAAGCTGACCATTGTCATTCTGGGCCAGGTATAACGAAGTTAACGCCATCAGCACCGCCTGCTCCAACGGGCTTTCTGAGTGTCAGACACTGGCCTCCAGCCTCTTTGCCAAATGGAAGGACAACCCTGATAACAACCCGTGAGTGTCTTCACCTGCCCCTCCAGCCCCAGCCCTGTTCTGACCAGACCCAGACCCCACCACTAACACCCCCACCCCGCACCAGGATCCACCCCAACCTGCGCTCCACCATCTACTGCAATGCCATCGCCCGGGGCGGTGTGGAAGAGTGGGATTTTGCCTGGGGGCAGTTCCGAAATGCCACCATAGTGAACGAGGCGGACAAACTCCGTTCAGCCTTGGCTTGCAGCAACGAGGTCTGGATTCTGAACAGGTGAGAACCTGGCATGCGTGGGGTACGGTGAGCGGGCCAGGGCCCGACTGTGTGGGAGGGAGAAGCAGCTGGGCCTCCATGCTCTGTTTGAAAGGCCTGCACTATCTCCCCATTTAACAGAGGAAGCCGCTGAGGCTGGGAAGTTAAACCCCTGGCCCAGGTACCAAAAGCTTTGTTGGACCAGACAGCTGCTACAGCTTCTTGGATTTTTTTTTTCTTTTTTTAAGATGTGTTTACCGGGAGCCAGGCAGTAACACAATGGGTTAAGTGCACATGGCACAAAGCGCAAGGACTGTCTAAAGGATCCCGGTTCGAGTCCCCGGCTCCCCACCTGCAGGGGGGTCACTCACAAGCAGTGGAGCAGGTCTGCAGGTGTCTGTCTTTCTCTCCCCCTTTCGATCTTCCCCTCCTCTCTCCAGTTCTCTCTGTCCTATCCAACGATGACAGTGGCAACAATAACAAGGGCAGCAAAATGGGAAAAATGGCCTCCAGGAGCAGTGGATTTGTAGTGCAGGCACCGAGCCCCAACAATAACCCTGGAGACAAAAAAAAGGGGGGGTGTATTTATCTATTGATTGATTATATTTGTCATCACTCTAGCATATTCAATAGCAGGTGCGCTGCTTAGGGGACTTAGTCACCCTGCTTAGAGAACTTAGGGATCAAACTTGGGACCTCATGTATGAGAGTCTAGTCCCTTATCCACTGTGCCACCTCCCAGGCCACAGCCTACTAGCCTTTGCCTGATGGCTACTCAGTTTCCTCTCTGGCAATGGCTTCAGGGGAGGCAGAGTTAGCTGTCCTTCCAGATGTTTTATCTAGACTAGACACCCCAGAGGTCCCACTAGGTTCCTGACGTCTGTCACCTGAACACCACCCTCATCAGTGTCAGATAATAACAGCCACCTCTCTGGGCATGAGTTTTGGCTTTAGGCTCCTTCCTCCACCTCTCCCCACTGCTCTTCGCTCTTTCCTCCTTGCTTTGCGTCAGGCACCATGATGCCTGGCTGAGCCAGTGACCCTGCTTATGGAACTCACCGTGCCACCCACCAGACGAAGGTCAAGGGACGTGGAGAGGACCCAGGCCAGGCGATGTGGGATGTGGGCAGGCCTCCTTTGCTTCCTGCTTCCGGAACCACCTCACTGCAGCCCTCGGAGAGGTGGCTGATGTGGCACCCTGCCCTCACAGGTACCTGGATTACACCTTGAACCCCAACCTCATCCGGAAGCAGGATGCCACCTCCACCATTAGTAGCATTGCCAGCAACGTCATTGGGCAAGATCTGGCCTGGAACTTTGTGCGGGACAACTGGAAGAAGCTTTTCCAGGAGTGAGTGTTCTGGGGTCACCCAAGGGCTGGGGCCTTTGTGCTGCAACTGGCAGGGTGGGACATAAAGGGGTGATACCTAGCAGGGTGGGATGTGGAGGGGTAAATAGGCAATTATGTTTTTTTTTTTTTTAATATTTATTCCATTTTTTTGCCCTTATTGTTTTATTGTTGTAATTATTATTGATGTTGTCGTTGTTGGATAGGACAGAGAGAAATGGAGAGAGGAGGGACAGAGAGGGGGAAGAGATAGATAGACACCTGCAGACCTGCTTCACCGCCTGTGAAGCGACTCCCCTGCAGGTGGGGAGCCGGGGGCTCAAACCGGGATCCTTTAGCCGGTCCTTGCGCTTTGCGTCACGTGTGCTTAACCTGCTGTGCTACCGCCCGACTCCCGGCAATTATGTTTTTATAAAAATATATATATGATGGGAGTCGGGCAGTAGTGCAGCGGGTTAAGTGCAGGTGGTGCAAAGCACAAGGACCGGCAGATGCAAAGCACAAAGAAGATCCTGGTTCAAGTCCCCGGCTCCCCACCTGCACAGGTGGTGAAGCAGGTCTGCAGGTATCTGTCTTTCTCTCCCCCTCTCTGTCTTCCCCTCCTCTCTCCATTTCTCTGTCCTATCCAACAACGACATCAATAATAACTACAACAATAAAGCAACAAGGACAACAAAAGGGAATAAATAAATATATATATGATAAGAAATTAAGGGGGCAAGGCAGAAATTAAGGAAGATACACCTCTAGGCCCATTTTGGGGAGCCTGGCACATGGGGAACAGCCAAGCCTGCCTTCAGTGCCTGGTGGCATCTCCTTGGGAGAAGGGTCATTCCAGGCATGCAAAGTATAGGGACAGTTGTAAGGGCGCAGTGTCCTCTGCCAGGCAGGGTCCCTCATGGCCACCTCTCTCTGCAGTTATGGTGGTGGCTCCTTCTCCTTCTCCAACCTCATTCAGGCCGTGACCCGACGATTCAACACTGAGTCTGACCTGCAGCAGGTAAGAAGCCCAGGACACTGGGCTGCCCCCATCCTGAGGGTGGCTGCCATTCAGCTCCCCACTCTTCATCCATTCCTTCCTCCTTCCCTCCTTGCTTTGTGCCACGTACAACGATGCCTGGCTGAGCCAGTGACCCTGCTTATAGAACTCACTGTCCCACCCACCAGAGGGAGGTGGGGCTCCGGGGTGGGAAGGCATGCTGTGTGGACCCAAGGGGATCTGGCTCCCCTTCGCCAGGCTCTCCTCATTCAGAGGGCAAGCTGGGTGAGAAAACTTTGTAACTTCTGGCAGTCCAGTGGCACTCAGCAGAGCACACCACACACATTAAGCATGTGAGGATCTGCGTTCAAGTCCCAGTCCCTGCCTGTAAGGATAAAGCTTCAGGAGTCGGGCAGTAGTGCAGCGGGTTAAGCGCAGGTGGCGCAAAGTTGCAAGGACCGGCGTAAGGATCCTGGTTCGAGCCCTCGGCTCCCCACCTGCAGGGGAGTCGCTTTCACAGGCGGTGAAGCAGGTCTGCAGGTGTCTGTCTTTCTCTCCCCCTCTGTCTTCCCTCTTCTCTCCATTTTTCTCTGTCCTATCCAACAATGATGACAACAATAACTACAACAATAAAACAAGAGCAACAAAAAGGGAATAAATAAATAAATAAATAAATAATTTTTTTAAAAAGGATAAAGCTGTATGAGCAGCTGAGCAGTGCTGCAAGTGTCCCTCTCTCTTCCTCTTTCTCCCTCTTTATCTCTCTCAGTCTCTCACCATCTACCTAAACATTTTTAAAAATTAAAAGTGGCCGAGGCCTCGTGGTGGCACACCAGGTTAAGTGCACATAGTGCAAAGCACAAGGACTGGCTCAAGGATCCCAGTTTGAGCCACTGGGTCCTACCTATAGGGGGTCGACCGCTCCACAGATGGTGAAGCAGGTCTGCAGGTGTCTATCTTTCTCCTCCCCCCCAACTCTGTCTTCTCCTCCTCTCTCCATTTCTCTGTCCTCTCCAACAACAGTAAAAAAAAAAAAAAAAAAAGGAAAAAATGGCCACCAGTAGCAGTGGATTAATAGTGCAGGCGCTGAGCCCCAGAGATAACTATGGAGGCGAAAAAAAAAAAATTAAAAGTGGCTGGCTTCCTGGACCTGTGGAGTCATGCAGATACAGAGCTCCAGCAATAACTCTGGCAGCAAAACATTAAAAACTAAAAAAGAGGGGACTGGGCGGTAGTGCAGCAGGTTAAGCTCACATGGTGCAAAGTACAAGGACTGGCATAAGGAACCGGTCTGAGCCTCCAGCTCCCCATCTGCTAGGGAGTCGCTTCATAGGAGGTGAAGCAGGTCTGCAGGTGTCTGTCTTTCTCTCTCCCTCTATGTCTGTCTTCCCCTCCTCTCTCCATTTTTCTTTGTCCTATCTAACAACGACAGCAATAACAACAATAATAACAATGATAAACAACAAGAAGGGGAAAAAACTAAAAAATAAATGGTGATAATTTAACTCACAAATTCATCTTAAAATTTTTATTATAGGGTGGGGTTGGGGTAGATAGCGTAATGGTTATGCAAAGACACTCTCATGCCTGAGGCTCCGAAATCCCAGGTTCAGTCCCTCTGCACCACCATAAGCCAGAGTTGAACAGTGCTCTGGTGTTTCTCTCTGCATCTCTCTCAGAAATAAAATAAAATAAAATATTTATTTTTTTTATTATAGACACAAAAAGAAGAAGAATATCATGGATTTTTGCATTCCCTAAGTAAACAGTCACTGACATTTTGCTATACTTATTTGGAATGGACCATTTTAAAACAAATCACTGATAATAGATAACTTCACCTATAAGTACTTTAGTCATATCAAAATTTTAAAACATATTTTCATTGTCATTAGCAAGTTCAAGAAAATTATCAGCCCCTTTTTAAAAATACTATTTGTGAATAAATGAGGCACAGGGAGACCCAGAGCATCACTCTGGACATGGGGTCTAACTCGGAACCCCCATGCTTGAGGATCTAACATCTTATGCACAGCACCACCTCCCGAATGGCAAAATTACCAATTTCTTACTACCATCTTTTAAAAAGATCAATTTTCAAATTTTCTAAAAAAATACTTTTGCAATTGACATATACGTTTGAATCCAAAACTAACCCTCCATTAGGTTGTCTGGATTTTTTTTTTTTTGTAAACTAAAACAGTTCATAAAACTAGAGAGATTTATAGTATATTTGCAAGGTTGTACTACCATCACCACCACCTACTTCTAGGACATTTTCATTACCCCAAAGAGAAGCCCCATCTCGACTTTCAGCCCGTCCACAGACTCCTGTCTCTAGTCCCTCGTGGCCACTAACCGCTTTCTGTCTCTGGCTGTGCCTCCTCTGGACATTTCACAGAACAGAATCATCACAAATGGTGCCCTTTGATGTCTGGCTTCTCTCATTTAGCATAAAGTTTCTAAGCTTCTTCCGTGCCATAGCACTCATTCCTTCTTCTATGTCTGAATAGAACTCCCTTGGCTGGAGATAGCACATTTCATTCATCTTTTCCCACTTAATGGTCTTGTCATTCTTGTTGAAAATCTGACTGTAAGCATGAGGGTTTATTCTGGACTCTGAATTCCATTTCATTGATCTTTCTCATGTCAGTACCCCACTGTCTTGATTCCTGGGGTTGTGTCATGTGTTTTAAAAATGGGATGTGTGAGACCTTCCACTTTGTTCTTTTCCAAGATAATTTTGGTTACTCAGTGGTCCTTGTGTTGCTTATGAGTTTTAGGACCAACTGGTCAATTTCTGCAGAAAAAGCAGTTAGAATTTTCAGTTATTGCACTGAATCTGTAGATCAACTTAGGGAATATTGCCATATTAATGTTAAATTTTCAGATCCATGAACAAAATTTATTTGCATCATTTTCCCTTTTGTCTTCTTAATTTCTTTCAGCAATGTCTTGTAAACCAACACTTTCTACTATTGAATTATTTTTGATGCTATTACAAATGGAACAATTTTCCGTTTCCAGTTTGTCATTGCCAGCATATAAGATGCAGTTGATTTATATGTCTGTGTCTGTATGTTGCTCTTGAATGCTGCAACCTTGCTGACCGCACTGGTTTTAATAGGTTTCTGGTAGAGTCCTTAGCATTTTCTGTGTCCAAAGTCACATCATCTACAAAAAGTAGTTTTATTCATCGCTCTGATCACTTTTATTTCATTTTTCTTGCCAAATTACCCCGGCTATAAAGCCAGTACTAAATCATCTTTTCTTTTCTAACACTATATATATTTGTTGAAGCAACTGGGCTATTTGTATTGCAGAAATTTCCACATTTTGCATTGGGCTGGATGCTTCCTGTGTTTATTTAATTTGTACTTCTCTCCTCCTTTGATTGGATTGAGATTGTAAATCAATTAAAAACTGAGGATCAGCTCCAGCAACAATACCAACACTAAGAGGGTCAAAAACATCTGGAAGCCAGATTTAACCTTGTCAATTACCCCTTTCCCAGATAAGGGTAAAAGCTCCAGATTAGGCCATGGACCCTAGGTGGGAAAGGGGCTGGCCCAGCCCTTCCTGTCCTGGAGAAGGGGCTGTGGTCCTCGTTCCTGTGGGTGGCCCCCGACTGCAGGCCGTGTCAGAGACCCAGCCCAGGCTGAGCATCTTCCTTTGCCTGCAGCTGGAACAGTTCAAGAAGGACAACGCCGACATAGGCTTCGGCTCAGGCACCCGGGCTCTGGAGCAAGCCTTGGAGAAGACCAAGGCCAACATCAAGTGGGTGAACGCCAACAAGAAGGCCGTGCTCGATTGGTTCATACAGAATAGCCAGTAGTCAGTGCCCTAGTCCCTGAAGCCACCCCTTATCCGAGACACACACGTGCCTGTTCCTGTGGCCCACGACGGCACCCTCACCCTCACTCCCAGGTCCTGAGCACCGGTGACCCCCACCCACCTAAAGGCAGTCTCGTCATGTGCCTTCTGCTCTGCCATGGGGCCAGTCCAGTGCCTGATGCTCAGACTGTCCAGACTGTACCCCTCGTACCAACTCCACCTCAGGCCTAGCAGGATGCCCATCACCCAGAGGCCTGGGGCTGATCTCAGGGAAGCCCAACTCCAGGCTAGATGAGTCCAAGCCCTCAGTGGACAATGGATGGCCTTAGGGAACTGCCCCGAGCCCTCTCATCTCCCCACAAAGACCCTGGACCAAAGTAAGCCGCAAGACATCAGATCTATATCTATATATATATATATTTTTTTTTTTTTTCCTAAAAGAAAATGTAAATAAAGGGTTTCTAGCTGAGCCTCCAGACTCCTGGTAAACTGGGACAGGAATGATTGCACAGCAGCTGGGGAGACAGTCGCAGTAACCTGGGCATATGGGGGGCCCAGCCTGCAGGCTCTCCCCACAGAATGCCAGTGCATTCACCGGTGCTTGCTCCCCGCAAGTCCTGACGAAGCCTCAAGATGCTGAGCACTGGGGGCTGGGCGGTAGTGTAGCAGGTTAAGCACACATGGTGCAAAGCCCAAGGACCAGTGTAAGGATCCTGGTTCGAGCCCGCGGCTCCCCGCCTGCAGGGGGGGTTTGCTTCACAGGCGGTGAAGCAGGATTGCAGGTGTCTATCTTTCTCTTCCCTCTCTTTCCTATCCAACAACACTATCAATGGCAACAAAGGCAACAAAATGGGAAAAAATGGCCTCCAGGAGCAGTGGATTCATAGTGCAGGCACGGAGCCCCAGCAATAACCCTGGAGGCAAAAAAAAAAAAAAGATGCTGAGCACTGGGGAGTCCCCACAGGCCAGGGCAGCAACTGGGTGCTGGTCTCTGCACTGAGCAGCCTTGGAATGAGGCATGGAGCAGGGTGCTGACAGGCCGCGAGGAAGAGCCTCGTCATGGGAGCGGCTTGCCCTGGGTCCCTGGTCTGGTGACAGACAGACTGACTGTCCAGTCAGTCAGCACTGCAGAAACTGTGAGTAGGTGTCAATCTGCAGCCTGGCTGTTCCCAAGAACAGACAGGAATGGCCGGGGAGGCAGCTCAGCTGATAGGGACTTGCATGCTTGAGGCTCCAGCTTCTACCTCCAGTGCTGCAGCTATCAGTGGCACCCCAGGCTTCTCTCCTCACACAGAACTCTATCTCCTGACATAAATAAAGCAAATAAATAAAAAGTAGTAAGCACAGGAGTCGGGCAGTAAGTAGCACAGCGGGTTAAGTGCAGGTGGCGCAAAGCACAAGGACTGGAGGAAAGATCCTAGTTCACGTCCCTCCCTCCCCCGGGCTCCCCACCTGCAGGGGAGTCGCTTCACAGGCGGTAAAGCAGGTCTGCAGGTGTAATAACTATAACAATAAAACAACAAGGCCAACAAAAGGGCATAAATAAATATAAAAAAAAAGTAGCAAACAGGAACAGGCAGTGATGAGGCTTGGAAGCAAGCAACCACCAAGTGACTCGGGGAGGGCAAGTCACCTGTGGCAGGTGGCACACTCAGGGGGGCTCCAAAGGAAAGCATCCACAGGCCTCCGAGACCCACTTCCACCCTGCGGGAGCTCCTGGGCAGACAGAACAGGACTACAGGGTACCCTGCGGTCTCAGACCAAGCAGGCCAGCAGAGCCCCAGGCTGGTTGGGTAAGAGCTGTCGCAGAGGGGCTCTGGCGGTAGCGCGGTGGGTTAAGTGCCTGTGGCGCAAAGCACAAGGACCAGCGGAAGGACGCTCCCGGTTCCAGCCCCAGGCTCCCCACCTGCAGGGGAGTCACTTCACAGGCAGTGAAGCAGGTCTGCAGGTGTCTGTCTTTCTCTCCCCCTCTCTGTCTTCCCCTCCTCTCTCCATTTCTCTCTGTCCTATCCAACAACAACATCAATAACAACAATAACAATAACCACAACAATGGTAAAACAACCAGGATAACAAAAGGGGAAAAATGGCCTCCAGAAGCAGTGGATTCGTGGTGCAGGCACCAAGCCCTGACAATAACCCTGCTGGAGTGTGAGTAATATCTGGAGGGCCTGGATCTCAGCTCAGCCACTGTTTCCAGGGTGAGTGCCCTGAACCCCAGCTTCCATGGCTCCTAGCAGCCTCCCTGTGCCTGCCCCATGAGCCTCAGGCCCCAGCCCACACTGTTGCTGGGCTTTGCCCCACACAGAGGCAGTGGGCCCCAGAGAGCTTGTCTGTGGGGCAGTTATCCTGTCAGCCTGGGCCCTCTTGCCACACATCCTTTGTTGGAGAAGCTGGTGCGACTGCCCTCCATCCACACATCAAAGGATGGGGTGCCGAGAGGCGGGGCCCTATCCCTCTGGGCCAGCCCTTCCTGTCGCCAGTGCCCAGCAGCTGCGGCTGGCACTTGACCTTCTGGAGACCAGGCCCCCTCGGTGGTCCACTCCCTGGGGTGGCTGATGGGCTCCTGCTGCGGGGAGGGTCTGCAGGGAGCCGGCCCTGGGTGTATGTGTATGTTATCTGATGCTTCTGAGGGGACCGGCAGATCAGGTTCGACTCACCATTCCTCACAGCTTATCTCCTTTTTGCAGATAAGGCTCGGGAGGGGGGAGGTTTAGCCACAGTCCAGTAGAGCTGAGAAGCTGACTCCAGAGCCTGGGGGGTCAGGAGGAGGGGTGGAGGCGGGTCGTAGCACTTCTCCGCTGAGAGCTGAGCAGGGTCTGCCATGTGGCAGGCTGGTGTCACAAGACAAAGTGACTCCCCTCCCCCCACCCCCTGCAGAGTGGGACCTGCTGGAAGCCAGCCTACTAAGTGCCGGCTGGGCTCTGTCTGCCAAGGACTGACACCTCCCCACACACACCCAGCCCAGGTCATGGAGGGGAAAGAAGCCCCTTGGGCAGCAAGAGACTTGGGGGCACTGCCTCCATGCCCGCTCAGCACAGCCCCAGTCTTGGAACGGGTGTCCATTGTCTACACTGCCGGGTCACCCAAGGGCCTGCAGGAGATTGTCAGCAGGGGTTCAGTCCCAGGGAGACTGACGTGGATCCCCAGGAAGGCGTGGGATGACCATCACTGGTGACAGCCCCTCTCCCCTTCTGCTTGGGCCAGCAAGCCCAAGGCCCTTGCTCCAGTGGCCTCTCCCTTCTCCCAGGTGCCTTCAGGCAGGGACAGCAGCCTTGCCTGGAAAAACAGGCAGCACTCTGGCACACACAGTGGGTCCTGTGCTCCCACGCTGTGCCCCCTCCCGGCCTGCAGGAGCACCTCCTGAGGGGAGCTGGGAGCACAGGCCGTCAGATTCCAAGTTCCTCAGCTCCCACTGCTGCTGGGGAAGCAGCAGGCCAGTCCTCCCTTGGGCTCCACCCATGCCTCACCCATGGCCATAAGTGACCCAGCTGGCCAGGCAGGCCTCCGTGCCTATGATGACAAACGCTTGGGGAACCTGAGCCATTGCTGAGGTTAGAATGCAGGTGCAGAGACCCTGCAGTGCAGACCCTAGGTCTTCTTGGAAAGGAAAGAGCACTGGATGGGGGAGCCCAGGGTCTGACATTCATTCCTAGGAAGACCAAGGGAAAGCCTTCTCGTCCTGTTGCCTCAGCTGTAAGACCCACTGCTCCCAAATGCAGCTGGGACCTGAGTTCACAGGCCACTCCCAGGGCAGGGCCTGGGTCAGGCCACTCAGCAGCTGGCAGCCTGGGTAGGGAGGCTCTACGGTGGGCCAGCAGAGGTGGCACCCCCCTTCAGTTCTGAGGGTGCTTTCCTCCTTTGCCCACCGTTACCCTACAAGCCAAGGCCGGACTACATGTGTGCCCAAGCCAGTGGTGCCCCACCCCCTTCTCGCTGCCAACTTGGTGGGGTTCTCCCATGTCCCCAGCTATGCCTGCGGCCCCCTAAGCTGAAAGCAGAAGCCCTACTCGCAGACAGTGAGAGGGGACACCTCACTCATGTCCTAAGTCAGCTCCTTTCCGAGATGGCCAACTTGAGAGAGAGGAACTTCAGAGACTGAACGGACCTGCTATCAGGTGACGCCAGGGCACGGGGTCAGGTGGGAGGCGCCACGTGGCTGAGAGTTCAGGGCCTGAGCACTTGGCTGCCTGTGCCAACCTGCAGTGAATACTGACAAACTGGCAAGAGAGGACCCCCACCTCTCCACCCTGCAGTAGGCCTAGTTTCAGGGAGAGAAGGAGGAGGTTGGCCTGCCCCTCCCCAGCAGTAATAAACACCAGGGTTAGTACAAGAAAAACAGACCAAGTCAAGTAAGAGATTTTTTTTTGTATGGTTCACTTTTTTTTTGTACAAAATAAGAATACAGGCTCCTTGAAAGAAAGTAATGAAACTCATTAAGTAGGACTATGACTAGCCCACACATCTCTGTTTCTAACTATTTTTGCACAATAAAAATAGAAAAGAAAAAAAAAGAATACATGCTCCTGGCCAGCTGTGACTTAGGCAGCAGAGGCTGGGGCCTGGCCTCACTGCTGCCTGGCCCGCTCCCCACTCCCCTCCGACTCCCAATTCTCCTTTGTGGTCCAGCACCCAGGTCTTCCTGTAGCCCAGGCTGGGCAGAGGGTGTTCTAGGGGCGTTCAGGAGAGGAGGGCACTGCCCTAGTCGCCACACCAGCCAGGGCTTCCTGTGTCTGCCAGTGTCTGCGCCCGACACCCCTTCCATGAAAGGTGGCGCTGGGGAGAGGGGTCATCCGAGGCTCCAGATCCACTGGGCACCCCTTAACCAGGAGCTGCCGTGGGCGCCCGGCACTGTCCTCTCCTGCTGCAGAGGGGCGGCTGAGGTGGTCAGTAGAAGAGTCCTAGGTGGGTCTCTTCCAGGTCTTCTGGCCAAAGTTGGGGGCCACCACTGAGCTGCAGGCCTGAGCTCTGGGGGGGGCTGTGGTCACCGAGCGGGAAGGCAGGGCCGGGGCCCTGGTCTCCTGAGCTGAGGAGCACCCCGGCACTGGGGGCCCAGCACGTCCACTGGGGCTGGGCCTCGAGTCTCTGGCAGGCAGGCCTGGGCAGCAAGGGTGGCGTTTGTGGCGACAGACAGGACTCTGGGGACATGGAGACTCCCTGCGAGAGAGCAAGAGCAGCAGCTGAGCAGGGTTCAATGTGGGCGCTCACAAAACCCATGGGACCGTGCTGGGAGGGCAGGGGGAGAGCTGGGCAGGGAGAGAGCTGGGCAGGGGGAGAGCTGGGGGGGGAGAGAGCTGGGCAGGGAGAGAGAGCTGGGCAGGGGGAGAGCTGGGCAGGGGGAGAGAGCTGGGCAGGGGGAGAGCTGGGCAGGGAGAGAGAGCTGGGCAGGGGGAGAGCTGGGCAGGGAGAGAGAGCTGGGCAGGGGGAGAGCTGGGCAGGGAGAGAGCTGGGCAGGGGGAGAGCTGGGCAGGGGGAGAGAGCTGGGCAGGGAGAGAGCTGGGCAGGGAGAGGAGCTGGAGAGGGAGAGAGCTGGGGAGGGAGAGAGAGCTGGGCAGGGGGAGAGAGCTGGGCAGGGGGAGAGCTGGGCAGGGAGAGAGCTGGGCAGGGAGAGAGAGCTGGGCAGGGGGAGAGAGCTGGGCAGGGAGAGGAGCTGGAGAGGGAGAGAGCTGGGGAGGGGGAGAGAGCTGGGCAGGGGGAGAGAGCTGGGCAGGGGGAGAGCTGGGCAGGGGGGGAGGGCTGGGCAGGGGGAGAGAGCTGGGCAGGGAGAGAGAGCTGGGCAGGGAGAGAGAGCTGGGCAGGGGGAGAGAGCTGGGCAGGGGGAGAGCTGGGCAGGGAGAGAGCTGGGCAGGGAGAGAGCAGGGCAGGGAGAGAGAGCTGGGCAGGGGGAGAGAGCTGGGCAGGGGGAGAGCTGGGCAGGGAGAGAGAGCTGGGCAGGGGGAGAGAGCTGGGCAGGGGGAGAGCTGGGCAGGGAGAGAGCTGGGCAGGGAGAGAGCTGGGCAGGGAGAGAGCTGGGCAGGGAGAGAGAGCTGGGCAGGGGGAGAGCTGGGCAGGGAGAGAGAGCTGGGCAGGGGGAGAGCTGGGCAGGGGGAGAGCTGGGCAGGGAGAGAGCTGGGCAGGGGGAGAGCTGGGCAGGGGAGAGAGCTGGGCAGGGAGGGAGAGCTGGGCAGGGGAGAGAGCTGGGCAGGGAGAGAGAGCTGGGGAGGGAGAGAGCTGGGCAGGGAGAGAGCTGGGCAGGGGGAGAGAGCTGGGCAGGGGGAGAGAGCTGGGCAGGGGGAGAGCTGGGCAGGGGGAGAGCTGGGCCGGGGGAGAGCTGGGCCGGGGGAGAGCTGGGCAGGGGGAGAGCTGGGCCGGGGGAGAGCTGGGCAGGGGGAGAGCTGGGCAGGGAGAGAGAGCTGGGCCGGGGGAGAGCTGGGCCGGGGGAGAGCTGGGCAGGGGGAGAGCTGGGCAGGGGGAGAGCTGCAGCAGAACCTTCCTTCCTGCCGTCTGTGCAGGGGGACCGGCGGCTGGATGCAGGTTTGAGCCCCGAGCAGGGCGGAGCACGTGTAGGGCCGGCCAGGCTCCCCTTCTCTCCCTCCTCTGGCTCCTTCCTTCCTTCCTTCTTTCCTTCTTTCCCTCCTTCCGGCTCCCCTCCCCATCTCCCTTCCCTCCTTCCTGAGCCAGCAGGGCCCTTTCCGTCCGCCCCTGGCCCCCGGCTGCAGATGCCCCGCAGGGCTGGGCAGACAAGCCCATGGCTCTGAGGCCCCGGGTTCGATCCCCAGCACCACCTTAGGCCAGAGCTGAGCCGCGCTCTGGTGGGGAGGGTGGGGGGAGAAAGAAAGAAAAGAGGGAGAGAGAGAGAGAGAGCTTGGAGAGGGAGAGAGGGAGAGAGGGAGAGGGAGAGAGAGCTTGGAGAGGGAGAGAGGGAGAGAGAGCTGGGAGAGAGAGGGAGAGGGACCCCCGCGGCCGGCAGCCTGCGCCCTACCTGGTACAGCGCCGTCAGCTCGGGGGGCGCGGGCGGCGGCGTCCAGGGAGGGGTCTGCGCCCCGGGGCCGGGGCCGGGGCCGGGGTCGGGGCCGGGGCGGGCGGGCGGCGGCGGCGTCCAGGGCACCACCTGGCTCCGGGTTCCTGGGGAGGCCCGCGGCCCGGGGCCGTACGGGGGCGTCGCCCAGGGACCCGCGTCGGGGACCCGGCGCCCCCGACTCTCGGCGCGCGGCGACCCCCAGGCGGCGGGGGCGGCGGGGGCGGCGGGGGCGGCGGCGGGGCAGAGCGGACAGCCCCGCGAGAGGCGCCGGCACCGGCGTTGCAGGCCGTCGTCGCCCAGCCCCAGCACGGCCGACAGGTGGCCGATGTAGCGGATGGCCAGGCGCAGCGTCTCGATCTTGGTCAGGCTCTGGCCGGCCGGCGCCACCGACGGCGGCAGGAAGCGGCGCAGCTCGTGCAGCGCGCGGGCCAGGGTGCGCATGCGCAGCTTCTCGCGCTCGCTCGCGCTCTGCCGCTGTCCGGCCGTCGGGGCTGCGCGCGCTCGGGGCGGCGGGGCGGCGGGGCCGGCGGGGCCGGCGGGGGGCGGCGGCGGCGGCCGGGCGGCGTCGCAGGGCCACGAGCCCGAGGAGCCGGAGGACGAGGCGGGCGACGTGGAGTCGGGGGAGCCCGCCGGCCCGGCCCAGCCCCAGCCGTGCGGGAGGAGCCAGGGGTCGGGGCCCGGGAGGCGCGGGAGGCCGGGCGGCGGCGGCGAGCGGGCCATGGCGGCGGCGGCGGCGGCGGCGGCGGCGGCGCTTTTATCCCCGAGCGGCCGAGGTGCGAGCGGCTCCCCGCCGGGCCGCGAGGTGTGAGAGGAGCCGGGGTCGGCGGCCTGGGAACCGCGCGCATTTGCCGAGGTGCCGATTCTGCCTCCTGGGCAGCTGCGGGCGGCCGCCACGTCCGGGGGGGGGGGGGGAGAAGGAGAAAGGAAGAGAGGGAGAAGGAGGGAGCGGGAGAGAGAGAAGGAGAGAGACAGAGAGGAGAGGGAAGGAGAAAGAGAGAGAGGGAGGGAGAGAGAGAAAGAGAGAGGAGAGACAGAGAGAAGGAGAGAGTAGGAGAGAGGAGAGGGAAGGAGGGAGGGAGAGAGAAGGAGAAAGGAAAAGAGAGGAGGGAGCGGGAGAGAGAGGAGAGAGACAGAGAGGAGAGGGAAGGAGAAAGAGAGAGAGGGAGGGAGAGAGAGAAGGAGGGAGCGGGAGAGAGAGAAGGAGAGAGACAGAGGAGAGAGAAGGAGAAAGAGAGAGAGGGAGGGAGAGAGAAAGAGAGGAGAGACAGAAGGAGAGAGTAGGAGAGAGGAGAGGGAAGGAGGGAGGGAGAGAGAAGGAGAGAGACAGAGAGGAGAGGGAAGGAGAAAGAGAGAGAGAAAGAGAGAGGAGAGACAGAGAGAAGGAGAGAGTAGGAGAGAGAGGAGAGGGGAGGGAGGGAGAGAGAAGGAGAAAGGAAAAGAGGAGGGAGCGGGAGAGAGAGAAGGAGAGAGACAGAGAGGAGAGGGAAGGAGAAAGAGAGAGAGGGAGGGAGAGAGAGAAGGAGGGAGCGGGAGAGAGAGAAGGAGAGAGACAGAGAGGAGAGAGAAGGAGAAAGAGAGAGAGGGAGGGAGAGAGAGAAAGAGAGGAGAGACAGAAGGAGAGAGTAGGAGAGAGGAGAGGGAAGGAGGGAGGGAGAGAGAAGGAGAAAGGAAAAGAGGAGGGAGCGGGAGAGAGAGAAGGAGAGAGACAGAGAGAGGGAAGGAGAAAGAGAGAGAGGGAGGGAGGAGAGAAGGAGGGAGCGGGAGAGAGAGAAGGAGAGAGACAGAGAGGAGAGAGAAGGAGAAAGAGAGAGAGGGAGGGAGAGAGAGAAGGAGGGAGCGGGAGAGAGAGAAGGAGAGAGACAGAGAGGAGAGAGAAGGAGAGAGAGAGGGAGGGAGAGAGAAAGAGAGGAGAGACAGAAGGAGAGAGTAGGAGAGAGGAGAGGGAAGGAGGGAGGGAGAGAGAAGGAGAAAGGAAAAGAGGAGGGAGCGGGAGAGAGAGAAGGAGAGAGACAAGAGAGGGAAGGAGAGAGAGGAGGAGAAAGAGGGAGAGAGAAAGAGAGAGGAGAGACAGAAGGAGAGAGTAGGAGAGAGGAGAGGGGAGGAGGGAGGGAGAGAGAAGGAGAAAGGAAAAGAGGAGGGAGCGGGAGAGAGAGAAGGAGAGAGACAGAGAGGCGAGGGAAGGAGAAAGAGAGGGAGAGAGAAGGAGAGAGACAGAGGAGAGGGAAGGAGAGAGAAGGAGAAAGAGAGGGAGAGAGAGAGAAGAGAGACAGAGAGAAGGAGAGGGAAGGAGGGAGCGGGAGAGAGAAGGAGAGAGACAGAGAGGAGAGGGAAGGAGAGAGAAGGAGAGGGAGGGAGAGAGAAGGAGAGGAAAGGAGAAAGAAGGAGAAAGGGAGAGAGAAGAGAGACAGGGAGAGAGAAGGAGAAAGGAAAAGAGAAAGGGAGCGGGAGAGAGAAGGAGAGGGAAGGAGAGAGAAGGAGAAAGGGAGAGAGGAGGCAGAGAGAAGGAGAAAGGGAGGGAGAGAGAAGGAGAGGGATGTAGACAGGTTTTTTTTTTTTTACTTTATTTATTTTGCCTCCAGGGCTATCCCCGGGGCTCGGTGCCCGCACTATGAATCCGCTGCTCCGGTTGTTGTTGTTATTGTTGCCATTGCTGCTGTTGTTGGACAGGACAGAGAGATAGCGGGCGAGAGAGTTCTCAGAAATTCAAGATTTCAGAAACCAGGGCAGGCGGGGGAGGGGGGTAGGTAGCATAATGGTTATACAAAGAGACTCTCATGCCTCAGGCTCCGAAGTCCCAGGTTCAAGCCCCCCCACACCACCACCAGAAGCCAGAGCTGAACTGTGCTCTGTGTTTCTCTCTGTGTCTTTCTCTCTCTTCATCTCACTCAGAAATAAAAAAATAAAATAAGAAAGATTTCAGAAATTTCAGGATTTCAATGAGAAAAATGTAGGGAATGAGGAGGAAGGTCACACCTTTTTTATTAGACTGCCACATGCAGGCCTGGGATCAAACCCAGGGTCCCCGTGCTCTTGTGCATGACCCATGCCCAACACACCACTAACTAGCTGTGTGCCCACGGGCAGGGCCCTCGGCACGTCTGAGCGGGATCTGCGCATTAAGACAAGGACTCGGTAACTGAGATCCACTCGTAAAGCTGCTGGAGACCTGCTGCTCTAGCGACAGAGTCAAGACAGGAAATCTTAGAAAGTAAGAGTTCAGACTACTGAGCAACAATGGCAATTGAAGTAGGTGTCCTAATCCCTTGTGATCTGCAGAGAAAGGGAGGGAGCCAGGCCACAGAGGTCGGGAGGCCTCATAAGGGCCCTGAGCCCAGAGCAGGCGGAAGGCAGGTGGAGATCACCCCTTGGCACTTCGGGGTAGCGTGGGAGGCCGAGGTGGGGAGGGCGGAGGAGCTGAGTATCATTTCCAAGGCAATGGGGAGTCAAGTGGACTTTTGGACAGAATCCGACATTTAAAAATCAATAGTGGGGGGCGGGGTGGACAGTAATGCACCGGTTTAAACACAAAACACAAAGCACAAGGACCGGCGTAAGGATCCCGGTTCGAGCCCCCAGCTCTCCACCTACCGGGGAGTCACTTCACAGGTGGTGAAGCAGGTCTGCAGGTGTCTTTCTCTCCCCCTCTCTGTCTTCCCCTCCTCTCTCCATTTCTCTCTGTCCTATCCAACAATGACGACATCAATAAGAACAAGAAATGGGGGGGAGTCAGTAGTCAATATTTAGGGTAAGTTAGTTTTGTTTCAAGAACTGATCAGTCCACACCAGCCTGAAATAGTAATGGCCTTGTATATATATATATATATATATATATTTTTTTTTTTTGGCAGTTTTGAAACTGAACTTTTAGTAGGGCTGGGCAGTGGCGCACACTAGAGCAGACATGGTACCGTGGGTGAGCAACTAGGTTCAAGCCCTTAGTCCCCACCTACAGGGGGAAACGTCAGTCAGTGAAGCAGGTCTGTCTGTCTCTCTTCCCCCCCCCCTCCCCACCTCCAGGGATATTGCTGGGGCTCAGTGCTGGCACTATGAATCCACTTATTCTGGAGCCCATTTCCCCATTTTATTGTTGGATGGGACAGAGGGAAATTGAGAGAGGAGGGGAGATAGAAAGGGAGACACCGGGAGCTGGGCGGTGGTGCGGTGGGTTAAGCGCACATGGCACAAAGTGCAAGGACTGGCATAAGGATCTCGGTTCGAGCCCTGGCTCCCCACCTGCAGGGGGATCACTTCACAGCGGTGAAGCAGGTCTGCGGGTGTCTGTCTTTCTCTCCTCTGTCTTCCCCTCCTCTCTCCATTTCTCTGTCCTATCCAACAACAGCAACAACAGTAATGACAGCAATAATGACAACAACAAGGGCAACAAAATGGGAAAAATGGCCTCCAGGAGCAGTGGACTCATAGTGCCGGCACCGAGCCCCGGCGATAACCCTGGAGGCCAGAAAAAAAAAAGAAAAAGGAGACACGTGCACCTCTGGTGAGGCTTTCCCCCTGCAGGTGAAGACCAGGGGCTTAAACCTCAGTCAGTGCACAGTGTAATGTGAGCTCTTTTTTCCTTTAGTTCCCTTTGTTGCCCTTGTTGTTTTATTGTTGTAGTAATTATTGTTATTGTTATTGATGTCATCGTTGTTGCATAGGACAAAGAGAAATAGAGGAGGGGAAGACAGAGACGGGCAGAGGGCAGAGGAAGACAGACACTTGCAGACCTGCTTCACTGCCTGTGAAGTGACTGCCCTGCAGGTGGGGTGTAATGTGTGCTCTTAACCAGGTGTGCCACCGCTTGGCTCCACTAATATTTTTTTAAATAGCAATTTACTTGGTAAAGACAGAAATTGAGAGAATGGGGAGGTAGGAAGAGAGACAGAATGACACCTGCAGCCCTGCTCCACCACTCCTGAACCTTCCCCCTGCAGGTGGGGATTGGGGGCTGAGCCTAGGTCCCTGTGCGCTGTAATGTGAGCTCTACCAGGTGCACCAGTGTCTGGCCTCTAATTTTTAAATTTATTTTTAATGTACTTATCATTGGACAGAGACAGAGAGAGACTGAGAAGGGAAGGAGAGAGAGGAAGAGACACCTGCAGCCCCGCTTCACCGCTTGTGGAGCTTTCCCCCTTCAGGTGGGAACCAGGGGCTGGAACCTGGGTCCTTGTGCACCACCATAATGTGTGTGCTTAGCCAAGTGTGCCACTGTCTGGCCCCTAAAAAATTTTCAAAACAAACGGGGGAAAAAAAATTTGCAACTTCTTATCCAGAAAGGAGAGAAAAGAAGACAGAAAAACACCCACCCAGCACTGCTTCGCCACCCAGGGAGCTTCGTGTGGTGCTGTGATGCTCTCAGTGTGGTGCTGGGGTTTGCACAGGAGGCATCAGCTCCGTGAAGGCATGTGCTGTACTTGCTGCATCACCTCCAAGCCCCCAGGACTATAAATATCTTGACATAGTACACTGCTGAGGGGCTTACTACATCCTCGTAAATAACGTGGTAAACAAATTTCATGGGGCTGGGTGGTGGGCGCATGTGCAAGGACCCGGGTTCAAGCCCCTGGTCCCCACCTGCAGGGGGAAAACTTCCTGAGTGGTGAAGGAGGGCTGCAGGTGTCTCTGTCTCTCTCCCTCTCTTATCACCCCCTTCTTCCCTCTAAATTTCTGGCTCTCTCTATCCAATAAACAAATATTAAAAAGAAAAAAAATGTGGTCCAGGAGGCAGCCCGGTGAATAAAGCACTGGACTCTTGAGCATGAGGTCCTGAGTTTGATCCCCAGCGGCACATGTACCAGAGTGATGTCTGGTTCTTTTCTCTCTCCTATCTTTCTCATTAATAAATACATTTTTAAAAAGTTCATCAGGTCTCGTAAATATTTCTTGATCTGGATTCAGAAGTTTCAGATTAACAGATTGTCGATACTGAGCTTTCGGACTCAGTTCTCTAAAAATGTTTATTTGTTGAGAGACAGAGACCAGAGCGTCACTCTGACACATGCAGTGCTGGGCACTGAGCTCAGGACCTCTTGCTTGCAAGCCTTTTTATTTATTTTCCGTTTTTGTTGCCCTTGTTGTTTTATTGTTGCAATTATGATTGATGTTGGTGTTGCTGGATAGGACAGAGAGAAATGGAGAGAGGAGGGGAAGACAGAGGGGGAGAGAAAGACAGACACCTGCAGACCTGCTTCGCCGCCTGGGAAGCGACTCCCCTGCAGGTGGGGAGCCAGCCGGGGGCTCGAACCGGGATCCTTACACTGGTCCTTGTGCTTTGCGCCGCCTGCGCTTAACCTGCTGCGCCACCTCCCGACCACCCCTGCTTGCAACCCTTGAGCTCTGACTCTGAGCCACTTCCTGGCCTGCCTGAGTCTCTGTGACTGTTATGTGATCTTATGCCACAGCCCTTGTGCACCTTTATTGTATTTTCGTGATTTATTTTTTAATTAGAACTTGTAAGACTTATTATTGATTTATTTTGACCAAGCACTGCTCAGCTCTGGCTTGTGGTGCAGGGGATGCAGCCTGGGACTTTGGCACCTCAGGCATGAGCGTCTCTTTGCATAACCATTATGCTACCTACCCCCATTGCACATGAGGCAGAAAAGAAGAGAAACCAGAACACCGGTCTGGAACATGCCGTGTTGGGGATCAAACCAGGAACCTCAGGCAGGAAAGTCCAATGCTCTACCAGTCAAGCTTTGTCCCCAGCCTGTCCCCAGAAGAGGCCGTCAGGCCTAGGTGGGTACTGGGTGGAAGCCTGGCCTTGCCTCTGCGGCCGACTGGGAACTGAGACTGAGACAGGTGGGGTGCGTGAGGGGCTGCCCGCCGGGCCCTCGCCAGCCCAGGGTGGGGTCCACAGGCTTGGCTGTCCTGGACTGGGGCTGCGGAATGGGGCTACACGGGTGCTCAGGACTCACACCCCGTTTCTTCTCCTTCCAACTGGCCTTGTGGGCGACTTCAGCGACAGTGACCCCTCAGGCCTTCTGGGTGGCTCCAGCCAGGGTGTGTGTCCACCAGTGCCGCCCAGAGCAAGTGAAAGCCAGACCTGCGGGCCTGGTGCTCAGGTTGTGGGAACGCTGCTGCTATGGGCCGTGTGGTATTCTCATTACCAGCCCGCCTGCCTCGGCCACTGCGGCTTCACACCTGCTCTCCCTGTTGACACAAGGCTGCCTCCCCCAGCACAGTGAAGTGTCAACTTGGGAACCAGGGCGTGTGGAGCCCTCCAAAACAGCCGGGCAGCAGCCCCCCTCCCCAAATTCCAGAAAGCAGCTCTTGGGGGGGCAATTGAGGAAAAGGCAGGGCCAGGGGCTCTGGCATGGGGGGGCTGGAGGACCCCTTGAGGCAGAAGCCCTGAATCAGTGCAGAAGCGGACTGCCACCTCCCTCCCATGAAAGCAGGACCTAGATCTGGCTGAGGGCCCAACAGCCCAGCCACTTGGCAGGGATATGGATGGTGAGAGGGGGCAGGGTGGGACTGGCAGGGCCCCAGGGCGTCCTCTTCCCTCACAGGGACACCTGAGCTTGGGAGTGAGGTGCAGCTTCAGAAGCACTCCGCACGCCCTCTGCCCCATGAAGTTGTCCTGATTAAAAATGCTAAGATTGGTGGTCCGGGAGGTGGCACAGTGGCAAAGCTTTGGACTCTCAAGCATGAGGTCCTGAGTTCAATCACCGACAGCACATGTGCCAGAGTGATGTTTGGTCCTTTCTCTCTCCTCCTAGCTTTCTCATAAATAAATAAAATTTTTAAAAAATGCTAAGATTGTCTCCAGATGTGTCCTTCCAGGAACAAGGACAGGGGACTTTGGGCTAGAGGAAAAGGGAATTCCGTGGCATATTTATAAACAAAGTCCCAAGCTATAGCAGGCAGGCCGGGGAGACCCATAATGGTTCTCTGCAAAAAGACTTTCGTGCCTGAGGCTCCAAAGTCCCAGGTTCAGTCCCACTGTAGCCAACGCTGAGAAGTACTTTAGTCTTCCTCTGTATATTTCGGTTTCTTTCTCTCTCTCTCTGAAATAAAACAAAAATTATATTTAAAAAAAAGCAACAGATGCTAAAAGATTAAAGGTGAAAGTGGGCAGAGCCCCTGAGCATCACCACTCAGTGTGAGGCTGCACATGAAGAGAAAAAAGGATTGCTTCCTCCCCAGAAAGGTACATGGTGGAACCATGAATGTGTGAGCAGGACACAAGCAAAATGGAGAAGCACCCAGCAGGGCTGACTGTGAGGGTGAGAGCTGGGGGCGGGTCTGGGTTCTGGGGGGACAGTCGCGTTTGAGTCTTCACAAGGAGACCTACATCCAGACATAACCTGTGCAAGTTCAAGACCAGGTCAGATTATACAGCACAGCGTTCCTGGGTGCCAAGGGAGGGCACCTCACACACCACAGAACCTTTAAGTGCACCGCACCCCGAGTACTAAGCATCGAGTACTCAGTCCATAAATCTCATTGCAGAGACACTTCTACCCACGTGGAGACTGCTTTTAATACACCGTGAGAAAAGCTGGGCCCCGAACAAACCGCTCCCCGTTTGCTGAAAGCGAAGACTAGGGCAAATGCTACAGTCCACAGAGGCAGTCTGGGCGCAGCTGGAACCAGTCCAGTGTCTGCAGGAGAGTACACCAGAAGATGCAGCCAGTTTCTCTCTGGGATGGAATATTACTCAACCATGAGAAGGAGTGGCGTTCTCACACGCGCCACACCGTGGGCCTTGGCAACATCAAGGGCAGGGGAATTAGCTTGGCACCAAAGGCCTCAGAACCAGTCCACCCTACCTGCCGGGCGGGAGGAGGGGGTGAGGGGGGGTCCCCAGGCCGTGCTCTCCAGAGGAGCCAGTGTTGGCAGCTGGGCTAGGCCTGTGGGCCCTTACCAGGAAGTTGGCAGGAGCAGCAGCAGCAGCTGCAGTGCCCTGCCTAGTCCCGGCCAGCCTGTGGTCTGTGTCCAGGCCTTGTTGGGGTGGGTGGGTGTGTGGCCAGCGGGGCACCAAGCCGGTCTTGTCCTCACTCGCCTGGCGCCTGCCTCACTCTGGCCTGGCTGTACCAGAAGATGCACAAAACGGGGCCCAGAGCGGACAAGCCAGGCTCACAGCGCCTGTCACCCTGCACGGAGCCCCTTCCTCAGCCACAGCGGCTCTGACACAGCAAGGTGCTCCTCGTGCCCACCAGCCTCACCCCACATTGGCGGGCACCCCAGAAAAACAGCCTCTAGAGCTTCGGCAAGGATCCCAGGTGGATGGGCAGTGCCCTCTAGTGGTTCTGTCCAGGAGTGCAAGGACACAGTATGGGCAAAGGGGGGTGTCACCCCTGGGTCCGAGGGACCTCTTCCCTCCAGGACGCGCAGCCTCCCAGGACAGCCCCGCAGGCCACTGGGAGTCCCCACTCCATTTTACAGCTTGGGAAAAGGGTGCCACGCGGCACGTTTCCCCACGCCCACATGTCCAGTCTCTGCTTTTGGCTGATCCAGCCCCTTGGCTCCCTTCATCCTCAGCACACCGCCTACCACCTTCACACTGTGGCTGAGACCCTCCTCCACTCTGGGGGGGGTTTATGGAGCACAAGTGACCCCCTCCAAGGAGAGAGGGACTCCATCCCCTATCCCCAGCCACCACCTCCCCAGATCTGCAGACTGGCACTTCCACGGAGCCCTTGCCGGAACTCAAATCTCCCCTTTGCCTGTCACCCCCTCCCTCTTCAGCACCCCTCTGCCTCCTGTGACTTCCACTTGCATTGACTGACCGCGATGGGGCTAATCGGATTACCGCAGAATTAATCTATTCCATATGGCTTGCCAACCCAGTGGCTCCTGAGGTTGTGAGGTGTGAGGAGAGGGGTGATCCCAGTTGGGGGGCTCTCTGGGCCTTAGAGCCTTCTCTGAGGGGCTTCAGGGGAGGAGGTGGTGGGCGCAAAGCTGGGAGCAAAATGCTGAGCTCAGGATTTGTGGGGGCTGGGGGCAGCACCTATCATCTTTCTGATTGAGGGTCACCCTAGGACGCTGTGCCCCCAAGATGGCTAGTGTCCTCACTGGGGAGCCCGCTTGGGTAGAGGTTTTGCTGCATGAGGTCCAGGCACCCCCTTTCTTTTTCCACCTGCAGCCCAGCTGCCCAGCTGTCCCAGCTCTGCCTCTGCTGGCTGATGGCATGGGATCAACTCCTGTGTCTCCATGTTCCTGTAACACCACGAGGTGAGGCCATCCACCCTGAGGGCAGGTCTGCTCTCACTCATGTGGCCCTCAGGGGGACATTGAGTCCTGGTTCTTCAGAGACCCTCATGCCTGACATCCGAGAGGTCTCAGTAATTAATCATCCCCAGCACAAATCAAGACTTGATCAGTGCTCAAGAACACACACGCACACACCACATGCACGCATGCACACGCATGCACACGCATGCACACACACATAACACACACGCACGCACACACACATACACGGGGACAGAGGGAGCTAACTGGGCAGGGGACGCAGGAGGAGCCCCGTTTCCGGCAGGGCTGGATTCTAACCCACAGGATCTCCTGAGGGCAGAGTGAGGGCAGAGGTGCCCCAGGGAAGGTCCCTGACGGGATGCCCAGATTAGGGGCTTGTGGGGTGGCTCCACTGATGCTGAGCAGGCTGATGCTGGAACACCCTTCCAGCTTCTTTCCTTCTCCTGGGGTCTTTGGCAAGGCCAGTGTTTAGGGGCTGCCAGAGAATTCACTTAGCATCTTTGACTAACACTCATTGTCAGGGAGGTGGGGTGGAGCCAGCAGCTGGCTTCTATCAGGAAGGTTGAAATCCTGGTGGCCATCCTAGGAGAAGGCAGCCTAGCCCTCCCGGCCAGGGCCTCCATCCCACTCCACCCCACCCCCAAACTCACACCTCTGCCTGGTGGGGCTGCCCCTGGGCCCCATTTCCCAGCCTTACACTTTGCGGCCAGGGCAGGTTCGAGCTGGGGGAGCAGGAGCCAGTGGCTAGGCACTTGTCAAAACACAGGCCCAAGGTGTGAACCCTCTCCCAGGGGGAGGGAGGCAGCGTGTGGACCTGCAGGCCGGAGAACTCATTAACTCAGGCAGCTTCCAAATGCACCCATCGGAGAGGCTGGCTGATAAGGAGATCAAAGGTGAGGGGCCACAAAGCAGCGATGGTAGGGACAGCCCCAGTCTCCAAAGGGAGGCTGGGGTATCCTCTCCTGCTACATTTCAGGAAGACTGGTCCTGAAATGCCTGCAACTATGCTCCCAGCTGTGACCATGAGCTCAAACCAATAAGGACTCAGTGGTTCCACAGGCTCTGGTGCTAAATGCATATACTTATAAGATTTAGATAGATAGATAGATAGATAGATAGATAGATAGATAGAGATATGTGCATGCATGCCATGGGTCAGGTGGATGGAGGGAAATAGTTCATTTTATCCACAGAATTTTTTTTCAAGAATGGGAGCTACTCACTACCCTAATCCAACTTCCTAGCCCCTTTCCCTACTGACACCAGTTTCTCAGACAATATTTTTATCCAACTTCATTCTAGCTATCAAACTCAGGCAACACTACCATAGATATGTGCCCCTAGGAACATGCCTAAAATGGACTTCCTTGCTTTCTTCCACCCTGAGATCCCTAATCTCATCTGCTCTGTTCCTGATTTTCGGTTCCTGTTCATTAACTATTTGTCTCACTTTGTGTCCTGCCACCTCACAGACACCAAGCTGCAGACGCCACCGTGATGCCATCCCGACTTCTCTGGCCAGACGACCTCACCAGTGTGTCCTGGAACCTCACCTCTCCAGAGCCCTGCCTGGTCCACTAGGGAAAGACAAACAGGCTGGGGGTGTGGATCAACCTGTCAACACCCATGTCCAGGGAAAAGCAATTACGGAAGCCACAACTCCTACCCCTAAAACAACCTTGATCCACACTCCCAGCAGAGAAGTGACAGGAGGAAGGTAAGAGGGTTCTGGACTCCAGCTCCATCAGCAGCCAGAGAGAGAGAAGGAAAAGGAGAGGGACATTTAGAGGTAGTGATGCTGTCATGAGCGGCTTAGAGGGTAAGAGAGGACTAGATAATGTACAAACATAGACAGGTAGTCGTAGAGACAATGGTTGGCCCATGTCTACAACCTTAGAGGAACTGCAGTGGCCTGCAGTGGGGAAGACTGAGGATGCAGAACTCTGGTGGTGGGAATGGTGTGAAATTCTACCCCTGTTGACATGTGATTATGTAAACCAATATTAAACCATTAATACATTAAAAAAAAATAAAATGGCTGTGAGTCGGGCGGTAGCACAGCAGGTTAAGCACAGGTGGAGCAAAGCGCAAGGACTGACTTAAGGATCCAGGTTCGAGCCCCTGGCTCCCCACATGCAGGGCAGTCGCTTCACAGGCGATGAAGCAGGCCTGCAGGTGTGTGTCTTTCTCTCCCCCTCTCTGTCTTCCTCTCTTCTCTCCATTTCTCTCTGGCCTATCCAACAATGATACATCAATAACAACAACAATAACTACAACAATAAAACAATGGCAACAAAAGGGAATATTTATTTTAAAAAAGAATAAAATAAATAAAATAAAAAATAATGTGGTCCGGGAGGTGGAGCAGTGGTAAAGCTTTGGACTCTCAAGCGTGAGGTCGCGAGTTCGATCCCCGGCAGCACATGTGCCAGAGTGGTGTCTGGTTCTTTCTCTCTCCTCCTATCTTTCTCATAAATAAATCAAATCTTTAAAAATAAAATAAAATAGCTATGTTTAAAGAAAAAGTTGAGGGGCCAGTCAGAGAGAGGGGGGCTGATGTCCCAGGGCCAGAGTCTAGGCTCCAGACTGGGGCTCCCCCTTTACCCCCCAATGCCTTCAGGCATATCTATCAGTACAAACATGGGCTCCGAGATCCCCAAAACAGAAGCGGGGCTCTGCCTGACGCCCTTCCCTGGGCCAGTCTTGGCTGAAGACTCTGCCTCCCCCATGTCAGACTGTGCGCTCTCCGCTCCCACAGTGCCCACGCCCATCTTTTAATCGCCTGCCATCTCACAGCCTTCCTGCCCTCTCCAGCCCTCATGGACCCCTGTGCTGGCACTGCCCAAATGTCAACTATCAGGACTTGGGGCTGAGAATCCTCAAGCCCAGTGGCGTTTTCAGGATGCGCGATCAGCCTGCCATGAGTGGCCTCCTGTCCAAACACATCTAGTCGGTGTGGACTGAATAAAACCCCTAGTCGGTGTGGACTGAATAGAACCCCTAGTCGGTGTGGACTGAATGAACAGAACCCCTAGTCGGTGTGGACTGAATAGAACCCCTAGTCGGTGTGGACTGAATAAAACCCCGTTTAAAAAATTTTTTTTTATATTTATTTATTTATTCCCTTTTGTTGCCCTTGTTGTTTTATTGTTGTAGTTATTATTGTTGATGTCACTGTTGGATAGGACAGAGAGAAATGGAGAGAGAAGGGGAAGACAGAGGGAGGAGAGACAGACAGACACCTGCAGACCTGCTTCACCGCCTGTGCAGCGACTCCCCTGCAGGTGGGGAGCCGGGGGCTCGAACCGGGATTCTGACTCCGGGATCCTTGCGCTTTGCGCCACCTGCGCTTGACCCGCCGACGCAGGTTCTTCGCCGTGCGCGGCGCCGGGTGGAGACCTGCAGGGGGCGCTGCACTCGCCCAGGCTTTTCCCGTCGTTGCACCGCCGTGTTCAAGCCCCGCCGCCCACCCTGGAGGGGGGACACCTGCCCTCTCCCCCGTCAACTCGATGGGCGACACCGGGGCGCCCCGGCCCGCGCCCGCCCGCTTTGAAGTGCTGATGCGGCGGGGAAGGCCCGCTTCACACCTCGCGCGGTATAAAGCGGCTGCCCGGCTCGGGCCCGCGGACGCGCCCCGCCATGGCCCGGTCCCTGTGCCCTGCGCTCGCGGCGTGCGGCCCCGCGTCTGTCTCCCGGCGTCCGGGGAAGCGAACGGCGCGAGAAGCTGCGCATGCGCATCCGCGCGCTGCACGAGCTGCGCCGCTTCCTGCCGCCGTCGGTGGCGCCGGCCGGCCAGAGCCTGACCAAGATCGAGACGCTGCGCCTGGCCATCCGCTACATCGGCCACCTGTCGGCCGTGCTGGGGCTGGGCGACGACGGCCTGCAACGCCGGCGCCCCCCACCGGGCTGCCCTCTGTGCCCCGACGGCAGCTCTGCGCAGGCGCAGACTTTCATGCAGGCGCACACGCTGACGCAAGCGCAGACGCGGACGCAGATGCTGACGCAGGCGCAGGCGCTGACGCAGGCGCACATGTGCAGCCCCAGCTTGGGCGTCCCTGCGGGGGCGTCTTGGGAAGCCCATCCCGCCGGCCCGGACCCCTAGCGGCGCCCTACGCGGAGGTGTCTTTGCCCCGAGGACCCGGCGATCGAGCTGGCCCCCTAGTCCTTGGTCAATACTTCCTGCCTCGGCGGCGGGCTCTCGGGCCCCGCTGACCGCCCCGTGTGCTCGCAGCTCTGCGCCGGCGACGTGCCGGGCCTGCTGGACACCTGGATGCCCGCCGAGTGACCTCCCGGCGGCGGCGGCGACGACTCCCCGCAGGCGCCCCGTCCGCGAGCACCGGTGTCTCTGCGGCCTCCACCCCGGGGTCTGTCCAGACCCTTCGTGGGGGCCCCGGCGCTCCCAGGACGGGTCCCTCCGGGCGGAGACGCCGCCCCGTTACGTTTATTGACTCGTGAATAAACGACTGTGCTGGCGCCGCCCCGCAGTGCCTCCCCCGGGGCCTGGGGGTCGGGAGGGCGCCCGACCGTCGCGCCCTAAGGCCTGTCGCCTCTCAGAACCCGGGCGGCGGGGCGGCCATGGCCTCAGTGACAGCGCGTCTCCTTAGTGGCCGCTGGACGCGTTTCCCACCTGCAGCGGCCCTGGACTGGAGCCGGGCTCTGGCCCGGGCCGAGGCACTTCGTGCCCTTCTCTCTCCCTCTCGCCGCCCCTCCCGCCCCTCTGCGGCGCCCAGGGCCGCCCGTCCGGGTCATCCACACGGCTGACCTGGAACCTGGCCACACCCCGTCAGCACCGGCTGCTTGGCTGAAGCTGGGGGGCACCGGGAAAGGGGGGTCGGGGGCGCTTGCTCGCCCTGGGCCCAAGGCCTCCCAGCTCTCCTTTCAGCCCCTTGGTGACTTTGAAACCAGGTACCTGGGGCGGGGACAGGTGCAGGCCAGAGCTGAGCTGTGCTCGGTCAAAGAAAGACGCCTCCTTGACCCCTGTGCTCTTACAGCAGCTTTTTGCTGACATACCTCACATGCCATAAAAATTCACCCTTTAAAGCAAACAACGTAATGGCTTTATTGTTTTTCCTAGTCGTGGGATCATCACGGTTAGTTTTAGAACATTTCCTTCTACCCCGAAAGAAGCCCCGAACTCATTACCGTTGTTCATAACTCTCCACTGAGCCCATGAGCCTCCAGAGCTGCCTGTTCGGGACCCACTGACAGCAGAGTCCTACGTGTGCCCTTGTTCCCTCGGTGAACTCTAGTGATTTCTGTTAATGCGAGGGGAGGAGAGAAAACTAGAGCATCACCCTGGCACCTGCAAACTTGGGGATCAGTCCCGCTGAGGACCTCACACACTCCATTCCTTTCGACAACCCACCAGCACTCCGGCGTGGGGGCAGCCCGGGCTTCTTTTCCTGCAGGGGTGGCTGGGCCCCGACACCACCCGGAGCCCCTGTGGGGGCAGGCCTCACACCCTGGCCTGGCAGGACACTGCTTCCTGCACCACAAGCCTCTCCTCCCCGCCCAGGACCCTAAGTGGGTCAGCTGGAGCTGTGTCACTCTAGAGTCTATTTGCATGGCAAAGGCCCAGGGTTTAGGATGGGGAATTAAGGTTATTAGCAGGTCTTCTCACAGATAAGCGGGCTCCTTGGCAGCCCCTCTCCTGCTGGGCAGCCTCTGCCTGCTCCCTCAGCCGGCAGCCTGTTTATTAGCACTGGGGTGTGAATTTTCATTATTGGGTCCCTGCTAATAAGACAAAGTGGGAGGAAAGGGGTCATCTCCCTCCACCCCCTTCCTGAGCCAGTCCCACTACACTGCAGGGAGGAACGAGGGACAAGTAGCTGGGCCTGCAGACGCCCTGGGAGAGGTGGGAAGGCTGAGTCACCGAAGGGTGGGGGTGGGAGTCCCAGAGTCTGAGTACTTACTGGGAGGGGGGGGCTGCCTTCACACCACCCCATCTCAAGGACTAAGGGTCTTTGCTGGCTTCCCCTCTTCTGGGGACTCTGGCAGGGTGCCCCAGCCCTGGGCAATCTGGGTGCATCCAGCTGGAAGGTGGTGGTGGAAGCCTGCCGGCAGGGGCTCTCTCCTGACAGGCTGGTGCCCGTGGGAAGCTGCAGAGTGGGCTGACAGGGCCTTCTGCTGAGAGCTTTAGGTCACCATCTTGTTTCAAGCCACTTTATCCTCCGACCTACTGGGCAGCTGGGCTCTTTGCCCACCTTCCAGCTTAGAACACGGTATCAGCAGAGTGCCGGGAGCTGGTCCTGAAGCTAGTACATCAGAGCCCCATGGGAGGTGGAAGGAGGGACCCACACAGTAGGTGGGGTGGCTGGGTGTCTCGCTCATTTGATTCTCCAAGTTTTAGAAGGTTCCAAGGCCCAAAAATCTGGCAGAAACCAGCTGTCTGTCCCCAACTGAGTCCAGTCAGGGTAGGGATACCACACCACAGTGGCTTCTGAGTTGAGAAGCATTGCTGTTTATTGACGGGTGGTTGGGCACCTCTGTGGTGCAGGACAGGCCCGCTGGACTGACCTACCGACCAAGGGAGCTGGTGCAAAGCACCTGAGGCAAGGAGACGGCCAGCTCACTTCCTGGCACTCTCCCTCTGCAGAAGCAGGGAGTACCTGCGCAGGCGCACCCAATGCTCCTTCTCCTTCTCCTTCTCCCTGCTCTTGTTTAGCTTCTGAAACCTGCAGACAAATGGAGGTGAGGGGAAGCCCGGGGTAGAGCAGCTGGGCTGCACACTGACTGGCAGTGTGAACCCCTAGGAAAAAACCTGAGGGGCCTGAACCCCCCTCCTGCCACCATCTGCAGCAAAGATGTTCCTCTCCTTGGCAAGATGGACCCTGACTGCTCTCTGCTACTCTGAAGCAAGGGGTACAAGATGTGGGTACGTCTCCCAAAGATGGGGTTCACCCGCAAAGCAGGAGAGAAGAGGGCACTGCCTTTGAATTCACAGAGCCGGAGCATTTGCACACTGGACAGTGAGTGCCGGAGGGTGGGCTTTCCACGGGCAACAGCCTCTGTGTCTCATGGATGGTGAGGGAAGTGAGGCCTGGTGTTTCTCAGGGCCAGTAGCAAAGGGCTCAGGACCCTGTTCTTGCTTCCCTCTCAGTGTGTCACCTGGGGTCCCCACCAGGCCTGACCACCCTGGGCCAAGGGCAGTGAGGCCACCCCAGCTGACCTCGGTCTTGTCTGGCCTTGAATTCCCCGGGAAAAATGAAGGTTTAGGTGGGCGGGGTGGGGGAAGAATATATTACATGCCTTCTGCAGTCTTGAAAGGTCTGTCTTGTGATCAAGTCTGGCCCAGCCAAGTGGCAGACACTGAGAGGACAGGCTAGAGCCGGATGGGAAGGGACACCTTGAGGCCCTGGCTAGACTGGGCAGAAAGGGGGCCTGCAGGCTGGGCCAGCACATTTGGCCAGAGAGGCCTTTTGAGGCCTCCATTTCAGGGCTCTTTGCAAAAGTCCCAGTGCCGGCTTTGCAGAAAGCCATCTGGACAGGTTATTTTGGCAAGTCTGGAACCTGGACTGTGCTGCTGTATGAAGCCATCGCCTTCAAGTTTTGCCTCCTTCAGGGTCAGTGAAAACTGTTTCTGACACAAGGAGTAAGAGAAAAAGACAGGGGTGGGGATGAAAGTCTTTGGGACTAGGGGGCAGGTAGCGGTACACCGTGCACATGTCACAATGCTCAAGGACCCAGGTTCAAGTCCCAGCTCCCCACCTGCAGCGGGGACGCTTTCCAAGTGGTGAAGCAGGGCTGCAGGTGTCTCTCTTTCTCTCTCCCTCTCTGTCCCCACCTCCGCTCTCAATTTCTTTCTGTCTTATCAAACAAAATAGAAAAGGGGAGGGGAAAAAGACTGTCTTGCTGGCACTCAGCCCCCAGTGGTAACCCTGGTGGCAATGAATCAATAAATCAAATCTTTGGGGCCTATGTGGAACTGGCAGTAAGCTGTGACAGGACATAAGTGTGGTTATCTGGGTGTCTGCTGACATTTCTTTTTTTCCCCGAACTACTGTGTTTGAAACTGTTCAATGCTAGGGGAGTGCTCTTTGGGAAAACCCCACTATCAGAACTCGGAGCAAGCTGAACAGAAAAGGCCTTTAGACCAGTGCTTCCCCAGTTCAGACAATGGCTCATGTCAGGACTGCCACTGTCTGTCAGCGGGGTCTGCCCCCTGGGCCCTCACAGAATCCTGGAGGAGCCTGTGGGCTGAGGAAGGGTTGTTGCGCCACCTGTTGATGAGGTTAGAAGTTTCCAGCCATCTCCTCGTTCAGGTGGAGGAACCCTTTCCCATCCTGAGACTCAGTGTTCATCACCAGACACTCCGCCTGGGCCAGGCCGCCTTCCCTCCTCATCTTGCACTTTTTTTTTTTTTTAACATTTTTTCTTTCTTTTTTTTTTAATTTTTAATTTTTTGTTATTGGATCGAGACAGAAAGTGAGAGAGAAGGGGGAGATAGGAAGAGAGACAGACACCTGCAGACCTGCTTCATCGCCTGTGAAGCGACTCCCCTGCAAGTGGAGAGCCGGGGGTCTCGAACCGGGATCCTTACGCCGGTCCCTGCACTTTGCATCACGTGTGCTTAACCCGCTGCGCTACCGCCCGACTCCTTCATCTAGCACTTCATGTGCGAGCTCACTGAATGTGCACTTGGTGACTGCACAGCTCCGTGGCCCCCAAGTAGCCTGTTTTTCCTCTTTGCTTTTTTGTCTTTTTTGATAGAGGGTGAGAGACAGCAGTGAAGTAGAGACACCTGCAGCACTGCTCCACGGCCAGTGGATCTTAAACCCAGGTTCTCGTGCATGGTGATGCTTGTGCTCGATCAGGTGAGCCACCACCACCTTGCCTCTGATATGCTTTAAAAACAATAAGTGGTCTGGGAGGTGGCGCAGTGGTAAAGCTTTGGACTGTCAAGCATGAGGTCCCGAGTTTGATCCCCGGCAGCACATGTGCCAGAGTGATGTCTGGTTCTTTCTCTCTCCTCCTATCTTTCTCAAATAAATAAAATCCTTAAAAAAACAATTAGTAAATAACTTCATTAATGAAAGAGGGCAGATGATCAGGAAGTGATGTACCTGGTAGGAGGAGCCTGTTACCATATGTAAAGACCCAAGTTCAAGCCCTCAGCCTCCACCTGCTGGGGGAGGTTTACAAGCAGGGCTGCAGGTGTCTCTTTCTCCCTTTCTTTCATTTATTTATTGGATAGAAACAAATTGAGAAGGGAGGGGGAGATAGAGGAGAGAGACTGAGAGACACCTGCAGCCCTGCTTCACCACTTGTGAAGCTTTCCCCTTGTAGGTGGGAACCAGGGGCTTGAACCTGGCTCCTTGCACACAGTAATGTGTGCACTTAACTAGGTGGACCACCGTCTGACTGACCCCTCCTGCCCCGCCTTTCTCTCTCTCTTCACTATCAATTTCTCTGTTTCTATCCAATAAATAAATTATTTTAAAAATACAGATGTGTATTTAAAAAATATTAGATAAAGGGAGATAGGAGAGATGGAGGGAGATGACCAGAGCATCAATCTGGCATATGTGGTGCTAGGGATCAAACTTGCGACCTCGTGTTTTAACCACACCACCACCTCCTGGGCCCCAAAATACTTATAAACAAATGGAGGCAGCAGAAAGAAAAGCTGGAGTGTGGGAGTAAACAGCATAATGGTTATGCAAAGAGACTCTGGTGCCCGAGGTTCAAAAGTCTCAGGTTCAATCCCCTGCACCACCATAAGCCAGAGCTGAGCAGTGCCCTGGTAAAACCCCAAAACAGAAGGAAATGTTGCTGTTGACACACAGGCATCCTCAGATGAGAGCACCTCTCTCCCAGCAGACCAGCAGTGGGCAGGGGTGGCTCCCAGCTCTGCTATGGTGGAAACCTTCCCTCTGAAAGGGCCTGGCACCAGAGCAGGCACGCTCACAGCTGCTAGGACACAGTGTCCCTCAGGACCTACCTGCTCTGCAGCAAGTTCTCGCATCTTCTCTGCCAGGGCAGCACCTGGGGGAAGTCCATGTGATCCTGCAGGCTGGTCAAGTCCTCCACACAGACGGAGCAGTCCTTGGAGAACTGCTCCAGGAGTGGGCAGGCAGTGAAGTTAAAATAGAAGATGGAACTGTGACAGCTGCTGGTGTCGTCAGCACAGCCCACCGCATGGGTGTGCTCTCCTGTGAAGGAGTGAGAACACCATGTTCTCCCAGGCACAGCCAAAGGACATGGAAACACTAACTCAAAAGGAAACACGCAGCCTTGTGCTCACAGCTGCACTCCTTCAGGTAACAGAAACATGGAGTCAACATAAACGCTCATTGGTAGATGACTGGCTAAAGAAGTTGGAGGAGAGGAGTCGGGTGGTGGCGCAGCGGGTTAAGCGCAGGTAGCGCAAAGTGCAAGGACCAGCGTAAGGATCCCGGTTCGAGCCCCCGGCTCCCCACCTGCAGGGGAGTCACTTCACAGGCGGTGAAGCAGGTCTGTGGGTGTCTGTCTTTCTCTCCTCCCCTCAGCCTTCCCCTCCTCTCTCCATTTCTCTCTGTCCTATCCCACAACAATGACATTAATAACAACAATAACAAGGACAACCAGGGCAACAAAAATGGGGGGGGAATAGCCTCCAGGAGCAGTGGATTCACAGTGCCGGCACCGAGTCCCAGCAATAACCCTGGAGGCCAAAGACATTGAAGGAGGACTGTGCGGCGGTGCGCCAGGCTGAGCGCACAAGGTTCCATGCGCAAGGGCCTGGTTTGAGCCTCTGCTCCCCCCGCAAGGGGGAAGCTTCACAAGCAGTGAATCCGGTCTGCAGGTGTATTTCTTTCTCCATCCTTCTCTGTCTTGTCCATCCCCCTCAATTTCTCTCTATCCTAACAAAATAAAATAGAAAGGAAGGGGGGGGATGGAAAAAGTGGCCAGCAAAAGCAGAGTGGTGGAGTTGTAGTGCCAGCAGTGAGCCCCTGGGATAAGCCTCATGGCAATAAAAGAGGAGGAGGATACATACTCAACGGAATACTACTCATTCATTAAGAAAAAGACGACAGTGTCTTTTGGGACAAAAATGGACAGAACTGGAGGTGATGGTGCTCAGAGAAATAAGTCAGGAAGTGAAGGGAAACTATCAGATGACTTCACTCCTATGTGGAATATACGTAACCAACAGACTATGGGGAAGAAATACCCAGAGTGACTCTGAGACTGAAAACTCCGTGGCTGTCAGTGGAAAGGGGAGAGGGCAGGGTCTCTGGCTTGATGGTACTGGGACTTGGGTCATGAGTGTGTGAAACTATATTTTTGTTTTCCCCGAGCGGTCAACCACCGGGTTCTGGGGAGGACAGGCTTTGAACCTGAAGCTCTGCCTGCCTGCCTGCCTCAGAGTCCACAGGCAGAGCCACTACATGAAACTGTACTTCTAGTATTTTTTTTTTTTTTTTGTCTCTAGGGTTATCACTGGGACTCAGTGCTTGCACTACAAATCTTTTTTTCCATTGTTGCTATTATTGTTATTTCTGTTGTTGTGGTTGGATAGGACAGAGAAATTGAGAGAGGAGGGGAAGACAGAGAGGGAGACTTGTGAGGTGACCTCCCCCTGCTGGTGGGGACCTGAGGGCTCCAACCAGGATACTTGTGCCAGTCCTTGTGCTTGACGCTCTGTCCACTTAACCCGGTGCACTACTGCCTGGCCCTCTCTAGTATCTTTTAATATTGTAGACCAGGAGACAGGTGGTAGCGCAGCGGGTTAACCACACATGGTGCAAAGCGCAAGGACCGGCATAAGGATCCCAGTTTGAGCCCCCGGCTCCCCACCTGCAGGGGAGTCGCTTCACAGGCGGTGAAGCAGGTCTGCAGGTGTCTGTCTTTCTCTCCCCCTGTCTTCCCCTCCTCTCTCCATTTCCCTCTGTCCTATCTAACAATGACATCAATAACAACAACAATAATAACTACAACAACAAAAAACAAGGGCAACAAAAGGGAAAATAAATATTAAAAAATTTTAAATAATAATATTGTAGACCAACATGAAATTAACAAAAGAGAAGGTGGGTCTGGGTTTACCCCATGAGGCCTGCTCCACAGTATCCTTCAGCCTATTATGGACGGAGGTTGGGTGCGGTCACCTTCAAGGGTCAGGGGAGGGGTCTGCGGGCACCCCGGCCCTCCTTCCTTACCTCGGAGCAGGAAGTATGGGTCGTGCGGAGACACGATGAACACTGGCTTCTTGAGGCTCAGCGTGGGGGCAGGGTTGGGCAGAGCAAAGGTGCAGACCACCTGTGGCCCAGACACGTCCAGCAGTTGCACAGAACTGGGCCCACGCAGGAGCAGCACCTGGAGCACAGGCAGCCCTGAGGTTGTGTGTTGACTGCTCCTTGGGTCAGAGGGGCGGCCCACAGGCCAGAACCAGCAGCCCCAGGCAGGGGTGTGGTGTGTGGGGCACAGGGCTTCCATCCCTGAGACCTGGGCTTCCATCCCCAGCACTGCACACGATGGCGTGTACTCTGGTCTCCGTCTCTCTCAAAATAAGTATGTCCATCTTTTTAAAAAATGAAACAGAAGGAAATCATATGCTCACAGCACTCAGCCTCTGGATCCTCAAAGGGCCTTTGGGGGAGCAACTCACTTCTGGGTACGGGCCGCCCTCAGCACCCCACTGGCTCTGCCCACCCCCTGCCCTGGACACCTCCCTCCAGTGTCTCTGGTCCTGCACCTGTACCCTTAAGCCCTCTGCTCCCACCTTGTTGGGGCCTCTCCCTTCTCTGTACATCCCTGCCCCCAGATGCCACACCACCTCTCTCTCCTAACGGCTCCTGGGCTACCCCCACTCCCCACCCTGCCGCTCCTCCGCTCCTCAGGGACAGTGCTTTTTCTTCTGTAAGGGCCTTGTCCTCTCCCCTTCTTTAGACTCTACCCTCAAGCTCCTAGGTCCCCCTCACGATTTTCCTGGGGAGTCTTTCTCAGTCACTCTGTGAGTTCATCTTCCTCACCTGGGGGTAAAGGAAGTGCTCCCCCCAGAACCCCTTTCTCTGGTCTGTCTGGGGGACCCTCTATGGCAGAGCTGAGCAGTTGGCAATCTATGCATTAGCTGAGCTCAACCCAGCTCGCCCCCCTCAAGCACCAGCCATAGGCAGCTCCATCTCCTGTGTCCCCACTACCCCCACCCCAGAGCCAGCCTACAGCCCCCACGTCTGGCCCCCTGCCCTCCTCCTCTTCATCATCACGGCTTCCTGGCTCAACTCAGCTAGCATCACTACCTCCAGAAGCGCCCCACTTCTCCAGGCTGAGCCAGGCACCACTCCACTGCTCAGCTCTACCTTATGGTGGGGCAGGTGACTTCGGTGCCTTAGGCCTGAGAGTCTCTCTGCATCTCCAGTATTCTGACACTCCAGCCCTTGAGCTCTGCTTTCATGTCTGTGTCCACCAAAGACAGTCTGGCAGCCAGCATGTAGCAGGCCTTTCAGCTAAGGCTTATGAATACAGTTCAGACACATTCAAGAAGAGGGTGGAGAGGCCGGAGGACTTACCATGCCAGGCAAGGTTGGTGCAGGGGCCACTGCATAGATGGCTTCATTTGGGTTCTTCAAAGGCCTGCAGAAAACACAGACATTTAGACTTGAAGAGGTAGTTTGTTGTAGTTGTTGTTTTGTCAAAGCACCACTCAGTTATGGTTGATAGTGGTGTGAAATCTCAGAGTCTCAGGCAGGACAGCTTTTTGCATAACCATAATGCAACCTTCCCCACCCAAGAGTTTTTTTAAAAGGAAAACTAAGTGGTCTGGGAGGTGGCACAGTGGAAAGTGCTGGGCTCTCAAGCATGAGATTCTGTATTCAGTCGCCAGCATCACACGTGCTGGAGTGATGCCCTGGTTCTGTGTCTCCACAGAGATAATGCTCCTCTCTCCTTCTCTCCATCATAAATGAATATATCTTTAAAAAGAAAAATTAAAACCCTCACCTGCAGGAGGGTCGCTTCACAGGCGGTGAAGCAAGTCTGCAGGTGTCTAGCTCTCCCCCCTTGTTTTCCCCATCTTTCTCAATTTCTCTCTGTCTTATCCAACAACAGAAAAAAAAAAGAAGGAAAAGAAAAAAGAAAAATTAAAGCATGCACTTGAGTTTTAAAATGTTGCAATAACCCCATCCAAAAATGGGGGGAGGACATGGACAGAATATTCACCACAGAAAAGACCCAAAAGGCTGAGAAACACATGAAAAATGCTCCAAGTCTCTGATTGTTAGAGAAATGCAAATAAAGATAACAACGAGATACTACTTCACTCCTGTGAGAATGTCATACATCAGAAAAGGTAACAACAGCAAATGCTGGAGAGGGTGTGGGGTCAAAGGAACCCTCCTGCACTGCTGGTGGGAATGTCAATGGGTCCAACCTCTGTGGAGAACAGTCTGGAGAACTCTCAGAAGGCTAGAAATGGACCTACCCTATGACCCTGCAATTCCTCTCCTGGGGATATATCCTAAGGAACCCAACACAGCCATCCAAAAAGATCTGTGTACACATATGTTCTTGGCAGCACAATTTGTAATAGCCAAAACCTGGAAAGAACCCAGGTGTCCAACAACAGATGAGTGGCTGAGCAAGTTGTGGTCTATATATACAATGGAATACTACACAGCTGTAAAAAATGGTGACTTCCCCGTTTCCAGCCAATCTTGGATGGACCTTGAAAACTCACGTTGAGTGAGATGAGTGAGAAACAGGAGGATGGCCCTTTCTTTCTTTCCTTGTGCATGGTGACATGTGCTCTCTGCTTTCCTCTCTCACCCAACCTGAATTTTTACTCCAAAGTCTCCATTCCAAACTTCTCAAATTTAACACACAGTCCCATGGGGGGGGGGTGGGGAAGTTTGGGTAGATTGGGACTGTCAGTCTGTGTGCTCCTGAGGGTGACCCCTGCTCTACAAGCACAAGCTGTTAGCCCAGGCACCACTTCAAAGTGGACAAGCTCCAGCCCTCAGCACTGGCTTTATAGAAAAATGCAGAATGAAATTCCTCAAGAAAGAGCTGGAGAAACATTTACATGCAACAGAGTGTGTAGAATGAAAGAGAAGATGAGACAGTTGTAAATAAAGAGGACACGAAGAGGAGAAGAGCTAAAAATAGGAAGTCCTTAAAATTTGTTATGTTAAAAAGAAATCTGGAGGGAGTCAGGTGGTAGCGCAGCGGGTTAAGCGCAGGTGGCGCAAAGTGCAAGGTCCAGCTCAAGGACCCCAGTTCAAGCCCCCGGCTCCCCACCTGCAGGGGAGTCACTTCACAGGCGGTGAAGCAGGTCTGCAGGTGTCTTTCTCTCCCCCTCTGTCTTCCCCTCCTCTCTCCATTTCTCTCTGTCCTATCTAATTAAACGACATAGATAACGACAATAATAACTACAACAACAATAAAAAAACAACAAGGGCAACAAAAGGGAAATAAATAAATAAATATTAAAAAAAAAAAAAGAAATCTGGACTCATCAATCCCAGCACAGCACAAGGTTTTAATAAAAATGCAAATCTTGCTCTGTAGCGCCCCCTGGTGCACCTCACTGCAACAGCAGCACGCTGAATCCATTGATGCTCTCAAAAGCTACCCAGATGCCCAACCCCCCCCCAAACCACGAATTAATTATACTTCCAAAGGAGCAGAACTGGGCTTTTAATACGAGCTCTAAGCAATCACACCAGTGGATTATCTTCCTGCTCCTAATGCACCAATGAAGCTCATTGAATTGCAGCTAATTACATTGCTTAGCTCAAAGATAAAGGGGGTGATAACATATGGTAAAGATGTGAGCTCTGGGTTTTAAGTAATTATCTCTTGGAGGCTGGGACTCTTGAGTTGCCCGTGGCCCACCGGGAGACAGAGTCTTGAGAGCCAGAGGAAAAAGGTATTGGGACAACCGAACCGAGTGAGCACGGGCTTGGCCACAGCTGAGACGCCCCGACCACTGTCCCCTGCCATTCTCCCTCAGTCAGAGAGGGTAATGCTGTGCTCCAGGTCCATCCTCAGGACCTGGCTGGATGGTCTGCTCTTCTAAGAGGAAAGGTTTCATCACGGAAAGGGAAGTGAATCTAGAAAATACCAGGGGAGTGGTCTGGGAGGTGGAGCAGTGGATAACGCATTGGACTCTCAAGCAGGAGGTTCTGAGTTCAGTCCTTGGTAGCACATATATCAGAGTGATGTCAGGTTCTTTCTTTCTCTCCTCCTATCTTTCTCACTAATAAATAATAAAAAAAAGAAACAGAAGGATGAATATGGGATGATCTCACTCTCAGGCAGAAGTTGAAAAACAAGATCAGAAAAGAAAACACAAGTAGAACCTGAAATGGAATTGGTGTATCGCACCAAAGTAAAAGACTCTGGGGTGGGTGGGCGGGGAGAATACAGGTCCATGAAGGATTCAGAGGACCTAGTGGGGGTTGTATTGTTATATGGGAATCTGGGGAATGTTATGCATGTACAAACTATTGTACTTACTGTTGAATATAAAACATTAATTCCCCAATAAAAAATATTAAAAATAAATAAATAAATAAATAAATAAAATCAAAAAACAAAAAGAAAATGTTGCTAGCCTCTTCTAGGCATCCATCCTGGAGAGACTTGTTTATGACATCGGGAGACAGGCGTGAGTCTGCTCACAGCAGCCAAAACAGGATGAGTGTCCGCTGGTAAAACACCACAGCCAGTGTGGGTCACTATACAGCTAGGGGTACTAGAGCAACGAAAACAGCACTGGAGCTACAGGAGGCAGCAGGGGTGACTCTCATCAGCAGTGTAGAACAAGTCACAGAGGAAGTCACACTGAAAAGAGAGTTGGAAAGGGCCGAGAGACAGCTCAGTGGTAGAGCACAGGACTTGAGTGAGTGCATGTGGTTCCAGGTTCAACCCCACACTATATATGACGGAGCTGAGTGGTGCTCTGGTGCCTTCCTTGTAAAAATAGGCTGGAGAATATACAGAGTATGATTCCATTCACAAGTTCCCTAAATATGGAAAGCTGAACATCACATAGCCTGAAGATGCACCTTATGATTGTGGGTCTCTTTTTGGAGGGTGGGTCCTGGGGGTTCAAACACAAAACTGAGCTACATCCCCAGCCTTTTACTTTTTTAAAATTATTTTATTTTTTTAAAGTTTTTTTAAAAATTTATTTATTCCCTTTTGTTGCCCTTGTTGTTTTATTATTGTAGCTATTATTGTTGTTGCTGATGTTGTCGTTGTTGGATAGAACAAAGAGAAATGGAGAGAGATGGGGAAGACAGAGAGGGGGAGAGAAAGACAGACACCTGCAGACCTGCTTCACCGCCTGTGAAGTGGATTCCCCTGCAGGTAGGGAGCTGGGTGCTCGAACCGGGATCCTTATGCCTGTCCTTGCGCTTTGAACCACGTGTGCTTAACCTGCTGCGCTACTGCCCGACTCCCTTTATTTTACTTTTTAACCAGAGTACTGCTCAGCTCTGGTTTATGGTGGTGCGGTGGATTGAACTTGGGACTTTGAAGCCTCAGGCATGAGAGTCTGTCTGCATAACCATTATGCTATCCACCCCGCCCCAGCCTTTTTATTTGATAACAATAATCATCATCATATTATTTGTTATTTTGTCTTTTAAAAATAGTATTATTTTTCTGACAGAGAGACACAAAGAGAGAGAAAGAGAGGGAGACACCTTCAGCACTGCTCCACTTGTGAAGCTTCCTCCTGCAAGTGGGGAGTGGGGGCTTGAGTGAGTCCCTGCACATCGTAACATGTGCACTCTACCAGCCCTGTGGTTAATATAATGGTAGGCGCAGAAGTGATGAATTTAAAATAATCTGGCAGGAGAGCTGGCAGTGACTCCCACTAAAGATGGAGTCTTTTCCTGCAGCTTGAATCAGGCATGGAACAGCCCTCCTCTAGGTACTGGGGGAAACAGAGACTATTTGAGCTGGTGAGCAGTTCTGTAGGAACAAGGCTTCATGTGTGCACGCAGAAACCACACAGTGCCGGTGAGCAGAGGAGAGTGGGAGAGCCCAGGAAGAGTGGACTCAGACTCAGCAAGGGTGTGGGGCAGCTCGGGGTTTGACTAAGAAACAGGGACGCCCTGTCCTCAAGCCACTGACCTCTCTACCAGCTGACTGATGCTATGTCCCTCAGTCCTCGAGGCGGCCACCAGGTGGAGGGAGGCGTCGGTGCCCAGCACCACGCACTTCATCTGGGATTTCACTGGACCTTCCAGATACACATTCCGTCCTCTGTGCACCAGAAAGTATCTGAGGAAGTGAATGCTCTGGCAGGAACATCCCTCTGGAAGAGCCACGACCCCCAGAGGCAACCCTGGAGGAAGTGATGGCACAGCAGGTCAGAGCAGGGCGCAGAGGTCCCTGCCTGAGCCAGCCCGCCCCCAGGTCCCAGGGGTCCTTTCCACGTGTGGGAGGGGCTGCAGAGTGGGGGCTCACCTTCATCCAGGTCCCACAGTGTGAGCACGCCGTCCTCGCAGGCCAGCACCAGGTAGGAGCCGGACTGGCTGAGCTGAGAAACAGTGATGGACGCGGCGCATGGCCACACACCCTCAGGGTCTGGCAGGTGGGGGAGACAGCCGGCTAGCCCCCACTGCACCTGGGCACCTCTGCCCTCGGGGTGTGCCCTTTCTCCCTCAGCATCACCGCCAGCACCCCAGAAGGGGAACGTGGGTACTCCTCAGGAGGACTTGCACGACTGCTCACTAGGATACTACCAGTGCTTCAGCCAGGGCCCCTGTAGGACCAGCAAGTGAGCAGCCTGCCTGCCTGCCGTCCCAGAGCCAGTCAGCATGGAAATTAGGGTTAGCAGCCAGGCTGCCTGGGAAAGAGCTGGGAGGAAGCAGTGTCCACCTTTGAGAGCTGGAAAACAGTGCTTTGGAGGACAATAGTGAAGTCGAACCGCAGTGTACGGCTCAAGGAATGGCCACACAGTAAACATGCTCCTTAACTGCCTCTGTGGGTTCATAAAAAAACAAACAACCTAGGTTCCTAGACTTCCTGGGAGCCGTTCAGCTTCAGAGGACTTGCACACAGAGACACTCTCAGCACTGGGCTACACACACGCCTGCGGCAGAGGGAGGATGAGGCCCTGAGACTCTAGGCTTTGTCCCTGTGACCTGACTGTCTTTAAGAAACATGACAGTTCAGAGACTGGTGCCTGTGTCTCGTCAGAGCCACTGAGTCTCCCATTTCTGCCCTAAAATGACACTGGCATGTTGTCACTGTCAGCTACGCTGAAGAGAGGGACATGTTCTGTGAGCCCAGAGCTTGGGCAATACCCATCTCAGCAGGAAAGTACCAACTTTATCCTTCAGAGTCCGGTGAAGTGAATAGAGGAAGAAGTTGTGACTTCCCGTCCAGTGTATGCCAAGGTCACAGGTCACCCCTGGGAAAGAAGAAAGAGTGGCATGCCGGCAATCAGGTGGCCTTGGTGTGTGTCTGAAGAAGCCCACGTGGAGTGCCAAGTGGCTGGCTCTCAAGGGCAGCGCCCGACAGCAGGGCTGCTCCGGAGGCAGCTTCCCTTTCCCTGGCGCATCCCACTGCCCTCCTGCTCTCACACCGGCTAGTCTAGATGATTCCCATTCACTCAGTGCCAGTTTTTGTCTCCAGGGTTATTGTTGGGGCCCAGTGCCTGCACTACGAATCCACTGCTCCTGGAGGCTATTTTTTCCCTTCTGTTGCCCTTGTTTATTATTGTTGTTGTTACTGCTGTCATTGTTTTTGGCTAGGACAGAGAGAAATCGAGAGGATGGGAAAACAAAGAGGAAGAGAGAAAGATGAGACACCTGCAGACCAGCTTCTTCACTTGTGAAGTGACCCCCCTGCAGGTGGGAAGCCAGGGGCTTGAACTGGGATCCTTACGCTGGTCCTTGCACTTTGTGCCATGTGCGTGTAACCCGCTGTGCTACCGCCCAGCCCCCGCCAGTGCTGTAATAACCTTTCTACACAGCATCTCGGCATGCAGAGGCGGTGGGAGGGTGCATGCACACACCGCTCTGGCAGCCACCCCAGCAGAGCAGCCTCCACCCTCAGGCCTCTGGGCTGGGGCCACAATCCAAACAGGAACCGTTACACTGCACCATGTCTCTGCTCCAACGCAGGGTGGGGAAACTGGCTGAGGGGTTCCCCCAAGTGACCACAAGCCCAGGTCCCACCTCACAGTCACTTACCTGAGGGGTATCTGGTTTCTGACGCCAGGTTAATAATAGGGCTGGAAAGGAGGAAATGGAACGTGGCCATGCTGGGAGAGAAAGACACTAGTCAGAGTCCAACAGACCCCTTGGCAAGGAGAGAAGTGGCAGAGTCTGGGGACCAGCACCAGAAGTAGGTGGCCCGTAGGGGTCTCTCCTGGGCTGTGGTCACATTCTAGGTTTGGATCCCAGTGGGCACACAGGGAGGGCTACAGGAGTCACTCCCAGGTGGGGAAGGCTCAGGGCAGAGCTCTTGTCCTTGGGGAAGCTCCTAGTTGAGTCCAGACATGGGCACTATAACTACACACTCTCATCCCCAGGGTCACACAGGCAGTGGTGCTGATCACTCAGCTCCCTTAAAACAAAACCAGCCTGCAGCCTGTTGGGCTGTAAAGAAGCCCACTTTGGAGAGCCAAGGGCTGGCCGGCATTCTCCCTATATGTCTCTGGCCGGTCCACCACAGAGCCTTGCTGGGCTGCAGTTCAGGTCACAAGACCAGGCTGGGCCACTTGAGACTTTATGTCCCGAAGTGAGAAAATTCAAGGTGGACTTGACGGCATGATAGGTGCTTCCACTTCTCAAGTCGAGAACGTTCCTGAAGTCAAGTGGCTATGAGGAGAGCTGGTTTTGAACAGCTGCTCCACTGGACACATCACAGATAGCTCACACTTTACTCTATCACACGAGGTTACTAAGGCCTGCTGCTGCCCCAGAATCAAAGGGGGTATTTTAACAGTTACATAATAAGGGTCAGCTCACCAGGTACATGCATCAGGCCCCAGGTTAAAGCTCTTGCATTATATAAAGGCATCACAGCTCCCGAGAAAAGCTCCATGGATGGTGGGGTGATGCTGTAGTGTCTCTCTCCCTCTTAATGTGTCTCTTTCTCCCTGTCTCTGTCTGAAGTACAATGAATGAAAAAAAAAAAACTGCCCCAGGAGTGGTGGAATTACACATAATAATACATCACAATAATGACACACAAACTCAAGAGCATTTAGAGTAACTGGATGGAAACGGAGGAAGATGTTAATAGTGGTGACTCTTGTTTCCACCCTTGGGCTTCTCCATGATCAGGAGGGAAAAAAAAATATTTATTTATTTATTTATTTATTCCCTTTTTGTTGCCCTTGTTGTAGTTATTATTGTTGTTATTCGGGAGTCGGGCTGTAGTGCAGCGGGTTAAGCGCAGGTGGCGCAAAGCACAAGGACCGGCATAAGGATCCCAGTTTGAACCCCGGCTCCCCACCTGCAGGGGAGTCGCTTCACAGGCGGTGAAGCAGGTCTGCAGGTGTCTCTCTTTCTCTCCTCCTCTGTCTTCCCCTCCTCTCTCCATTTCTCTCTGTCCTATCTGACAACTACAACAATAAAACAACAAGGGCAACAAAAGGGAATAAATAAATAAAATAAAATAAAATATTGTTGTTATTGATGTCATTGTTGGATAGGACAGAGAGAAATGGAGAGAGGAGGGGAAGACAGAGAGGGGGAGAGAAAGATAGACACCTGCAGACCTGCTTCACCGCCTGTGAAGCAACTCCCCTGCAGGTGGGGAGTTGGGGGCTCGAACTGGGATCCTCATGACGGTCCTTGTGCTTTGCACCATCTGTGCTTAACCTGCTGTGCTACCACCTGACTCCTGGAAAAAAATTTTTTTTCTGTCCCCAGAACTTCACTGGAGCTTTGAACTCCATGATTTGAGCTTTGAGCTTTTCAGATTTAAGCTTTGAGCTGCATAATTCCACCACTGCCAGTGGACTTCTTCTTCTTCCAAATAGGTAAGAGACAGAGAGGGAGAGTGAGAGACAGAGAGCAGGAGAGATCTCACAGCACCACCCAACTTATGAATTTTCTCCTCTGTATGGTGTTCTCAAATCCAGGTCACGCGTGATGAAGTGTGTGCTGTACCAGATGAACTATCTCTCGGCCTCAGGAATAAAAAAATTTAAGAGATGATGTCATATATTAAACTGTAAAAAAAAAAATGGTGTGTAGGGGGTCGGGCGGTGGCGCAGTGGGTTAAGCGCACGTGGTGCAAAGCTCAAGGACCGGCGTAAGGATCCCGGTTCGAGCCCCCGGCTCCCCACCTGCAGGGAAGTCGCTTCACAGGCAGTGGAGCAGGTCTGCAGGTGTCTATCTTTCTCTCCCCCTCTCTTTCTTCCCCTCCTTTCTCCATTTCTCTCTGTCCTATCCAACAACGAAGAACATCAACAATGGTAATAATAATAGCCACAATGAGGCTATGGCAACAAGGGCAACAAAAGGGGGAAAAATGGCCTCCAGCAGCGGTGGATTCATGGTGCAGGCACTGAGCCCAGCAATAACCCTGGAGGGAAAAAAAATGGCATGGGTGGTGCAATAGGAAGGGTGCTGGCCTCTCAATAGAGAGGTCCCAAATTCAGTCTCCGGCATCACATGTGCCAGAGTGAGGCTCTAGTTTTCTCTCTTTCATAAGTAAATAGATAAAACCGTAAAATAAGCTCTAGTTCTCATCACCATCTTCTTTTAAAACAGAAATTACTTTTGTTTTATTGTTTAAAAATATTTTTAAATTTATTTTTACTGAGAGATACAGAGTGAGAGGGAGAGCAAGCAGAGCTCTGCTCACCTCTGGCTGATGGTGCTGGGGATCGAACCTGGGACCTCAGAGCCTCATGAAAGTAATTTGCAGAACCACTAAACTGTCTCCCCTGCCCCTCACTGCCATCTTTTATGTTCACATTATCAGTCTTGGTCCTAACTACATGTTCACAGTCTCCACACCTTTTCAGAATGATCTGCTGACTGTCTTGGCAAGAGCTCCCAAGGCAGAAGGAGCACAAGGTCAGGCTGGACGGGAGGATTCCATGCATGGCTCTGGGCTCCCTGCGCAGGGTGGCAGGGTGCTGGGGCTCACCTGGACGGCTCCTCCTCCCATTCTGCCTCCAGGTACTTCTTGCATGAGGCGTTGAAGATTGCCATTTGCTGCTCCCACTGGCTGTCCTTGATGAAGTGGTTCTGCCCTGAGCCCAGCCCGCTGTAGTCCTCAATCTTTGCAAATGCTTCCAAGGGGCTTTTAAATGCCGTGCCTAAGCAAAGATGGTCCAGAGTCGGTGAAGCCATGAGCTTCCTCCGCTATTCTCCCCCCTCCAGACACACACAGGCAGAGTTCCTCCTCCCAGGCGACCCCTCTGAGTCCTGCTCTTCAATCATCTCTCAGCCTTACTCCTATCCCACACATCCAACCAGCTCGGCAAAGATCTGCCGTCCTCCCTGTCACACCCACAGTTCCACCCTGCGGTCATCCTCAGATTCCGGATTACAGAATCTCCCAAGGAGAGCCAGGGCATGATGACAAAGTCTCTGCAGACCCAAGACCACTCCTCTTGTCTCCCCTGCTCCGTGAGGCCCCCAGCCTGCCAGCTCTGGGCATATCAATGAAGCCTCAATCTGTTCGGTTTAGATTTACCCAACTACCTGCCTTCAAAGAGTCTCTCTTCCCTGCCCTGTTTCCTATCATCCCTTCCAGCAGCCTCTCACCGCCCCCGCCCCTTTCCAGGTGGATGATTTGTTTTCTAGGTTCACACCCCAACTTCAGACCTCTGTTCTCTTTGAAAGGATCCCTTACCTAAAGGCAACCATTGTTGTCAGCTTCTTGCATAGTTTTCCAGGAGCGCCCCCTTGAAAAAAGAGTAGGAAAAGAGGGAGTGCAGAGAACAGCAAAGAAGGGAAAAAACTGAGAAATTAGTAGCAAAAGAAAAGATAGTATCAGTTGACTCATAGTGACCTGTAACTGGCTTGGGTGGTTTGATCTTCAATATGTGAACTGGAAGGCTCAGCTTAATGTCTGCTACATAAGAGACGCCTGCATCCTGCATAAGAAACAGGCACAGGTGAGGAGGAAGAGGAGGTCCGGCACTGGCAAGGCTACCTCCCCCTCCCCCTCCCCGGCTGGGGAGCCGCAGGACCTGCACGCTTGGGCTCTCCAGCTCCATTCCTGGGGACACATATGCCAGAATGATGTTCTGGTTCTCTCTCTCTCATGAACAAACAAACACATCTTAATCAAAACAAAACAAAACACGCCAAAATAAGGAAGAAAGCAGAGCAAACTTGGAGAGAGAGAGAGAGAAAGAGAGAGAGCGCGAGCGAGCCCCGGGGGCTTTCCTGACAAGAATAACCCCACCAAGAAGCCTGGCCTGGGAGGTCAGCTGGGACTTGGGCAGGGACAAATTGGGTTTCAGGATGACTCAAGTACATAGAGTTGAAGGACTCTTTAGAAAAAAAAAAAAAGAACACAGAGCTGTGAACAAAATGCCACGGCCATCTAAATATGATGCAATATGGGAGAAACGGCGACAGAGGGTGAGAGGGTGGCAGCAAGTGACCGTGGCTAAGAGAGCTGTAAATGCAAGGATGCAACCACATGAACCCACTGTCAGGGACCTCCCAGGATCTTAGAAGGGGCCATACAAGGGAGAGACCCTAAAATTATTTTTTAAAAGATTTATTTATTTATTTTCCTTTTTGTTGCCCTTGTTTATTGTTGTAGTTATTATTGTTGTTGTTGTTGATGTCATTGTTAGATAGAACAGAGAGAAATAGAGAGAAGGGGAAGACAGAGAGGGAGAGAGAAAGATAGACACCTGCAGACCTGTTTCACTGCTTGTGAAGCGACTCCCCTGCAGGTGGGGAACTGGGGTCTTGAACTAGGATCCTCACGCCGGTCCTTGCGCTTTGCTCCAACTGCACTTAACACGCTGTGCTACCTCCCGATTCCTGGCCCTGAAATTCTACCTCCCTTTACTTACGGGAAGACCTGCACAATCTACTTGGGTCCATTATTAACAAAGATGGGGCTGTCCACAGTGTAAGTGAAGTGTAAGGTCAAGTCTCAGGACATCTGAAACTAGTGCCTTGGTGCAACATTTGACCAGGATAACTGATGGTTAAAGTAAGTTACAAGCTAAAATAAAAACATCTAAGGGAACTTAAATCTCTCTGGAGGTTTTCTTACCATTTCTACAGTATCTGGAATCAAAGCGTCAAGAGTTTTCTGATGAAAAAAAAGAGAGACATTACTTCACAACAGGCCCCTCTTGTTAATGTCCCTAGGTGCAGTCTCCTCCCCACCCTGCTGTGTGAAGTGAACTTGTTCAGTAATCACCAAGGACCAGTATTTGTGGGGTCCTTTGCCTGTAGGATTTGAATGATCTTATAGAATCTTAAGATGTTATTGGGGAAACAGGAAATAGTGACAACTAAGAGAAATGTTAAATGAGTAGAGGGAGGAAATTATTACTAAAACTAAATTGAAGGGGGTCAGGCGGTGATGTGCCTGGTTAAGCACTCACATTACAGTGCGCAAGGACCCAGGTTCAAGCTCCTGGCCCCCATCTTCAGGGGAAAGCTTCACAAGTGGTGAAGCAGGGCTGCAGGTGTCTCTCTGTCCCTCTCTGTCCCTACCTCCAGCTCCCCTCTCAGTTTTTCTCTGTTTCTATCCAATAATGAATAAGTAAAAATTTAAAAGACTAAATTGAAGAGAATATTTCTCATTGACAAAGTTTATTGGTGATGTTGACAATTAAAAAAAAAAATTATACTTACTTTCATGAGAAAGACAGACTCTGGCATATGGTAATGCCAGGGATTCAATCTGGGGCCTCTGGGGCCTCAGGCATGCAAGTCTGATCTGCTTCCACTGTGATACCTCCCTGCCAATATTGACAATTTTATTTGTTCACAGTACAAGAAATACACTTCAGTTGACATTCGTTAGTTGCTTCTCAGTGTATGAAAACTAAATGAATTCTGCCAAGAAACCAACCTCAGAGGCCAGATTGTGGTGCACTTGGTTGAGCACACATGTTACAATGTGCAAGGACCCAGATTCAGGCCTCTAGTCCCCACCTGCTGGAGGAAAGCTTTGCGAGCAGTGAAGCACTGATGCAGGTGTTTCTCTGTCTCTCTTTCACCCCCTTCCCTCTTGATTTCTGGCTGTCTCTACCCAATAATTAAGTATAGATAATAAAAAGTAAATTAAAAAGAACTGTTAATTTAAAAAGAAGCCACCCTCCTACCAGTACAGCAAATGCTTTGCATGCATGAAGTCTTAGGCTAGATCTTTATCATCAAATAAAAACAGAAGCACAAAATAAAAAGATTGTTTCAGTCAAGAGGGGAAAATGTCTTCTGAGTCAAGAGTCAGGATAAAAGACCCTCGTCCCAGCTGGCTGCTATCTCTTCTAACCAGTGTGCCTGCTGCCTCTCTCCTGGCCTCCAGAGGCCTTGTCCATCCTGGGACTCCACTGGGGACTAGAGCCGGAAGTGGGTCAAGGGTGGGGAGAAACACAGCAGCTGAAACAGTAGATGTTCCCTACCAGGCCCTGCGGCTTGACTTTCTTCTTTGGATTCACGGAGAGTTGTGGGTGTTCTATCTCCTTGTGCCAAGCCTCCCTGGGCAATTTGTACACATCCAGGCAAAGGTCTCCAGCTCCTATATTGGGCAAACATGGGAGTCTTGAGCAACTGCAGGCAGGCCACATGCCCCCTCTCTGAAATAGCCTGTCTTCTCAGAACTGCTGGCTCCAAGGCTGACCCTCTGGGGACCATCTCTCTGCCAGCTGAAGAAATTGTTGTTCCAGTGCCTGCAGGGCTTGGGGCACTTCTGGGTCCCCTTTTTGAGCCACCACCCTCTAAGGACCTGGGCTCTTTGCACTCTTTGTGCTATTTAACTATGCTACTCTCCTATCTTCTAGACTGCAGATGGCAAATTTCGTTGACATTTTGTCTTACAGCTATTCCTGCCAGGGGAGGAAGGTGGGATAGATAGAGGCTGGATGACAGAGAGAAAGGGCTGAGGATGTAGCAATGGCCCCAAGGGGATCTTTTAACCAATGTTTGAGAGGACAGACCTTTGGGTGTTTGTGGGACTTTATCTTGTTTTCTCAGGATATAGGATTCTGGCTAAAAGTCGAGAAGAAACCACCTGGTGACCTTGACTGCAGATTTCTAGCCCTGGAACTTGGGGGGGGGGGGTGAGAACCTGGCTTGCATGGCCCCAGGGACATGGTACTTTATTGCAGTAGCCCAGAAAGCCTTACAGTTGGTACAAGTTTCCTTGGAGGCATTCTAAAATACAGCTCCTCTTCAAGCAACAACTGGAACTGAAGCAGGAAGACACGAGGCTTGTAAACCCTAGGTCTGTTTAGCTAAATCAAACTAACAATCATTAGGATAAAGTAAGTTTTGCCATCACAGTAAAAACTGCAGTGGGGAGGATGCAATGATGAATGCTAAAGCTAGCAGACAACACCTTAAGGAGAAGTAGGATATCTCAAAGTATTCCCCCCAGATGTGAAATAATCACTGTGACCATTTCAACATGTCCAAAAGTTTCTTCATCCCATGTGACTCAATGACAAGAGTGGCTACATCTCTTCTCCCAAATCCTAACCCCCAGTTGCACCATGGGAAAAAGATTCAACACACAGAAATTTAGGGATATTGCACAAAACATCTGATTGGTGCTCTTCAAAAGGGCCAACACTGGGGGTCTGGGAGGTAACTCAATGGGTAGAGCACATGCCTTCCATATATGAGGCCCTACGTTTGGTCCTGGGCATCACATGGTAAAACCAAGGACAAAAAAGTGGAACTCCATGGGTGTCACAGGGGACCTTTAATTTCTCTCTCTTTCTTAAAAAACAGGAACAAGGGAGCCAGGCAGTGGCGCAGCACATGGCGTGAAGTGCACGGACGCCGGTTCGAGCCCCCAGCTCCCCACCTACAGGGGGTTCACTTCACAAGTAGTGAAGCAGGTCTGCAGGTGTCTGTCTTTCTCTCCTCCTGTCTTCCCCATCTCTCTTGATTTTTCTCTGTCCTATCCAACAACAACGAAAGCAACAGCAACAATAATAACAACAACAACGACGATAAACAACAAGGGCAACAAAGGGGAAAAATTAAAAAATAAAATAAAATGGGAACAAGTGGTTTGGGAGGTAGCACAGTGGATAAAGGATAGGACTCTCAAGAATGAGG